>NC_092340.1:187573750-187909375 GCF_046630445.1 Rutidosis leptorrhynchoides | reverse complement strand
CACTTAAAACGGACCACGATTACACGAGATTGCAAAACAAGAACCCGGGAACCCATTGAGGGCCCCATTCGGCCGAAACCCCCCCCTCCCCCCCCCTCTCACCCTTATATTTTAATTTTTTGCTTAATTGAGGGACTTATTTGTTAATTAGTGATAAATGGCCTAACTATATATGGACTAGTAAACCTAAATTGCTTATTATTTTTCCTAACCCTAAAGCAGTCGATCTTCTCTCTCCCTGGCTCCCTCCCATCGTCGACCAACACCATCACCACCATACCTTCATCTTTCAAAATTAGCAAAAGTGTTATACACGAATCGCGTTCATCTCCTCGTTCTCTATCCATTGGTATAAACAATTTTGTGATCTAAGGTATATTTACATGAACCCTAATTCTTAAAAATCTGATTTTTATAAAGTTTCATAGTTATGTTGTCAATTGCTCAAGTCTATACGCGTACGTGTTAATTGTAATCGTTATTTTGATTGTTTGATGCGCTAGGGTTTAAAAACGAATTTGTATTTGTTTGATCAGAAAAATTAATTTTTTCAAATGTTAATTATTATGTTATAATCAGATTCCTTGCAAAAAACTATTGAGTTTATGAAATGTCCCGTTCTTATTGATTAAAAACGTTCCATATTAATTGATTTTGTTGCGAGGTTTTGACCTCTATATGAGACGTTTTTCAAAGACTGCATTCATTTTAAAACAAACCATAACCTTTATTTCATAAATAAAGGTTTAAAAAGCTTTACGTAGATTATCAAATAATGATAATCTAAAATATCCTGTTTACACACGACCATTACATAATGGTTTATAAAACAAATATGTTACATCGAAATCAGTTTCTTGAATGCAGTTTTTACACAATATCATACAAACATGGACTCCAAATCTTGTCCTTATTTTAGTATGCAACAGCGGAAGCTCTTAGTATTCACCTGAGAATAAACATGCTTTAAACATCAACAAAAATATTGGTGAGTTATAGGTTTAACCTATATATATCAAATCGTAACAATAGACCACAAGATTTCATATTTCAATACACATCCCATACATAGAGATAAAAATCATTCATATGGTGAACACCTGGTAACCGACATTAACAAGATGCATATATAAGAATATCCCTATCATTTCGGGACACCCTTCGGATATGATATAAATTTCGAAGTACTAAAGCATCCAGTACTTTGGATGGGGTTTGTTAGGCCCAATAGATCTATCTTTAGGATTCGCGTCAATATGGTGTCTGTTCCCTAATTCTTAGATTACCAGACTTAATAAAAAGGGGCATATTCGATTTCGATAATTCAACCATAGAATGTAGTTTCACGTACTTGTGTCTATTTTGTAAATCATTTATAAAACCTGCATGTATTCTCATCCCAAAAATATTAGATTTTAAAAGTGGGACTATAACTCACTTTCACAGATTTTTACTTCGTCGGGAAGTAAGACTTGGCCACTGGTTGATTCACGAACCTATAACAATATATACATATATATCAAAGTATTTTCAAAATATATTTACAATACTTTTAATACATTTTGATGTTTTAAGTTTATTAAGTCAGCTGTCCTCGTTAGTAACCTACAACTAGTTGTCCACAGTTAGATGTACAGAAATAAATCGACAAATATTATCTTGAATCAATCCACGACCCAGTGTATACGTATCTCAGTATTGATCACAACTCAAACTATATATATATTTTGGAATCAACCTCAACCCTGTATAGCTAACTCCAACATTCACATATAGAGTGTCTATGGTTGTTCCGCAATATATATATAGATGGGTCGACATGATAGGTCGAAACATTGTATACGTGTCTATGGTATCTGAAGATTACATAATATACAATATAAGTTGATTAGGTTATGGTTGGAATAGATTTATTACTAACTTTCACGTAGGTAAAATGAGTAGTTTTTATCAATCTTGTTTTACTCGCCATTTCTTCGTTTCTAATCCGTTTTGAGTGATTCCAGTGGCCAAGGTTTCGTATTGAACTTAACTTTATGAATCTAAATAGAAAAATTATAATTTTATAGTTGGAAATACAAGTTACAAGTCGTTTTTGAAAGAGGTAGTCATTTCCATCGAAAGAACGACATCTTGATGACCATTTTGAAAAACATACTTTCACTTTGAGTTTAACCATGATTTTTGGATATAGTTTCATGTTCATAAGAAAAATCATTTTTCCAGAAGTATAGCTTTTAAATCAAAGTTCTTCTTAGCTTTTAATTATCCTAACCAAAACAGCCCCCGGTTTTACTACGACGGCGTATATCCAGTTTTATGGTGTTTATCGTGTTTCCGGGTTTTAAATCATTAAGTTAGCATATCATATAGATATAGAACATGTGTTTAGTTAATTTTAAAAGTCTAGTTAGAAGGATTAACTTTATTTGCGAACAAGTTTAGAATTAACTAAACTATGTTCTAGTGATTACAAGTTTATAACGTTGAATAAGACAGCTTTTTATGTATGAATTGAATGATGTTATGAACATCATTACTAAAGTTCCTTGGATAAACCTACTGGAAATTAGAAAAATGGATCTAGCTTCAAAGGATCCTTGGATGGTTTGAAAGTTCTTGAAGCAGAATCATGACACGAAAACAATTTCAAGTAAGATTTCCACTCGAAATAAGATTGTTATAGTTATAGAAATTGAATTAAAGTTTGAATATGATTATTACCTTGTATTAGAAAGATAACCTACTGTAAGTAACAAAGGTTTCTTGATCTTGGATGATTACTTGGAATGGATTTAGAAAACTTGGAAGTAAACTTGCAATCTTGGAAGTATTCTTGATTTTATGAAACTATAACTTTTGGAATTTATGAAGAACACTTAGAACTTGAAGATAGAACTTGAGAGAGATCAATTAGATGAAGAAAATTGAAGAATGAAAGTGTTTGTAGGTGTTTTTGGTCATTGGTGTATGGATTAGATATAAAGGATATGTAATTTTGTTTTCATGTAAATAAGTCATGAATGATTACTCATATTTTTGTAATTTTATGAGATATTTCATGCTAGTTACCAAATGATGGTTCCTACATGTGTTAGGCGACTCACATGGTCTGCTAAGAGCTAATCATTGGAGTGTATATAAAAATAGTACATACATCTAAAAGCTGTGTATTTTACGAGTACGAATACGGGTGCATACGAGTAGAATTGTTGATGAAACTGAACGAGGATGTAATTTTAAGCATTTTTGTTAAGTAGAAGTATTTTGATAAGTGTCTTAAAGTCTTTCAAAAGTGTATGAATACATATTAGAACACTACATGTATATACATTTTAACTGAGTCGTTAAGTCATCGTTAGTCGTTACATGTAAGTGTTGTTTTGAAACCTTTAGGTTAACGATCTTGTTAAGTGTTGTTAACCCAATGTTTATAATATCAAATGAGATTTTAAATTATTATATTATCATGATATTATGATGTATAAATATCTCTTAATATGATATATATACATTAAATGTCGTTACAACGATAATCGTTACATATATGTATCGTTTCAAAATCATTAAGTTAGTAGTCTTGTTTTTACATATGTAGTTCATTGTTAATATACTTAATGATATGTTTACTTATCATAATATCATGTTAACTATATATATATATATATATATATATATATATATATATATATATATATATATATATATATCCTTATATATGTCATCATATAGTTTTTACAAGTTTTAACGTTCGTGAATCACCGGTCAACTTGGGTGGTCAATTGTCTATATGAAACCTATTTCAATTAATCAAGTCTTAACAAGTTTGATTGCTTAACATGTTGGAAACACTTAATCATGTAAATAACAATTTCATTTAATATATATATAAACATGGAAAAGTTCGGGTCACTACAGTACCTACCCGTTAAATAAATTTCGTCCCGAAATTTTAAGCAGTTGGAGGTGTTGACGTATCTTCTCGAAATAAATGCGGGTATTTCTTCTTCATCTGATCTTCTCGTTCCCAGGTGTACTCGGGTCCTCTACGAGCATTCCATCGAACCTTAACAATTGGTATCTTGTTTTGCTTAAGTCTTTTAACCTCACGATCCATTATTTCGACGAGTTCTTCGATGAATTGAAGTTTTTCGTTGATTTGGATTTCATCTAATGGAATAGTGAGATCTTCTTTAGCAAAACATTTCTTCAAATTTGAGACGTGGAAAGTGTTATGTACAGCCGCGAGTTGTTGAGGTAATTCAAGTCGGTAAGCTACTGGTCCGACACGATCAATAATCTTGAATGGTCCAATATACCTTTGATTTAATTTTCCTCGTTTACCAAATCGAACAACGCCTTTCCAAGGTGCAACTTTAAGCATGACCATCTCTCCAATTTCAAATTCTATATCTTTTCTTTTAATGTCAGCGTAGCTCTTTTGTCGACTATGGACGGTTTTCAACCGTTGTTGAATTTGGATGATCTTCTCGGTAGTTTCTTGTATTATCTCCGGATCCGTAATCTGTCTATCCCCCACTTCACTCCAACAAATTGGAGACCTGCACTTTCTACCATAATGTTCTTCAAACGGCGCCATCTCAATGCTTGAATGGTAGCTGTTGTTGTAAGAAAATTCTGCTAACGGTAGATGTCGATCCCAACTGTTTCCAAAATCAATAACACATGCTCGTAGCATGTCTTCAAGCGTTTGTATCGTCCTTTCGCTCTGCCCATCAGTTTGTGGATGATAGGCAGTACTCATGTCTAGACGAGTTCCTAATGCTTGCTGTAATGTCTGCCAGAATCTTGAAATAAATCTGCCATCCCTATCAGAGATAATAGAGATTAGTATTCCTTGTCTGGAGACGACTTCCTTCAAATACAGTTGTGCTAACTTCTCCATCTTGTCATCTTCTCTTATTGGCAGAAAGTGTGCTGATTTGGTGAGACGATCAACTATTACCCAAATAGTATCAAAACCACTTGCAGTCCTTGGCAATTTAGTGATGAAATCCATGGTAATGTTTTCCCATTTCCATTCCGGGATTTCGGGTTGTTGAAGTATTCATGATGGTTTCTGATGCTCAGCTTTGACCTTAGAACACGTCAAACATTCTTCTACGTATTTAGCAACATCGGCTTTCATACTCGACCACCAAAAATGTTTCTTGAGATCCTTGTACATCTTCCCCGTTCTAGGATGAATTGAGTATCTGGTTTTATGAGCTTTTCTAAGTACCATTTCTCTCATATCTCTAAATTTTGGTACCCAAATCCTTTCAGCCCTATATCGGGTTCCGTATTTCCGAATATTAAGATGCTTCTCCGATCCTTTGGGTATTTCATCCTTTAAATTTCCCTCTTTTAAAACTCCTTGTTGCGCCTCCTTTATTTGAGTAGTAAGGTTATTGTGAATCATTATATTCATAGATTTTACTCGAATGGGTTCTCTGTCCTTCCTGCTCAAGGCGTCGGCTACCACATTTGCCTTCCCCGGGTGGTAACGAATCTCAAAGTCATAATCATTCAACAATTCAATCCACCTACGCTGCCTCATATTCAGTTGTTTCTGATTAAATATGTGCTGAAGACTTTTGTGGTCGGTATATATAATACTTTTGACCCCATATAAGTAGTGCCTCCAAGTCTTTAATGCAAAAACAACCGCGCCTGATTCCAAATCATGCGTCGTATAATTTTGTTCGTGAATCTTCAATTGTCTAGACGCATAAGCAATCACCTTCGTTCGTTGCATTAATACACAACCGAGACCTTGCTTTGATGCGTCACAATAAATCACAAAATCATCATTCCCTTCAGGCAATGACAATATAGGTGCCGTAGTTAGCTTTTTCTTCAATAACTGAAACGCTTTCTCTTGTTCATCCTTCCATTCAAATTTCTTCCCTTTATGCGTTAATGCAGTCAAGGGTTTCGCTATTCTGGAAAAGTCTTGGATGAACCTTCTGTAGTAACCAGCTAGTCCTAAAAACTGGCGTATATGTTTAGGAGTTTTCGGGGTTTCCCACTTTTCAACAGTTTCTATCTTTGCCGGATCCACCTTAATACCTTCTTTGTTCACTATGTGACCGAGGAATTGAACTTCTTCCAACCAAAATGCACACTTTGAAAACTTGGCGTACAATTCTTCCTTCCTCAATACTTCTAACATCTTTCTCAAATGTTCACCGTGTTCTTGGTCATTCTTTGAGTAAATAAGTATGTCATCAATAAAAACAATGACAAACTTGTCAAGGTATGGTCCACACACTCGGTTCATAAGGTCCATGAACACAGCTGGTGCATTAATTAAACCAAACGGCATGACCATAAACTCGTAATGACCGTAACGTGTTCTGAAAGCAGTCTTTGGAATATCATCTTCTTTCACCCGCATTTGATGATACCTGGAACGTAAGTCAATCTTTGAATAAACAGACGAGCCTTGTAGTTGATCAAATAAGTCGTCGATTCTCGGTAGTGGGTAGCGGTTCTTGATGGTAAGTTTGTTCAACTCTCGGTAGTCGATACACAACCTGAATGTACCATCTTTCTTTTTGACAAACAAAACAGGAGCTCCCCACGGTGATGTGCTTGGTCGAATGAAACCACGCTCTAAAAGTTCTTGTAATTGGCTTTGCAGTTCTTTCATCTCACTGGGTGTGAGTCTGTAAGGAGCACGAGCTATTGGTACAGCTCCTGGTACAAGATCTATTTGAAATTCAACGGATCGATGTGGGGGTAATCCCGGTAATTCTTTCGGAAATACATCGGGAAATTCTTTTGCGACGGGAACATCATTGATGCTCTTTTCTTCAGTTTGTACTTTCTCGACGTGTGCTAGAACAGCATAGCAACCTTTTCTTATTAGTTTTTGTGCCTTCAAATTACTAATAAGATGTAGCTTCGTGTTGCCCTTTTCTCCGTACACCATTAAGGGTTTTCCTTTTTCTCGTATAATGCGAATTGCATTTTTGTAACAAACGATCTCTGCTTTCACTTCTTTCAACCTGTCCATACCGATTATCACATCAAAACTCCCTAACTCTACTGGTATCAAGTCAATCTTAAATGTTTCGCTAACTAGTTTAATTTCTCGATTCCGACATATATTATCTGCTAAAATTAATTTACCATTTGCTAATTCGAGTAAAAATTTACTATCCAAAGGCGTCAATGGACAACTTAATTTAGCACAAAAATCTCTACTCATATAGCTTCTATCCGCACCCGAATCAAATAAAACGTAAGCAGATTTATTGTCAATAAGAAACGTACCCGTAACAAGCTTCGGGTCTTCCTGTGCCTCTGCCGCATTAATATTGAAAACTCTTCCGCGGCCTTGTCCATTCGTGTTCTCCTGGTTCGGGAAATTTCTAATAATGTGGCCCAGTTTTCCACATTTATAACAAACTACATTGGCATAACTTGCTCCGACACTACTTGCTCCGCCATTACTCGTTCCGACACCATTTGTTCCTTTCATTCTATTAACCCCTGGTCCGTAGACCTCACACTTCGCCACGCTATGACCATTTCTTTTACACTTGTTGCAAAATTTGGTGCAGAACCCCGAGTGATACTTTTCACACCTTTGGCATAGCTGCTTCTGATTGTTGTTGTTGTTGCGGTTGTTATTGTTGTTGGGATGATTGTTGTAGTTGTTGTTGTTGTTGTTGTTGTTATTGTTGTTGTTGTTGTTATTGTTGGGCCGTTTGTTGTAGTTGCGATTGATGTTACGATTGTTGGGATAATTGTTGCGATTATTGTTGTAATTGCTATTGTTGTTGTATTGGTGATTCTTATCACCGTTTTCCTCCCACTTTCTTTTGACTTGCTTCACATTGGCCTCTTCAGCAGTCTGTTCTTTAATTCTTTCTTCAATCTGGTTCACTATTTTGTGAGCCATTCTACATGCCTGTTGTATGGAGGCGGGCTCATGTGAACTTATATCTTCTTGGATTCTTTCCGGTAATCCTTTCACAAACGCGTCGATCTTCTCTTCCTCATCTTCGAACGCTCCCGGACACAATAGGCATAATTCTGTGAATCGTCTTTCGTACGTGGTAATATCAAATCCTTGGGTTCGTAACCCTCTAAGTTCTGTCTTGAGCTTATTGACCTCGGTTCTGGGACGGTACTTCTCGTTCATCAAGTGCTTGAATGCTGACCACGGTAGTGCGTAAGCATCATCTTGTCCCACTTGCTCTAGATAGGTATTCCACCATGTTAACGCAGAACCTGTGAAGGTATGCGTAGCGTACTTCACTTTGTCCTCTTCAGTACACTTACTTATGGCAAACACTGATTAGACCTTCTCGGTCAACCGTTTCAATCCGATCGGTCCTTCGGTTCCATCAAATTCCAAAGGTTTGCAGGCAGTGAATTCTTTGTAGGTGCATCCTACACGATTTCGTGTACTGCTAGATCCAAGGTTATTGTTGGTATGTAGCGCAGCCTGTACTGCGGCTATGTTTGAAGCTATAAAAGTACGGAATTCCTCTTCATTCATATTCACGGTGTGTCGAGTAGTCGGTGCCATTTCCTTCAAAATAGTCAAATGGAACAAGTTAATCATACAGAATATTAAGAGTAGTTAATAGTATTTCGTAGCATAATATGAACTCATTTATAAAAGCTTTTTCTTCATATTAGCGTTTTATAAGTTTAAATTCGGGTAGTACCTACCCGTTAAGTTCATACTTAGTAGCTAATATACAATTCAACTACTACAATTCTATATGAAAAACTGATTATAATAATATTTTGCGTTCAAACTTTTATACAAAATTTTACAAACTTACAATACCGCTTATTTTACATAAAGCATGAAATATAGCACACAATAACTTTGATACAAGATAGTTGTGAAGATAATTCTAGCTAGTACACAAGTCGTTCAGCAAAGGCAATAAAGACACGTAATTCATACGTCCAGAAACAAGTCATGCATTCTGGTTTTACTAGGACTACTTCCCATCCTTGGTCTTGTGGAACATAACTGTTATGGCCGTTGATAAGACAGCGTGTTGTAACGTCGTCAAAGGGACGAGGGTTACGTAATGTCCAATAGTCCCGTAACAATCTAAAAACCTTGTTTCTCACCCCAACTACTGAGTCCGTTACTTGTGGAAATGTTTTGTTTAATAGTTGTAGCCCGATGTTCTTGTTCTCACTTTGGTGAGAAGCGAACATTACTAACCCGTAAGCATAACATGCTTCTTTATGTTGCATGTTAGCCGCTTTTTCTAAATCATGAAGTCCTATGTTCGGATACATTGAGTCAAAATAATTTCTTAACCCGTTGCGTAAAATAGCACTTGGGTTCCCCGCAATATATGCGTCAAAGTAAAAACATCGTAACTTATGGGTTTCCCAATGTGATATCCCCCATCTTTCAAACGAAAGTCTCTTATAAACCAAGGCATTCTTGGAACGTTCTTCGAATGTCTTACAAACTGATTTCGCCGTAAATAGTTGTGCCGAAGAATTTTGACCGACTCTAGACAAGATTTCATCAATCATGTCTCCGGGTAGGTCTCTTAAAATATTGGGTTGTCTACCCATTTTGTGTTTTTATACTGTAAAATAGACAAGAGTTAGATTCATAAAAAAAAATACTTATTAATACAAGCAATTTTTACATATATCATAAAGCATAAGCACACTATATTACATATATTACACCATACGAATACAACTATCTTATTCCGACTCGCTCGTTTCTTCTTCTTCGGTTTTGGTTCGTTTTGCCAAGTTTCTAGGGATATATGATGTTCCGCTAATACTAGCTGTCATTTTCCACAACAGTTTAGAAAAACCTGGTGGGTTAGAGGTTCCCGGGTCATTGTTACAACTTAAGGACTTTGGGGGTTGACGATACATATAAAGTTCATCGGGGTTGGAATTAGATTTCTCTATTTTTATGCCCTTTCCATTATTATTTTCTTTTGCCTTTTTAAATTCAGTTGGGGTAATTTCTAATAACATCATCGGAATTCTCGCTGGAATCCGATTCATCGGAGAATTGGTAATCCTCCCAATATTTTGCTTCCTTGGCGGAAACACCATTGACCATAATTAACCTTGGTCGGTTGGTTGAGGATTTTCTTTTACTTAACCGTTTTATTATTTCCTCCACCGGTTCTATTTCCTCCTCCGGTTCCTCCTCTTCCGGTTCTGATTCTTCTTCCGGTTCTGATTCTTCTTCCGGTTCCTCTTCGGGAACTTGTGAATCAGTCCAATATATATTCGACTCTTTGTTATTATTAGGTGAGTCAATGGTATTTGTGCTAGAGGTAGACATCTATCACACAATATCAAACATGTTAAGAGATTAATATATCACATAATATATACATGTTAATAATATATAGTTTCCAACAAAAATGTTAAGCAATCATTTTTAAAGAAAACACGGTCGAAGTCCAGACTCACTAATGCATCCTAACAAACTCGATAAGACACACTAATGCAAATTTTCTGGTTCTCTAAGACCAACGCTCGGATACCAACTGAAATGTCCCGTTCTTATTGATTAAAAACGTTCCATATTAATTGATTTCGTTGCGAGGTTTTGACGTCTATATGATACGTTTTTCAAAGATTGCATTCATTTTAAAACAAACCATAACCTTTATTTCATAAATAAAGGTTTAAAAAGCTTTACGTAGATTATCAAATAATGATAATCTAAAATATCCTGTTTACACACGACCATTACATAATGGTTTATAATACAAATATGTTACATTGAAATCAGTTTCTTGAATGCAGTTTTTACACAATATCATACAAACATGGACTCCAAATCTTGTCCTTATTTTAGTATGCAACAGCAAAAGCTCTTAGTATTCACCTGAGAATAAACATGCTTTAAACGTCAACAAAAATGTTGGTGAGTTATAGGTTTAACCTATATATATCAAATTGTAACAATAGACCACAAGATTTCATATTTCAATACACATCCCATACATAGAGATAAAAATCATTCATATGGTGAACACCTGGTAACCGACATTAACAAGATGCATATATAAGAATATTTCCATCATTTCGGGACACCCTTCGGATATGATATAAATTTCAAAGTACTAAAGCATCCGGTACTTTGGATGGGGTTTGTTAGGCCCAATAGATCTATCTTTAGGATTCACGTCAATTAGGGTGTCTGTTCCCTAATTCTTAGATTACCAGACTTAATAAAAAGGGGCATATTCGATTTCGATAATTCAACCATAGAATGTAGTTTCATGTACTTGTGTCTATTTTATAAATCATTTATAAAACCTGCATGTATTCTCATCACAAAAATATTAGATTTTAAAAGTGGGACTATAACTCACTTTCACAGATTTTTACTTCGTCGGGAAGTAAGACTTGGCCACTGGTTGATTCACGAACCTATAACAATATATACATATATATCAAAGTATGTTCAAAATATATTTACAATACTTTTAATACATTTTGATGTTTTAAGTTTATTAAGTCAGCTGTCCTCGTTAGTAACCTACAACTAGTTGTCCACAGTTAGATGTACAGAAATAAATCAATAAATATTATCTTGAATCAATCCACGACCCAGTGTATACGTATCTCAGTATTGATCACAACTCAAACTATATATATATATTTTGGAATCAACCTCAACCCTGTATAGCTAACTCCAACATTCACATATAGAGTGTCTATGGTTGTTCCGTAATATATATATAGATGGGTCGAAATGATAGGTCGAAACATTGTATACGTGTCTATGGTATCTCAAGATTACATAATATACAATATAAGTTGATTAGGTTATGGTTGGAATAGATTTATTACTAACTTTCACGTATGTAAAATGAGTAGTTTTTATCAATCTTGTTTTACTCGCCATTTCTTCGTTTCTAATCCGTTTTGAGTGATTCCAGTGGCCACGGTTTCGTATTGAACTTAAATTTATGAATATAAATAGAAAAATTATAAGTTTATAGTGGGAAATACAAGTTACAAGTCGTTTTTGAAAGAGGTAGTTATTTCCGTCG
The DNA here is from genome assembly GCF_046630445.1 of Rutidosis leptorrhynchoides. Classification (NCBI taxonomy): domain Eukaryota; kingdom Viridiplantae; phylum Streptophyta; class Magnoliopsida; order Asterales; family Asteraceae; genus Rutidosis; species Rutidosis leptorrhynchoides. The sequence continues at coordinate 187,897,340 of NC_092340.1, read as the reverse complement.
AAAGAACGACATCTTGATGACCATTTTGAAAAACATACTTTCACTTTGAGTTTAACCATGATTTTTGGATATAGTTTCATGTTCATAAGAAAAATCATTTTTCTAGAAGTATAGCTTTTAAATCAAAGTTCTTCTTAGCTTTTAATTATCCCAACCAAAACAGCCCCCGGTTTTACTACGACGGCGTATATCCAGTTTTATGGTGTTTATCGTGTTTTCGGGTTTTAAATCATTAAGTTAGCATATCATATAGATATATAAAATGTGTTTAGTTGATTTTAAAAGTCTAGTTAGAAGGATTAACTTTATTTGCGAACAAGTTTAGAATTAACTAAACTATGTTCTAGTGATTACAAGTTTATAACGTTGAATAAGACAGCTTTTTATGTATGAATCGAATGATGTTATGAATATCATTACTACCTCAAGTTCCTTGGATAAACCTACTGGAAATGAGAAAAATGGATCTAGCTTCAAAGGATCCTTGGATAGCTTGAAAGTTCTTGAAGCAGAATCATGACACGAAAACAATTTCAAGTAAGATTTTCACTCGAAATAAGATTGTTATAGTTATAGAAATTGAATTAAAGTTTGAATATGATTATTACCTTGTATTAGAAAGATAACCTACTGTAAGTAACAAAGGTTTCTTGATCTTGGATGATTACTTGGAATGGATTTAGAAAACTTGGAAGTAAACTTGCAATCTTAGAAGTATTCTTGATTTTATGAAACTATAACTTTTGGAATTTATGAAGAACACTTAGAACTTGAAGATAGAACTTGAGAGAGATCATTTAGATGAAGAAAATTGAAGAATGAAAGTATTTTTAGGTGTTTTTGGTCGTTGGTGTATGGATTAGATATAAAGGATATGTAATTTTGTTTTCATGTAAATAAGTCATGAATGATTACTCATATTTTTGTAATTTTATGAGATATTTCATGCTAGTTGCCAAATGATAGTTCCCACATGTGTTAGGTGACTCACATGGGCTGCTAAGAGCTGATCATTGGAGTGTATATACCAATAGTACATACATCTAAAAGCTGTGTAGTGTACGAGTACGAATACGGGTGCATACGAGTAGAATTGTTGATGAAACTGAACGAGGATGTAATTGTAAGCATTTTTGTTAAGTAGAAGTATTTTGATAAGTGTCTTAAAGTCTTTCAAAAGTGTATGAATACATATTAGAACACTACATGTATATACATTTTAACTGAGTCGTTAAGTCATCGTTAGTCGTTACATGTAAGTGTTGTTTTGAAACCTTTAGGTTAACGATCTTGTTAAGTGTTGTTAACCCAATGTTTATAATATCAAATGAGATTTTAAATTATTATATTATCATGATATTATGATGTATAAATATCTCTTAATATGATATATATATATATTAAATGTCGTTACAACGATAATCGTTACATATTTGTCTCGTTTCAAAATCATTAAGTTAGTAGTCTTGTTTTTACATATGTAGTTCATTGTTAATATACTTAATGATATGTTTACTTATCATAATATCATGTTAACTATATATATATATATCCTTATATATGTCATAATATAGTTTTTACAAGGTTTAACGTTCGTGAATCACCGGTCAACTTGGGTGGTCAATTGTCTATATGAAACCTATTTCAATTAATCAAGTCTTAACAAGTTTGATTGGTTAAAATGTTGGAAACACTTAATCATGTAAATAAAAATTTCCTTTAATATATATATTAACATGGAAAAGTTCGGGTCACTACAGTTTAGGCTTTGGATTCGCTTGATTTCGTTTCCGTATGATTAAGTTATGTCGATTTGAATTATCATTGTGTTTTTGTTGCTTGATCAGAAATCTGGTATTGATAGAAAATGAATTGGAATTTGAGACTTATACCACTAGAAATATAATTTAAAAATACTCAAGTTAGACTTGAATATCATGTCGTTTGCTTGTATAGCTCGAGATATGCTAGAATTAGTGTAAATGTAGTTTTATACAGCACTTGCATGAAAATAACCTTGTATGATAAAATGTGTTAACTTCTGTAATTAAAGCTTTGCTTATTTGAAAATTAGACAAAAATTACCTCATCTTTCATGTGGATATCATAGGCTAATTGTATCTAGATCTTCGGATAATCGTATGCGAATGTGACTAACTAAGTGAGAATCGAATCTGTAAATTGCACACGGTTTTGTACTCTGTGAATTTTGTGAATTGTTTGAGCATGTATGCTTCTGGAAAATGAAACTTAACATGATATGTGACTTATTGTTAGTTTATGTCAATCTCTAAAACCTTATGCATTGGGCACAATAGAGCCATACTTTATGTGAACTCTGATTTTAGCTGAAAACTGAATGATCAATTTGCACGAATAAACTGTACAAATTGGCTAAAAAAAAGTGGCTAGATTTTTGATATGTGTTACTATGATTTGTCCTTGAACTATGGCCACTGGTCTTGTATCAATTTCATGTTCCTAAATCCGGTTATAGCCAAAATGAAATCAGTGCGCGGTCAGAAACTGACTTGGCAAACCCCAAATGTATCATTTTTGATTCCTAACTTTTAATTGTTGTATGAGTCCCTGGCTAGACTTTTTGGAATCAATTTTAAGTTTAATTATGATCTAGAGTTTTTCATATTTACGTGAATTTTGTACTATGAGATAATGTGCTAAGTATGCTACGTGTTCATAAATTTTGTGCATGACGATAAACTGAAATTGTGAAAATGATCATTCATGACCTAAAACGTATTGTTTGACTTAGGTTTGACATGTTGACCAATATTTGACAAGAACCTACTGATGTTGACTTTAGTTGACTACTTTGACCAAGTTTGACTTTCGATTTGACTTCGGTTGACTTTGTTTGACTTGCATGAGATAGTTGACTTTTACTTGAAACGCGTCGAGTCGAGCAATAAGACAACGTACACTATGAAACCACACTTATATAAGATACATATATTGACCAACCTACATACGTATACTTAGGTTACATTACTCGGGTCTAAACCGTACAAGTCATTTGTCTTTCATTCCGAGCTTATTCATAGGTGAGTCTACAGTCCCGCTTTTTACATGTTTTCAGGGATGAGAATACATGCTGTTATATTTACATTTTCAATTACTTTTATATTGGCATGAGTACTACACATATGCATAATGAGTTTGTTCAAAAAGCCTCTAGCTTGAATACTTTTAATACCATCGGTGTAAGCACAATTTAGATAGACGGATCCGTTAGGTTGACAACCTCACCCGCTATAAAAATAGTGGTGCATTTACTTTGAACATTAAATACATTTGAACAAGTGTATAACATTTTACGAGGTAAGGTCGGGTGTAGTAGTTTATATACTCGGGTCATTGCTAGTATTTAGGTGCTCGGTTTATGCAAGCGATAGAATCTCGTGGTCAAGGAAATCAAACTATTTTTCTGATAACTGTTTTTCAGACACTGTTACATTACTTTAAACCTGTAGATTCACCAACATTATTTGTTGACCTGTTTTTGCGTGTTGTTATTCTCAGGTCCTTAAGAGGTATGCTTCCGCTGTGTTTGCTGCATGACTGGCCGTGGAGTCAGCATTTGATTTTAAAGAACATTATTTACCTTCGCATTTAAAAATTTTATACTGTTTAAATACTGTTGGCTTGTGGTTACGATCACAACAGTGTTTCTATTTTGGGATTATTGACTTATGTTTTTGAAAGTTAATTTTTTTTTAAATAAAATTAAATGCGATTGCTTTAAACGTCTCATATAGAGGGTATAACTGTTAACTGTGGGACCAGAATTAACACGCCGTCAGATGTTAATTTGGCGGGGTGTTATACAGTTCCTTCACTTGTTTACTATATTCTGCCCTCTGAATGTTACAGTTCAAAAAATTCCTCTTCATTATATCGTAATCCTTCTTTAAGGATGTAGCCACTTGTTCCAGCTTGGTTATTTTCTCTTTTTCAGCCGATAGTTCCTTACTGGTGGTAATTTCATTGCGCTGCAATTCGGATAGGCGTTGAAGGTCATTTAGCCCAGAAGCAATGTTAAGAATGATACTTTGTGCTTTAACCTTCTTAGCATCTGCATCAGATAGGTTGCTGAAGAATTGGGCTAGTGATGGACATACCATGGCGTTCAAGAAATTCATGAAACTCTCGTAAGAGTGTGGTGGTCCTTTTAGAAAGGAGGAAAGTATATTTGTGTCAAGATTGGGAAGCATAATTTGTTTTTGAGAAGAACTAGTGCCAGCTTCTTGTTGAGTGGATGGTGGAGCATTTTGACCAGTTCTTCTTCTCTTGGCGTTAGACGGAAGAGTTGCTAGCATATTATCTTGGTGTAGTGTAGTAGCTGTTGGAGATAAAGGGAAATTATTACTTATAAATGAGTTCCAATAAGACTTACACGACTTCAAAGGTGGCATAATGTATAAAGAAGGGTTTGGATTATAAAATCCACCAGTATTGGGCCTAAAAGAAAACAAATTTAGGTTTTGGTCTAGTATTCTACATAATTCAGTGTTATCATTCTCATTACCCGACGCACGACGTTCTCTAGAAGCAATTCGGTTCATACCTATGTCCATTTCTTCTTCTTTTTCTTCTTCCTCCTCCCTCGCAGCATCCTTTTCAGGAATGGGAGTGTCATCGATAATTTTCTGTGTGGTAAAATTAAGTTGTGAATAAGACGATGACCGCATGGTGGTAAGCGGACTAATTTCTGCAAAGTTCAAAAAATCATAGTGGTTAGTTGGACAAACCAAAAGAAGCATTTTATTAGCATACATGGCAAAAATAAGCACTTACTTTTTCTCCCAAGAAGAACACAGGCATAGCCTTGCGTAATATCCCAATCTTGGCTTACAGATGTCAATGATAGCATATGTTCCCCATATTTGACATCGTTGATTTGTTCACCTTTAACTTTTTTAAGCAAAGTGTTCTCTTTGCTATTTACTCTCGGAAATGTAATTGATACGGGATGAATGTATTTACGCCAAAATCGAACAGATGAGTACTTATCAGCAATTGCATCCTCATTTATGAAAATAAAAGAATCGTGCCAATCATGACAGGGATGATCAAGTGCAGGTCTCAAAAATCCATCAACTTTGCTGAATGTGAACCAACCTTTTTCATAAGATGCTATACGCACCAAAGAACAAAATATCCGCACAGATGGCACTATTTTGCTCGCATGTCAATACATCTTAAATATGAGAATTTTTTGAATAGCTGCTGGTTCGAATTGAACAACGGCGACTCCGTAAAACTGGCAAACTTCTAAGAAGAATGGCGTGAAAGACAATCGTAAACAATAGCTGAGAAACGAATAACCATAGACAGCAACCTTACCAGGAGCTGGTGAACACACTCTAGCATTAATTGAAGGAATTATTGGCTCAGCACCAGCTAATCTTGGAAAATGTCTCAACAGTACTGCTAATTACTTGTCATTTACTCTGCTGTGAATCTTTATGATATCCTTTGTTATCGCCATTTAAGGTTTTAATAAAACAGGAAAGGAAGAAGATATTGATGGTAAAAGATGAAGATCGGTAAGAAAAAGCTGTAAAAGTGAAAGATCGATTAGGGTTGTTTGGTAGTTAAAAAGGAAGAAAGATGTGACAGCTGTGACCGATGGTAATTTTGGGGGTTTTATTTTCACCCACACACGTGTATGGACAGAATTCCTTCGATAAACGCGCCTATTGCTCCTGGGAAACCCAAGAATCGACCTATTTTGAAATTCAAAATTTAAGTTTAATAACTTAACAAGTTTTCAAATGCTTAAGTCATTAAACTGGGGAGACTTAATGGTGTATCCTATTGAATACACGCATAAAGGCATAATATTCGCATGAAATTAGCATCAGAAACACTGAGAACGATGGTTTTGTGAAACTTTCTGTCAAGCGTTCTCCGCTGTGCAGGCTGCTTCCGTCATGCATAAGCCCTGAATGCCACCTAGCGCTTAAGCCCTAATCGTAGAACATCACATCCAGCGCATATTTCGGATCACAAATAACAGAATGTATCATCATCTGACACGTGTCCCCGAACAATCCGGTGGATCTATCACTATAAATAGACCCCTTGGGTCGTTATTTTACAGATTCAGACATTCTGACAACTTGTGAGCAGAGATTTCATCTTTCTTTCTCTCACAGTACTTCTCTCACTAGAAGTCATCCGGCTAGTAGCTCAACGCTCAGCGGACACAGATTGATTAAGCCACCCCACAAGTTTCTATACTTGTGAACCGGGTCTGCAGGAATTATTTCCCGAGTGTAAACATCATTCGGCAACACTCCCCCATTCTTAGTTAGATACTTCTAGTATTGTGCTGATACACCAAGCCTTACCTCATAAGGAAATAGGTATCAACAGCTGACAAAAGCTATGATGTCCCAAAAAGTCAATAAACAAGGTCCCAAGGTAACTAGTGCTATTAGATCCCAAAGGGATAAGTCTGATTCGGTTAAAAATTCTGAAAAAGAGATCAAGGCATCTTTGTTTTCTTCAAAAAAATATGGGAAAGGTACTTGATTTGTTAATCAATGGAGAAGGGACACCTGCATCAACTTCTCACCAAGCAAAGTCATTTACCTTAAACATAAATGACTATCCTATCCTTGAGCATTCTTCCCCAAAAAACTCTTCTAATTCCCTTCCCAATTTAAACATGTCCCCTGCAAAAAGCAATTCCTTCATCAATTCTAATATTTCTTTAGCTGCTAAACTCACTGAACCTAAAATCGACACACCAATCGATCAGTGTATTGGAAGCAATTGCAAGCTTTAGTGTGAAAAAATTAGAGCTAGATGCAATCCTATCAATGACTCTGTCTCTCCTGATATTTTTTCAAAAGTCCAAAATAATAAGAAGAAAGATATCGATAATGGTACTAAGTGGGTCGAAGAGGCCCAAGCTCTTCAGATATGTTTGATACCATGAGTGAAATTAATCACGTTTTTGGGAATGAATCAACTTACAAAAAAAAGTAAAATCAATGGAGCTCAATTTGGGGCAAAAAAATTAACCTATAAAGAGGAGATGATCAACTTTTACGCGTTAATGGAGAACATGGTTGATGATGACCTACCTACTGTGCAAAAGCCTGTCAAAAATCCTAAAACTAAACCTTGAATACAACTTGATTTCGAGCAGCTTCTCACGGATCAACCGTACCGAACCATCCCGCAATTTTTTTGTCTTTTCCTCTTTTTATTCTGACCCAATTCCTTGCCCTCAATCAATTTGTATGTTTCAATTACCTCGACATAGCTTGGTTTCATTCTGATTTCTTCTTGCTTCATCAATTGTTTCAATTTCCTCGACATAGCCTTCTGGTACTTGGGAAAAGGTTTCGATTGGTTTTAAGGGTTTGATGCAGATGGTTTCTTCGTGATTGCTATGATGATTGGTTTCCTTCAAGCTTTTCTTGATTTTGGTTTTGATGTGTTTCTTGTCGCCATCGACTCAATTTGGAGAAGACGTCTCTGCAATAATCGGCTTAATGAAACGTTTCTTTTATTCATAGTTTCTTTGGGCTCCTGAACCCATTAAGTGTTGGGCTTCTGTTATTTAACTTCTTTGTTCCAAGTGGACTTTTTTCAATTTGAGGAGTTTATGTCTAGCTTCTCAAAGGGCCCTGTATCGAGAGGGTTCATATGCCCAATCAAGTTGAGCTTAATTTTTCATTTAGGAGTTTCGTTTGTATTTCGAATTTCATTCAATTTCTGTTATTTTTACGCTAAAAAGGCTCTCATTGTATTGTTTGTTTCTTCACCATTCTGATGAAGTTTACTTAATATATATATTTTTCGCCGTAAAAAAAAGTAATAATTTATTTATAGAAACGAAAATTAATTTGATAAAATCTAAATAAATACAAGAACTTTAAAATATTATAGAATACTATATGAAGTAAGTAGTAAGAGCACGAGGTGCTCCTAGTCCTCCTCAGTGTCCATTTTCAGTGTTCATTTTGAACATTAAGATTGACTGACTGGTTGTTGGGTGCTAGTGTCCACAGTGTCCATTTTAGTGTCCCTTTTTTAATTTATTTTGTATATTTTTTAATTGTGTAAATATTAAAAAAAACTTCAAATAATAATAAACAAAATTACATATTTTAATAAAAAAAACCTTACACTAATAAAAAAACATTACATTTATTCTTGAAATATTGAAAATGATTAATTGAATTCTCGAAGAGCCCATAAATGTTCAACCAAATCCGATTGTAAGCCTTCGTGCACTTCTCTATCAAGTAGCTCCCTTGTTCGTCTAGCACGAGCGTCACATCTTTCGATCCAAGTACGTTGTATGTGTTGAGGCGGCTCATACACCCAATCATTCACGGCAAAGTTGTAACCATTGTCTTCAATAATGATGTTATGTAGTCTGATGCACGTATACATAAGCCGTCTCATTTGATTCCTCGCATATGCCCTGGCGGGTTGTTGTAGAATATGCCAACGACCCTGTAAAATCCCAAAAGTTCTTTTCACATCTTTGCGAGCAGCAGCTTGTTGCCTTGTAAAGTAAGTACGTTTTTCATCAACGGCACTTGAAAATCCCTTCACAAATGACGCCCATGTTGGATAAATCCCGTCGGCTAAATAATACCCTCTTTTGTATTCCACGCCATTCGCAATAAAAGGGACATCGGGCATTTCTTCATTGAGCATTGAGTTGAACAAATCACTAGTGTTTAAAACATTTAAGTCATTGTTTGAACCCGCCACACCAAAATACGCATGCCAAATCCAATTATCATACGACGCGACAGCTTCAAGCATAATAGTTTGGTGACTGTGATCGCCTCGCATATATTGGCCTCTCCACGCAACTGGACATTTTGCCCATGCCCAATGCATACAATCGATGCTACCCAACATGCCCGGGAAGCCATGAATCCTTTCATGGCCTTCATATAAACGCTGAATGTCATGCAAAGACGGCTCTCTTAAGTAGTCACTATTATACAAGTCAATAATGCACATAGTAAAGTTTAGCAAAGATTCCCGCCCAACTCGTTCACTCATTTGCAGATACTCGTCTAAAGCATCCAGTGTATAACCGTATGCTAGCTGACGGAGTGCGGCGGTGATTTTTAAATGTGGACTAATACTCTACATACCTCGAGAATCTTGCCTTCGATGATACCATATAAAATGGGAAGGCAATGGATTGACATTGTAGCTTAGTATATCGTTCATCACACGAAGAAAAACACGGCACGCATCCGAAAATGATGTTTGAATTGATCTTCCGTATATTTACAACTCTCATCAAAATAATCGTCCATCAAACGATTATGAGCATCATAATGATCACGATGAACGTAACGACGAGAATTTACACCATCGTCCGAAGAATTATCAACTTGATCAAGTAAGTTGAGGGTATAATTTGTGAAATCGCCGTGCGAACTACTCGAAGATGAAGACATTTTTTTTAAATTAAAAGAGAGATATATATATTTTTTGTATTTTAGAAGTTTTGTATAAAATGAAGTGTGAGTTGAAATAAAAATGTGTGAGAAAATGAATGAAAATGTGAGGTATTTATAGAAAAAAAAATGCAACGTCCGTATTTCAAACGGATATATCGATTCCCAATGTCAAACGGTCAAATTTTTGCAGCGTCCATGGCCCGAAGCTGATAATCAAAGTCGGGATTCGACCCCGGCGATGGCGACACGGTGTCGACGACGGTGACCTCACCGTCGATTTTGGCTGGACGGCGAGCAAAGGGACGGGGGACACCCTGTGCTCTAACTTTTAACTAAGGTTGATGAAATCGATTCTAGGAGAGAACTCGTCAGAGATTTTTAAAGGAGTTCTCGGTAACTCGGGGAGTTCTCGAGAAAAAACTTGAATATTAACTAACGTTGACTTATAAATATATAAATAATAAAATTTATAATATATGGTATAAAGTGTATATATTTAATGAAAACATTAAATAAATTAATAGAGGACTAAAAGAGTGTATATCTAAGTAGAGTAGATGAGTAGTTTGGTAAGTACAAGATGTTAAAAGTTAAATGAAAAAAAAAACGCAGCTCTCAGTTAAGTTTTTAACTGATTTTCTAATTTTCAACTAATTTTTACTGAGTTTTTCCGATTTCCTAGTCGTTGACCATCTTTTAGCCTAGTTTAGGCGCGAGAACTCGTTGGAAATTTGAAACCGAGAACTCCCTGAGTTCTTAGCCGAAATCGAATGAAAGGTTTCTACATCCACTTTCAATCCAGGTGGGATTTAACTGTTGACGTGGGATTTACAAAAGTTTAAAACATATTTTTCAAAATATATTCATTTGAAGACTACATATTAGTTTCATTCGCTTTGTATATTGTTGAAACAACCCTTGACTCATTATAAGAAACCGACAATTTTTTACACGGCTTACTGCGCGACGCGCTAAGTGTAACATCCTCAGTTCGGGCCTAGCCGTAAGTTGGCGATTTTGCCCTTAGGCCTCGTTAATTGTTCATTTAATTAATTATCATGGTTATTTATTTTTTATAACGCTGTTAGATTCGCTTTGTGACCATGGTTCCAGAACAGTTCAGTGTATGTGTTTTGGACCCGTTTGGGCCGCCAAATGAGGTGCGTTTGGGGCCAGATTACTGTTAAATACCCGTGTGTTGTGGCATATGAGAATTAATCCCAATTAAGTGACTAGACTGATTTGTTCTTCCTAATTTTCTTCACTTTCCAGAAACTTCACCCCACAACCTCGTTCTTCACTATGTCCATCTACCAAACCCTAGATTTATAATCCTTATTCTTGAGCTCGAATCTTTCATATCATTGTGTTTCTTGTGATTTACTGATTCTATTAAGGTGAGAATCAACACATTTCATGTATTAATCTTTCAGAAATTTGGGTTTTTGTGTTAATTTTCATAAAAGGTATGATTTAGGTTAAGTTGGTGTGATTCGGTGTTGTTTGTGTCAAAACCTAGTCGGTTTGTGTTTCTAAATATTTAGTGTATATGATTTGGTCAGTTTTGAGGTCAGAATCGAGCTCTGGAGCAGAAATTAGTGGATTCTGACTGAAACCCGTATTTGAGTTCATCTTCCTCTGTACATGAACACGGTCGGCCGAGTGTCTCTTGACACTCGATCGACAGTCTCGACCATCGACCGAGTGTGTAGACCATCAACCGAGTGTGTCTGCAAGTGACCATCGACCGAGTGACTAGACGTTCGGCCGAGCGTGTACTTGACAGTCGGTCGACTGTCTCTGACAGTCGACCGAGGGTCTTTGGCAGTTGGAATTTTAATAAGTGTTGATGCTTAGTCGTTATGATGTCCGTGTGTCAAATTTTGATGCTTAGTCGTTATGATGTCCGCGAGTAGTTCGGCTCATTTACAGCCCTAGTTCGAACGTAGGTTGTGACCGGATTTTGTTGCAGTGTTTGAATGGAAATGGTGTTCCGATGGTTTCCAGATTCCATATTCATTTCAAGATCCCAAAAATAAAAATAAAGATTATAATTGTTACGTGGTCTCCCTCCGATGGTGATCGAACTTTTTTTCTAGTGGTTGAACTGATCTAGTGATCTAGTGATGGTTTACGAGGATGATGATATTGGTGATTGTTACCCTTAGATCTGATTCATGTGAACAAATTATTTGAATCTGGTCATATAGTGTTTATCGAACTGGGATAATAGAAATTCATAAAAGGGAGTATTAGTATTTTTTGATAATTTAAATAGGAGTATCAAAAATCAATGGTGGTTTGGTGAGACTATAACTAGTATTAAGGATAATTTAATATAATTTGTTGGGTAAGGATCAGGTTAATATAATTCGTATATAATTGATTTATATACTCATTAGGTAAATTTAGTTTTGATTTCGGATATTTTCTTTTAATTTGCATGTTTTGATGAGAAGGTAGTGTGACGACCCAGAAATTTCCGACCAAATTTAAATTTAATCTTTATATGGTTTCGACACGATAAGCAAAGTCTGTAATGTTAAGTCTCAAAAAAAACTTTTGAACTGTGTTCATGTATTCAATTATCCTTCGACTACTCTCGACGATTCACGAACCATTATTGTAAATAGGTATATATATATATATATATATATATATATATATATATATATATATATATATATATATATATATATATATATGTATATATGAATATATATAATGCTTATTATTTAAAACATCTATATATGTAAATGAAGTATATTGAATATAAATAGTTTCGAATATAATAATTGTAATCATTGGTCTGTAGATAGATTGCGTAAATTATAATATGCATTTACGTTGTTAGTTTGGATGTTAATACTCTGTTTATCTTAATTAGGACTAAAAACAAATAAGTGACATACATTTTATAAATAATTTTACAAGAATTAAGATCAAAGTATATGAATTTATAATACTTCATTTTATGAAAATAATTATGTAATAATATTAACTTGTTATAGTGATATTAATAATTTATCATTATTAACACTATTATTAATAATAAATTATCATTGTTATTAATGATTATTATTATTATATTTAGTAATTGTTTTATTATTATTATATTTAGTAATTGTTAACATTAAATATAATATATATAACAATAAATAATTACGCCTAAAATAATCTGTTATGCGTCAAAGTCAGTTTGTTGTGTTTTTCTGTCAACCCGTGAACTAGTGTCGACAAAATGGAAAGATGCCATTCTAGTACATATAATTATCTCCATCTATGCCACATATTTCTCTACTAACAAATGTTACAGAATATATATATATATATATATATATATATATATATATATATATATATATATATATATATATATATATATATATATATATATATATATATATATATATATATATATATATATATATATATATATATATATATATATATATATATATATTATATTAGATAAATGCATATAATATGCATTCAAGACTACCACCTCTTTGATTCTTACTACTTACAATCACCATCACCTTGGAACACCAAACCCACCAAACCACCTTATCATTTTTACTTGAAGATTTCTACTTCCTGTACAAACCGAAACACACAAACCTTAAACATCATCCATGATCAATACCACAATCCAATACCCATCTCTATAAATTCAACAGCTACTACTCGTTTATTTTATTTACTTATTTATGTGATCAAACAAGGCATGGACTGAAAGGACCCATTCATATACATTATAAACGATTCACAATAGTTGATTACATTGCGAGGTATTTGACCTATATATGATACATTTTACAAACATTGCATTCATTTTTAAAAGACAATCTTTCTTTACATCGAAAATTGACAGGCATGCATACCATTTCATAATATTCACTATTCAACTATAAATTGATTTAATAATAATCTTTGATGAACTCAATGACTCGAATGCAACGTTCTTCGAAATAGGCTATGAAAGACTCCAAGTAATATCTTTAAAATGAGCAAATGCACAGCGGAAGATTTCTTTAACACCTGAGAATAAACATGCTTTAAAGTGTCAACCAAAAGGTTGGTGAGTTCATTAGTTTATCATAGTCATTTATTTCCATCATTTTAATAGACCACAAGAATTTCATTTCCAGTTCTCATAAATATACGTCCCATGCATAGAGACAAAAATAATCATTCATATGGTGAACACCTGGTAACCGACATTAACAATATGCATATAAGAATATCCCCTATCATTCCGGGATCCTCCTTCGGACATGATATAAATTTCGAAGTACTAAAGCATCCGGTACTTTGGATGGGGTTTGTTAGGCCCAATAGATCTATCTTTAGGATTCGCGTCAATTAGGGTGTCTGTTCCATAATTCTTAGATTACCAGACTTTAATAAAAAGGGGCATATTCGATTTCGATAATTCAACCATAGAATGTAGTTTCAATTACTTGTGTCTATTTCGTCAAACATTTATAAAAGCGCATGTATTCTCAGTCCCAAAAATATAAAGGGTAAAAAGGCAAATGAAACTCACGCATATAATTATTGTAAAACAGTTAAATAAAACATTTGCATGTATTCTCAGCCCAAAAATGTAAAGAGTAAAAGGGAAGTAATGAAACTCACCATACTGTATTTCGTAGTAAAAATACATATAACGTCATTGAACAAGTGCAAGGTTGGCCTCGGATTCACGAACCTATATTAATTATATATATTTATATGTTGGTCAATATTTGTATAGCAATTTAGGTCAGGTCATAGTGTAATCCTATCCTATAGCTCGAGTCTGACTCTACAGTATAGTAACATGTTATATTACTCATGTTCAATTAAGATTCTAGTAAAAGGTGACGTGTGAAACAACGTAACACAAATGGTTTCATAATCATAAAATAGTATTTTAGGTTTTTTTTTTTTTTTTTAGAGAAAATCAACACAAAAAGTTAACTGAAAAGTTAACAGGAAAAGTCAAAGTTCAAAGTCAAAAGTCAAAGGTTAAAGTCAAAAGTCGAAGGTCAAAGTAAAAATGAGGTCGCATGCAAATATATAATAACTTATATAAAAATAATTTTCGGTCACACATGACTAAACGGGCCACTTTAGCTATTTTTAGAAAAATTATCGGAACTCCGATTGATAAACGGCCAAAGATAAAAGTTACACATTACCAAAAAGATTAAGCATAAATATTACAGAAGTAAACTAAACCTAGACAACTCGTAGTTGCCAACGCGTTTTCGGCATTCCAAAGTTAATTTTTCAGCTTTAATAAATTTACAAAAGTGACCGAGTAGCCTACTTTGGAGATTTTTAGAAAATTCCTCAAAACTCGTATTGACAAACGGTCAAAGCCTGCAAATTCTCGTTACCACAAAGATATAACTTGATTTTTGGCAAGAGTAAACACATATCAGGCCGACCATGACAACTGATACAAAACTGACATTTTTAAATAAAAAAGTTTCAGCTCTTTTTAGAATTTTAAAATGTGACCAAACCATTAACTTTGATGATTTTTAGAAAAATCGTAGAGACTCAAATTGACAAACGGCCAGAGTCGTTTGTTAGACCTTACAGCAAAGAATTCAGTGGTATTTTTTTTATATATGAAACAACGCAGATCAGCGAGAATTTCAGTTCCCGTTTCGACATTTCATCAAAATTTGCAAAACTTCTTTTGTCCATAACTTGACAACCGTTCAACGAAACGAGACGTGCTTTATATGAAAATTCATCTACTCGACGAGTAGAATCCAAATAACCACTTTTTATAACCCAGAAAATTAGTTCACTAATTATCATCAGCAATTTTAATTACGAAATTAATTATGCAATTTGTTTATTTCATAACTTTCTAACCGTTACTTGGATTCAAGTGATTCTTAAACCAAAATTCAACTATTTTTAGCTAGCTTTCCAATGACATGCATATCTTATACCTTATCTCAATCGTATATGTAACTAATTCAGGAATCAACATAACCTATCTAATGGCAATATCAAAAGTACAAGCATGCATAATCCTATATACTCGAGCACTAGTCAGGGATACACTATTAGTATGTAAAAATTAAATTATGAGTACTCACATATCAATATTGAGATTCAACATTGCAGGAAAGGTACGTAAACG
Source organism: Rutidosis leptorrhynchoides (assembly GCF_046630445.1). Classification (NCBI taxonomy): domain Eukaryota; kingdom Viridiplantae; phylum Streptophyta; class Magnoliopsida; order Asterales; family Asteraceae; genus Rutidosis; species Rutidosis leptorrhynchoides. The sequence continues at coordinate 187,881,716 of NC_092340.1, read as the reverse complement.
CAACGGAGATGATAAACACTATATTGACCTCACGAGCATACCCATGAACCATACTCAATCACCTCCATAGCTATAACCCATAATTTCCTTAATCCTATCTCACTCTAAAAAATAACTTCGAAATCACTCGGACAGCACTCCGTCGTAATATTTTATGTATACTAATAATATCTTGAGATAATACGGAGTAAATATATATATGTAAATCGATTGAGAGAGTTTAGAGAAAACTATTTTCAAGTTTCTATGAAATAATGAAACCTATTGAATTCTATTTATAATAGATTTTTGAATTATTAAAGTGAATTATTAAAGTATGAATTATTAAAGTGAATTATTAAAGTATGAATTATTAAAGTGAATTATTAAAGTGAATTATTAAAGTATGAATTATTAAAGTGAATTATTAAAGTATGAATTATTAAAGTTAAAGTAAAGTAAAAATAAAGTAAAGGTAAAGTTTAAGTATAGTAAAAGTATAAAACTATGTACGTATAATACGCGTATAAATATATATAATATTAATTTAAATCGTTATATATATTTAATAAAATAAAATATAAATATCGTTATCTTTATCATACTAGTTAAGTAATGAGTTGTCAAAAGTGGTTCTAGATATTTATAAAAGTTATATACGTTTTAATAATAAAGTTCTTTTTAAACTGAAAACGTTTTTGTACGTTTGAAACTAAATAGATCAATCGAGTCTTTATGAGATTCAATCTTCCACTATCCTTTGTCTAGTTCTCAATGATTGACAAATTGTTCATATTTATAAATCACTTTACCATTTTTCGAATATTGTTAAAATGAAAAGATTTCTCAAATCAACGTGGGCCTTTCAACAGAGACTTGTAATCATAATTTAATATATCTGATAATTCAATCATTTGATCTTATCTTCTAATTCCATTGATAAACATTTTGAAACAGATACAATCATATAAAGAATTTAATCTAATATTTTGTTTACGTTTCAAGTTAAAATATATATACACATATACATATATAATCATATTCGTTTAATGGTTCGTGAATCGTTGGAACTTGGTCGAGGTTGAATGAATGTATGAACATAGTTTAAAATTCTTGAAATTTAACTTAACAAATATTGCTTATCGTGTCGGAATCATATAAAGATTAAAGTTTAAATTTGGTTGAAAATTTCCGGGTTGTCACATGGACCAAGACCCTTGCTTGTGTTATTACTATCCATACAGCCTTAATATCACCTATCATTTGAACTCTTTTTCTGCTACTATTTCCGTTGACAACCATAACATAAACCATTGAATCATCACCAAAACCCTTTCAATATTTTCAATCAAACACACCCATACACAAACCCATTTCTTTTTCTTCATCACCTTGAATGGCTATCGTGATGCATCACCATCTAGAACGGCCAATAGCCACCACCACCCATTACAATTCTTCATCAATCACCATCTAGCCACGACCACCATCTCAAACCATCTTTGACAATCATCTAACCCATGATGATACTAAGGTACACGCCTGGATTATATTTCTTTTTGTCGAACACCACAACAACATTTAAACTTATTGTTTTGCTCTTTTGACCGGAAAACCAATCACCACCATTAACCAACACCTTCGATCATTTTATTGTTTATATCTCTCTCTCTTAATTTCCTCGAGCTCGTGACCGTTTAACAGCTCATACCTTTCTGCAGTTCGCTTGTTTCTGTTTCTATTACATTCGAAACCCACCTCATCACCAACATTTAAAAACCATCTTCCTGTTCGAGACCAAGAGAAACCAAATACCATAAATTTTTCTTCTTTCTTTTCATTCGCCTACTACAGCTACCGTCCTCTATCTGTTTCAATCAAAAATACCATGAAACCATCTACGTATCTTTGTTCGATAACCATCACTATAATCTTTTACTCCTCGAACTAGTACCACTGTAAGACCTCGGTATAAACAAAAGTAATGAAATAACATAATATAAAGGTGATGATAATTACGACCCTACTTGAATATTTATTTAGCATTATATATTGAATTTCTTTAGATTGTCGGTAATCTATTGGCTTGTTTATTAGTGGAGAGTGACGTAATGATGGGGACAAGGCCATGTTGATACTGCTTTTTCTTTTAGACGAGTTCTTGTAAAAAGAAATATCATACAGCTCAAAATTTTGCTTTTGGGCTTGCTTTAACTTTTGGACCGAAATTGTGTTTGGGCCGAAACCCAACTGATTTACGGGTGGATTGAAAATGATACATTGATGATACATTGATCACGAATTGCAAATTTTTTTTTTTTACGTTTGATTTTACACGCTAGATATATATATGATGAGGAAGATGATAAATGAGGTTAGAGAGGATCATGTTATGATGAATGATAGTGGTAATGATGCGTATGAATGATGATGTGAAGATTATGATGTTAACCGTCATGATGTATGATTATGATTAGGATGGTTTTCGTGATGAAGTTATAAAAATGATAACGATGATTGTTAGAACGATATGATGATTATGGAGAGGATATGATGTTGAATGATCATGATAATGGTGATGCTTATGATGTTGAGAAGAAGAAGAAAGAATACCAAATTTTTAGAAAAGAATGAAAACACATAGATATATTAGATACATAGATGTAAGTTGGATATTATCAGGAAAGCAGAAATAGCGAAGTGGTTTGAAGTATTGATTGGGTTAACAATGGTCTTGAGTTCGAATCCTTGCTCCTACTGTTATTTTTCTTTTTCAGCGAATAATTGTATCAGTCGGGCTAAGTGTTGGGCCAGGTACATGTATGTATTGTTGGGCCAAGATCAAGTCAGTTGTTGGGCCAAAAAGGATGTGGGCCGGATAGAAGATTTTGGGTTAAATGAAATTAGGCTTGATAAAAAAAATAGAAAAACATTCGGTGGTGCAGCGGGTAGAGTGGGTATCGTGATAGCGAGAGGTCTTAGGTTCGAGCCCGGGCTCTGGCATTTTTTTAAAGCTTATTTTGAAAGGTAGTCTTATTATTATTATTGTTATTATTATTAATGTTATCATTATTATTATTATTAAGTATTAGGTATTATTATCAAAACTATTATTTTCATTATCATTATTATTAAACTTATCATTTTTATTAAATACTACTATTATTATTAAAAGTATCATTTTTATTAAAGTTATCATTGTTATCATTATTAATAAGGTTATTATTGTTATTATTTAGTAAATCATTATTATCAAAACTATCATTTTTAAAAGATAAATATTTTGTACATAAAATACACTTATTAATTTTATTAATATTTCATATAACTATATATCAAACATATTAACATTTTTATATAAATACTCATATATAACAAACTAAATATTTTTAATATAATACTAATTAATATAAGTATATAAATATTAATCATTTTAAATATATGCACAAATTAAATATATAAGATATATAACCTAAGATATAATATATGATTATATGTGTTAATATATACATAAATGATATAGGTTCGTTAATCCGAGACCAACCTTGCATTGTTCAATATAGTCATATGTATTTTTACTACAAAATACATTAGGTGAGTTTCATTTGCTCCCTTTTTAAATGCTTTTGCAATATATATTTTTGGGACTGAGAATACATGCGCTTTTATAAATATTTTACGGAATAGACACAAGTAATCGAAACTACATTATATGGTTGAATGATCGAAGCCGAATATGCCCCTTTTACTTGGTAGCCTAAGAATTAGTAAACCAGTCTACTAATTGACGCGAATCCTAAAGATAGATCTATTGGGCCTAACGAACCCCATCCGTTGTAGCGGATGCTTTAGTACTTCGATGTTGTTTTATATCATGTCCGATGGATGTCCCGGAATGATAGGGGATATTCTAAAATGCATCTAGTTAATGTCGGTTACCAGGTGTTCAATTCATATGAATAATTTTTGTCTCTATGCATGGGACGTATATTTATGAGAACTGGAATTGAAATTCTTGTGGTCTATTAAAATGATGAAAATGATTGATTATGATAAACTAATGAACTCACCAACCTTTTGGTTGACACTTTAAAGCATGTTTATTCTCAGGTATGAAAGAAATCTTCTGCTATGCATTTGCTCATTTTAGAGATATTACTTGGAGTCGATCATGACATATTTCAAAAGACGTTGCATTCGAGTCGTTGAGTTCATCAAGATTATTATTAAGTCAATTATAGTTGGATATATTATGAAATGGTATGCATGCTGTCAACTTTTGATGAAATGAAAGATTGTCTTTTAAAAACGAATGCAATGTTTGTAAAATGTATCATACAGAGGTCAAGTACCTCGCGATGTAATTAACTATTATGAATCTTTTATAATTGGTATGAATGGGGCATTTCAGTTAGTATCAGAGCGGTGGTCTTAGCAAACCAGGTCTTGCATTAGTGTGTCTAACTGATAGTTGTTTAGATGCATTAGTGGGTCTGGACTTCGATCGTGTCTGCATGTCAAAAGATTTGCTTATCATTTCGTGTCGAAAATTATTTGCTTATCATCCATAAAGTCTAGACACGTCTTACTGCCTCTATTTGCATAGACAGTGTATAGATAAATTCATATCTTAGCGTATCTGTTATTGTTACCTTTGCATGACAGCTTCCGTAAATTTCTCCGTAACTTATGGGATTTTAGTATTATATATGCATATGTAAATTATATATTGCAGGGTACTAATCTACATCCTATAATCTATTTCTTATTGAAAATTCTTCATCTGATCATACGAGATGAATCTCTCAACCAGTTCGAGTCCCTCAGATTCCGATAGCTATTCCGATAGTTATTCCGACAGCTATTCCGACATGGATATTCACCTAAGCTCTGAAATCAGTATAAATGAAATGAATCAACCAATCAGCCATCCCCAATTCATCTGATGGGTTCGTAGCCGAGTTAATCAATGGAGACGCGAAGAAGGCGATCCCTTCCACCAATCGAATTCACCTCTTGGTGAAAAACCTGAAGCACTTACCGGCAAACCTATCCGAAACACCATTTTCACACTCATTTCCAGAGTATCTCGCCACGATTATATTCTATCTAAAATTCTAAATCTTATTCATCCGCTCGTCTGAACCGAAAATCATCCCGGAATAATGGAATAAGTCAATGAGCTTCGCGCTCGAGTAATCAATTTGGAAAACGTGGTGCAAAACCTACCAGCTTCAGCAACAGCACCGGCAACACCAGCACCACCAACAACAACATCAACAGCACAAGCCTCAACACTACACGCCTCATACTCACAGTCTGTACCTCCAGCATAATCATCATACTACATGATGTCCTACATCGATTATCTTCATTCTACATGACGTTCTACATCATTTATCTTCGCTCGACATGGCGATTATGTAATTTTTAATATTTTAGAGATTATATACTCTTGTTCTAACAGTAAATCAAATGAGATTAATATTATATTAACTCATTAAATCCATGATTACATTTGAAGAAAATATATATGTAAGTATATTTTCATAAAGATTGTAATTAAAAATTCTTTCGTACAAACTATTAATGGTGAAAATATTTTAACGGGTAGGTAATACCCGAGGAATATTTAGATTTCACATTAATAAGTACACTGTACATTCTTTCAAATCTAATTCAACAGTCACTTACTATCCTATTTACAACCACCGATATATGTATCCGTTCACCGCAGAATAACCCTTTTCATTCAATTTCATATTTGGATTTTGATCTATCAGAATCCAACAAGTGGTATAATGAAGAAAAATTGGACAAAAATAAAATTTGTTAGAAACAAACAAATTAACCATGATAAGAATTTTGTTAAGAATCCACGCTAACTGTTCCTAGCTAACTGATTACATTTTATTTATCGCAGTTTATTTATCGCAATTTTATTTATCGTCATTTAATTTCTGTTATTTATTTTACCCACTTTAAATATCGGGACACGTATACAAGGTTTTGACATATCATATCGACGCATCTATATATATTATTTGGAATAACCATAGACACTCTATATGCAGTAATGATCGAGTTAGCTATACAGGGTTGAGGTTGATTCTACAATAATATATATAATTTGAGTTGTGATCGAGTCTGAGACATGTACACGGGTCACGATACGTATTAATTAATTCGAATATTATAAACTATATATGAATTATTAAGTTAGTGACTGTGGACTGCTAACTGTGAACTACTAAGATTGGACAATTAAAATGAATTAAAATATTGATTATAACATATGAAACTAAACAATTTTTCCAGTTTGCCACTTGATTTTATCTTAAACCTCATTTATATCTTGACGATTACAATCTGTGTTCAAACCTTTCATAATTTTTGAAAACACCTCAATCGAGAGGATGAATCAACCGCACTTCATCTACGTAAGAAGAGATTGATGCATATAGTTATGCACTTGAAAACTCTTGGAACCTGAGTAAATGTTTAACACGTATCTGTGCTAATTCCTTTAGTATCATTATTACCCAAAATAACTTGATAATTCCTTTCAAAGTAGCAAATTTTGTCACAGCTCCAACAAGTCAACTTTGACTTTTCGTTCAAAACAACCTTATTATCACCTTGATTTATATGTATGCTCTTTTATTGTTACCGGGAAACCTTTTATATTTCACCATATTACCATCAGCGTTTAATCATCTAAAAACACAATTCTCCTAGAACTACCTCGGATTGATAAACGATGATTCAAATATCGTTGCATTAAATGCAGAGGGAACAAAAAAATTGTAGATGGTCTAAACGGCCAAAAGTTTGATGATAAAGAAGGGAGTGTTAGTAACGCTCGATAGAAAATTTGGTACTAAAAAAAAAACAGATTGAGTAAACCATGAAGGAGACCAAGGCCAAATACAAGGACCATACCATACATTCAAAGAATCCAGGTAATTCTGGATCCAATGAAACCTTCAACGAATATCTTGCTCTGCACACGTATTAAAATCTTGCGGGAAATCTTTCTTCATCAACCATCGAACTTAGAAATTCCAAAATATCATCATAAATATCTTCGATATTTCTGAAGATATTTTCATAAATATTCTCGTCCGAAATTATTTATCTCTTCGTGTTATCTATATTACATCATAAAGGAAACAACTTTAGTTTCTAAATTTCTTTAAAATTTGAGTTTGAATTACGAATGTTGTTGAAGTAGTGTTGTGAACTGATACATGAGTTAGTATAATATAATTACACTTGATCAATGTGATTATATTACATTAAGTCATGCTGAGTTTCTAATAGAACGTGATGATTCACAGATTATAACATCATCACGTGCTATGTTACATAACTCTTTCATTCTGCTTAACTTCCGAACATATCAAGAAAATATATTCTTAATAATTCTATTCACAGTGATTTTGGTAATTTGACAAATCAAAATAATGCCATTACGATTTTCTTCTTAGCACATAAATTATGTTCATTCTGAATTTCATATCTACAAATTCTGGACCATTATTCGCTTGACCTAAAGTCGGGAAGAGAAGACAAAAGTATGAAACTCCGAAAAATGAGGGAGAATATAAAGCCGATAACAACACATAAATTACAAACCGTGGATATCAGTGCGTATAGCAATATAAAGACACGGGAGGATTATAAATACAATAATCCCTAGAGCATAGTAGAATAAACAGATTCTTCCGGTGGGAGTTGGAAAAGAAGGACGATCATTGCGATAGTCAGAATAAGCACAAGGATTAGAACCGGATTAAGCATTTTTATAATCTTTTGGGTATATGAACTAAGAAAGAAGGTATAGAAGTGGTGAAAACTAATGGAACGAAAAAGGTAAATTTATAATGGAAATGTCAGACAGAGTAATCGAGGCATATCACTGTATTTAATTATAGAGATCTTAATTTCCTTATTCGCCGAAGAATCAAATCTTTTAGATTTCGAAGATTTTCTTTAAATCCCTTAAATTCTGGAAATCAACCATATCTACGTCAAAAGATTTGACGGAACACTATTTACTCGTATCACTCTTTTGTGATAGCTTCGCTTATACGCTTCGAGTAAACGAATCATGTTATCCATATTACAGTATGGTAATAAAATTCTATTTATCAGCTCATATTCGTCAGGAAAATATTCTTATTGTTAGCCATGATGACCACACTCAAATTTCGGGATGAAATTTCTTTAACGGGTAGGTACTGTGACGACCCGAAAATTTCTGACCAAATTTAAACTTAATCTTTATATGGTATCGACACGATAAGCAAAGTCTGTAATGTTAAGTCTAAAAAAAAAACTTTTGAACTGTGTTCATGTATTCAATTACCCTTCGACTACTCTCGACGATTCACGAACCATTATTGTAAATAGGTATATATATATATATATATATATATATATATATATATGTATATATATATATATGAATATATATATATAATACTTATTATTTAAAACATCTATATATGTAAATGAAGTATATTGAATATAAATGGTTTCGAATATAATAATTGTAATCATTAGTCTGTAGATAGATTGCGTAAATTATAATATGCATTTACGTTGTTAGTTTGGATGTTAATACTCTGTTTATCTTAATTAGGACTAAAAACAAATAAGTGACATACATTTTATAAATAATTATACAAGAATTAAGATCAAAGTATATGAATTTATAATACTTCATTTTATGAAAATAATTATGTAATAATATTAATTTGTTATAGTGTTATTAATAATTTATCATTATTAACACTATTATTAATAATAAATTATCATTGTTTTTAATGTTTATTATTATTATATTTAGTAATTGTTAACATTAAATATAATATATATAACAATAAATAATTACGCCTAAAATAATCTGTTATGCGTCAAAGTCAGTTTGTTGTGTTTTTCTGTGAACCCGTGAACTAGTGTCGACAAAAATGGAAAGATGCCATTCCAGTACATATAATTATCTCCATCTATGCCACATATTTCTCCACTAACAAATGTTACAGAATATATATATTATATTAGATATATGCATATAATATGCATTCAAGACTACCACCTCTTTGATTCTTACTACTTACAATCACCATCACCTTGGAACACCAAACCCACCAAACCACGTTATCATTTTTACTTGAAGATTTCTACATCCTGTACAAACCGAAACCCACAAACCTCAAACATCATCCATGATCAATACCACAATCCAATACCCATCTCTATAAATTCAACCGCTACTACTCGTTTATTTTATTTACTTATTTATGTGATCAAACAAGGCAAGGACCAAGACCCTTGCTGGTGTTATTACTATCCATACAGCCTCAATATCACCTATCATTTGAACTCTTTTTCTACTACTATTTTCGTTGACAACCATAACATGAACCATTGAATCATCACCAAAACCCTTTCAATATTTTCAATCAAACACACCCATACACAAACCCATTTCTTTTTCTTCATCACCTTGAATGGCTATCGTAATGCATCACCATCTAGAACGGCCAATAGCCACCACCACCCATTACAATTCTTCATCAATCACCATCTAGCCACGGCCACCATCTCAAACCATCTTTGACAATCATCTAACCCATGATGATACTAAGGTACACATCTGGATTATACTTCTTTTTGTCGAACACCACAACAACATTTAAACTTATTGTTTTGCTCTTTTGACTGGAAAACCAATCACCACCATTAACCAACACCTTCGATCATTTTATTGTTTATATCTCCCCCTCTTAATTTCCTCGAGCTCGCGACCGTTTAACACCCATACCTTTCTGCAGTTCGCTTGTTTCTGTTTCTATTACATTCGAAACCCACCTCATCACCAACATTTAAAAACCATCTTCCTGTTCGAGACCAAGAGAAACCAAATACCATAAATTTTTCTTCTTTCTTTTCATTCGCCTACTACAGCTACCGTCCTCTATCTGTTTCAATCGAAAATACCATGAAACCATCTACATATCTTTGTTCGATAACCATCACTATAATCTTTTACTCCTCGAACTAGTACCACTGTAAGATCTCGGTATAAACAAAAGTAATGAAATAACATAATATAAAGGTGATAATAATTACGACCCTACTTGAATATTTATTTAGCATTATATATTGAATTTCTTTAGATTGTCGGTAATCTATTGGCTTGTTTATTAGTGGAGAATGACGTGATGATGGGGACAAGGCCATGTTGATACTGCTTTTTCTTTTAGACGAGTTCTTGTAAAAAGAAATATCATACAGCTCAAAATTTTGCTTTTGGGCTTGCTTTAACTTTTGGACCGAAATTGTGTTTGGACCGAAACCCAACTGATTTACGGGTGGATTGAAAATGATACATTCATGATACATTGATCACGAAATACAAATTTTTTTTTTTACGTTTGATTTTACACGCTAGATATATATGATGAGGAAGATGATAAATGAGGTTAGAGAGGATCATGTTATGATGAATGATAGTGGTAATGATGCGTATGAATGATGATGTGATGATTATGATGTTAACCTTCGTGATGTATGATTATGATTAGGATGGTTTTCGTGATGAAGTTATAAAAATGATAACGATGATGGTTAGAACGATATGATGATGATGGAGAGGATATGATGTTGAATGATCATGATAATGGTGATGCTTATGATGTTGAGAAGAATAAGAAAGAATACCAAATTTTTAGAAAAGAATGAAAACACATAGATATATTAGATACATAGATGTAAGTTGGATATTATCAGAAAAGGAGAAATAGCGAAGTGGTTTGAAGTATTGATTGGGTTAAGAATGGTCTTGAGTTCGAATCCTTGCTCCTACTGTTATTTTTCTTTTTCAGCGAATAATTGTATCAGTCGGGCTAAGTGTTGGGCCAGGTACATGTATGTATTGTTGGGCCAAGATCAAGTCAGTTGTTGGGCCAAAAAGGATGTGGGCCGGATAGGAGATTTCGGGTTAAATGAAATTAGGCTTGATAAAAAAACAGAAAAACATTCGGTGGTGCAGCAGATAGAGTGGGTGTCGTGATATCGAGAGGTCTTAGGTTCGAGCCCGGGCTCTGGCATTTTTTTAAAGCTTATTTTGAAAGGTAGTCTTATTATTATTATTATTGTTATTATTATTAATGTTATCATTATTATTATTAAGTATTAGGTATTATTATCAAAACTATTATTTTCATTATCATTATTATTAAACTTATCATTTTTATTAAATACTATTATTATTATTAAAAGTATCATTTTTATTAAAGTTATCATTGTTATCATTATTAATAAGGTTATTATTGTTATTATTTAGTAAATCATTATTATCAAAACTATCATTTTTAAAAGATAAATATTTTGTACATAAAATACACTTATTAATTTTATTAATATTTCATATAACTATATATCAAACATATTAACATTTTTATATAAATACTCATATATAACAAACTAAATATTTTTAATATAATACTAATTAATATAAGTATATAAATATTAATCATTTTAAATATATGCACAAATTAAATATATAAGATATATAACCTAAGATATAATATATGATTATATGTGTTAATATATACATAAATGATATAGGTTCGTTAATCCGAGGCCAACCTTGCATTGTTCAATATAGTCATATGTATTTTTACTACAAAATACATTAGGTGAGTTTCATTTGCTCCCTTTTTAAATGCTTTTGCAATATATACTTTTGGGACTGAGAATACATGCGCTTTTATAAATGTTTTACGAAATAAACACAAGTAATTGAAACTATATTATATGGTTGAATGACCGAAGACGAATATTGATACGTGAGCATGCATATCTTATCTTTTATATATTAATAGTGTATCCCTGACTAGTGCTCGAGTATATAGAATTATGCATGCTTGTACGCTAAATTTTGTCGTTAAATAGTGTATGATGAATCATGAATTTAATACATATATTATTGATATAAGGTATATGGTATGCATGTCGTTGGAAAGCTGTCAAAAAATTAATAACTTTTCATTTAGAAGTCGTGTGTTTTCGTTGAATGGATTAGAAGTTATAGTCAACTGAATTATTATTAATTTTAGTATTAATATGATTATTATTATCGTCATTATTATTATCTGATTATTATTATTATTATTATTATTATTATTATTATTATTATTATTATTATTATTATTATCATTATCGTTATCAATATAGGTATTATTATTAAAATTGTTATTGTTATTATTATTACTATAGTTATTATTAAAAGTTAATTTTTATAAAAATATTAAATTATTATTTTTATCATTATTATTACGATTAAAAGTATTATTAATATTAAAATTATCACTTTTGTTAAAATTATCATTTCTAATAAAAATATCATTTTCATTATCATTATAGGGTTGTTATTAAAAATTATCATTTTTGATAGGTTTATTTTTATAAAATATTATTATTACTATTCTTATTATAATAATTATATATATAATAAATATTATTAAGATAAATTATATTATTGAAAATTATTATTATCATTATTATTAATGTATCGTTAATATTAAAACTATCATTTTTATTAAAAATTATCATTTTAATAGAAATATCATTGTTAGTATATAAAATATCATTATTATTATCATTGCAGTATTATTATTTTTTAAAATTATCATTTTGAATAAAATTATTATTTTTATATATAATATTATTATTGTTAGTAGAATAATAATAATAATTATTATTATTACAAAATAATACAACTTTTACTTATTATTATTATTATTATTATCAATATTATTTTATTAAATAAATACGTGATACAAAGATATTTTTACCACACGTAATTAATAATACATACTACTATATTTTTATGATATTAAATGAACTTTATAATTTATATTACTTAATATATATAAAAGTATATTTTTATCATATATAAATTTTAATATAAATTTTTATTTATTAGTAAATGATTTATATTATTTACTCTAATAAAATCTGATAAATATATTTAAATATATAAAATGACTATATTTAAGTTACATAATAAACATGTATAGATTTTGAAAGTCATTTTGGGTCAAACTGATTTTTGTTTACTTTTGCATATCGGTCTCGAGCATTAAGATTGTGGTACACTATGGCTCGACCTTAATTGTTAGACAGATATTGACCATTATATAAATATATATATATATATATACTTAATATAGGTTCGTTAATTCGAGGCCAAACCTACAATTGTTCAATGACGTCATATGTATTTTTACTACGAAATACAGTATTGTGAGTTTCATTTGCTCCCTTTTAAATGCTTTTGCAATATATATTTTTGGTACTGAGAATACATGCGCTGTTTTATAAATGTTTTACGTAATAGACATAAGTAATCGAAACTACATTCTATAGTTGAATTATCGAAATTGAATATGCCCCTTTTTAGTCTGGTAATCTAAGAATTAGGGAACTGGCCCCTAATTGACGCGAATCCTAAAGATAGATCTATCGGGCCCAACAAGCCTCATCCAAAGTACCGGATGCTTTAGTACTTCAAATTTATCATGTCCGAAGGGAGTCCCGGAATGATGGGGATATTCTATATGCATCTTGTTAAGGTCGATTACCAGGTGTTCACCATATAAATGATTTTTATCTCTATGTATGGGATGTATATTTATGAGAAATGGAAATGAAAATCTTGTGGTCTATTAAAATGATGGAAATGATTGATTATGATAAACTAATAAACTCACCAACCTTTTGAAAGGACCTGTTCATATACGTTATAAACGATTCATAATAGTTGATTACATTGCAAGGTATTTGACCTCTATATGATACATTTTACAAACATTGTATTCATTTTTAAAAGACAAACTTTCTTTACATCGAAAATTGACAGGCATGCATACCATTTCATAATATCCACTATCCAACTATAAATTGATTTAATAATAATCTTTGATGAACTCAATGACTCGAATGCAACGTTCTTCGAAATATGCTATGAAAGACTCCAAGTAATATCTTTAAAATGAGCAAATGCACAGCGAAAGATTTCTTTAACACCTGAGAATAAACATGCTTTAAAGTGTCAACCAAAAGGTTGGTGAGTTCATTAGTTTATCATAATCATTTATTTCCATCATTTTAATAGACCACAAGAATTTCATTTCCAGTTCTCATAAATATACGTCCCATGCATAGAGACAAAAATAATCATTCAAATGGTGAACACCTGGTAACCGACATTAACTAGATACATATAAGAATATCCCCTATCATTCCGGGATCCTCCTTCGGACATGATATAAATTTCGAAGTACTAAAGCATCCGGTACTTTGGATGGGGTTTGTTAGGCCCAATAGATCTATCTTTAGGATTCGCGTCAATTAGGGTGTCTGTTCCCTAATTCTTAGATTACCAGACTTTAATAAAAAGGGGCATATTCGATTTCGATAATTCAACCATAGAATGTAGTTTCAATTACTTGTGTCTATTTCGTCAAACATTTATAAAAGCGCATGTATTCTCAGTCCCAAAAATATAAAGGGTAAAAAGGTAAATGAAACTCACCATACTGTATTTCGTAGTAAAAATGCATATAACATCATTGAACAAGTGCAAGGTTGGCCTCGGATTCACGAACTTAAATTAATTATATATATTTATGTGTTGGTCAATATTTGTCTAACAAATTAGGTCAAGTCATAGTGTACCACAATCCTAATGCTCGACACTAATATGCAAAAGTCAACAAAAGTAAATTTGACTCAAAATAATTTCCAAAAATCTATACATGATTAATATATAGTTTAAATATCGTCGTTTTATATTTTTAAATATTTTTAAAAGATTTATTAGAGTAAATAATATAATTTATTTATTAATAAATAAAATTTTATATTAAATTTATATAATAAAATATACTTTTATATATATTAAGTAATAAAATTTGTAGGGTTCATTTAATATCATAAAGATAATATGATAGGTATTATTAAAGTAAGTTATTACACGTAGTAAAATATGTTTGTATCACATATTTATTTGATAAAATAATATCTATAATGATAGTAAGTAAAAGTTGTATTATTTTGTAATAATAATTATTATTATAAAAATATCAATATTTATAATTACTAAGATGACATTATGATAAAACGATAATTCTAATTATGATAACTTTAATATTTACGATAATTTTTAATATTATCTTTAAAATTATAATTCTATTTAAAATAATAACAATAATGATATTTTATAGTAACAATGACATTTCTATTAAAATGATAATTTTTGTTAAAATGATAGTTTTAATACTAACGATACTTTTAATAATAATAGTAATGATAAAAAATAATAAGAACGATAATTTTATCTAAATCAATATCTTATAATATTTTAATTTCATCATGATACTCTTACTCATTATTTCCTAATCGTTTCATTTAATAGCTTTTAATCGTCTTTTATATCGTGTTCATAATAATGATAATAATAGTAATCAAAATAATTAGGTGTTACAAATATTTGTTTTAATTACACTAATATTAATAATGATAGTTACTATAACATTATTAACGATAATACTAATAATTATCTTAATGATAATATAGTAATAATAATAATAACAATAACAATAACCATTTTTAAATAATGATATATATATATATTAATAATGATAATAATCATAATAATACTAATAATAATAATAATTGGATAATAATAATAATACTAATTATAACTTTAACGATAATAACGATAGTAATAAAAAAAAATAACAATTTTTAATGATAAATCCCTTTTATTGATAAAGATAATAATAATGATAATAATAAGATAAAACTAGAATGACGATAAAAACGACGATAATAATAATCATTTTTAATAAAAATATCGAAAATTCAATTGATTATAACTTCTAATCCGTTCATCAAAACCATTCGATATCTAAAGGAAAAGTTCTTAATTTTTCGCTAGCTTTCCAAGGACATGCATATCTTATACCTTATCTCAACCGCAAGTGTAACTAATTCAAGATTCAACCTAACATGTCTAAGGGCAATATCAAAAGTACAAGCATGCATAATCCTAAATACTCGAGCACTAGTCAGGGATACACTATTAGTATTTAAAAGTTAAATTATGAGTACTCACGTATCAATATTGAGATTCAATATTGCAGGAAAGGTACGTAGACGCAACGGAAATGATAAACACTATATTGACCTCACGAGCATACCCATGAACCATACTCAATCACCTCCATAGCTATAACCCATAATTTCCTTAATCCTATCCTACTCTAAAAACAATTTCGAAATCACTCGGACAGCACTCCGTCGTAATATTTTATGTATACTAATAATATCTTGAAATAATACGGAGTAAATATATATATGTAAATCGATTGAGAGAGTTTAGAGAAAAATATTTTCAAGTTTCTATGAAATAATGAAACCTATTGAATTCTATTTATAATAGATTTTTGAATTATTAAAGTATAAATTATTAAAGTGAATTATTAAAGTATGAATTATTAAAGTGAATTATTAAAGTATGAATTATTAAAGTAAATTATTAAAGTATGAATTATTAAAGTAAATTATTAAAGTATGAATTATTAAAGTAAATTATTAAAGTTAAAGTAAAGTAAAAATAAAGTAAAGGTAAAGTTTAAATATAGTAAAAGTATAAAACTATGTACGTATAATACGCGTATAAATATATATAATATTAATTTAAATCGTTATATATATTTAATAAAATAAAATATAAATATCATTATCTTTATCATTCTAGTTAAGTAATGAGTTGTCAGAAGTGGTTCTAGATATTTATAAAAGTTATATACGTTTTAATAATAAGTTCTTTTTAAACTGAAAACGTTTTTGTACGTTTGAAACTAAATAGATCAATCGAGTCTTTATGAGATTCAATCTTCCACTATCCTATGTCTAGTTCTCAATGATTGACAATTTGTTCTTATTTATAAATCACTTTACCATTTTCCGAATATTGTTAAAATGGAAAGATTTCTCAAATCAACGTGGGCCTTTCAACAGAGACTTGTAATCATAATTCAATATATCTGATAATTCAATCATTTGATCTTATCTTCTAATTCCATTGATAAACATTTTGAAACAGATACAATCATGTAAAGTATTTAATCTAATATTTTGTTTACGTTTCAAGTTATAATATATATACACATATACATATATAATCATATTCGTTTAATGGTTCGTGAATAGTTGGAACTTGGTCGAGGTTGAATGAATGTATGAACATAGTTTAAAATTCTTTAAATTTAACTTAACAAATATTGCTTATCGTGTCGGAAACATATAAAGATTAAAGTTTAAATTTGGTTGGAAATTTCCGGGTTGTCACAGTACCTACCCGTTAAAGAAATTTCGTCCCGAAATTTGAGTGGAAAGGCCGTGAATGATAATAAGTATGTTTTCATGATGCATACGGGCTGAAAATTAGAGTTTTATCATCAGCGAATAATTTGGATAAACAATCCATTTATATGAAGAGTACGAATGAAGCTAACATAGAAGAGTGAAATGAGTAAGTGTAGATTCATCTTTTCATTTGACGTAGATATGATTGATTCCCAGATTTCAAGGGATTTGAAGAAAATCTTCTTAATAAGATTTGACTCTCCGGTAATCAAGGGAATTAGGATCTGCTTTAAATGCGATCGTCCATTTAAATTATTCTGTCGGAGATTTTCTTATAAATTCACCTCCTTCGTTTCCTTACAACTCACACCTTCTGTTGATGCATTTTATGCAAGTCCCTAGACATCTACCCACGTCCATTGCAGGTACAACAGTTTACAGGCCACCATGATTGCTCGTTATTATCCTATCCGTGTTTGTATGTGGTTACAGGAACTGCAGGAACGAGATTTAGATGTTTGACTATGTTAGACTTAGTCAGACGTACGAGTGAAGCCTTACTAGTACGGATGACAGGCTCATACGCACGGTTGATGCTGAGCCAAGTCACAATTACAACCTAAATGAGAAGACACGAGTGAGTGATCACCCGTACGGCTGATGAAGCCAACTCGTACGTGTGATGAATGAATCGTATGGGTGAGTCAACAGCAGGGGTATATAAAGTCTTATGTTCTTCATTTTAGGTTAAGCCTCTCATTTGTTACACACACTCAGATCTAGTGAGCTCCTCCGATTCTCTCTCAGTCCAAATCACCCAGGTGGTGAATAATAGCTCTAGGTGTTGATCTAATCACACTTGATTTAGTTGTGGTTTGACTAAATTAATCAAAAAAAAACTTTACCTATTCACTAGAGGGTTTGATTCACTTATTCCGCCATTGTGTGAGTTAAATCTGTTGATTTCTAAGTTCCTAGTCATGTTTCATCACCTTCTATTCTTTCCCCCTCAACTCATATTTTAAAGTATTCATCAATATGCTTCATCCAGTTCTGATTCTCGATATACTTCTAACTTTCATATCGATCATTCTTCTTTTTCATCTACTGCCGGAAGAATCTATTTACTTCTACTATACTCTTGGGTTTATAGTGTTTCTAGTTCTCCCGTGTCTTTATATTGCTATATGCATCGATATATATGGTTTATAATTTTTGGTTTGTCGTTGGGCTTTATATGTTCCCTTATATTTCAAAGTCTCTGCTTCTGTCTTCTATAATCATTATCATTCACAGTTAATGCTCTCTTTTATTTGCTGCTATTTATACCCCAATTTCTATTTCGGAGTTTTGTCCTTTCGTTTCTTCTTCTTGCGATTAAGCACCGCTTGTAATGGTCCAGAATTCACAGATATGAATTTCAGAATGAACATTGTTAATGTTCTAGGAAGGAAATTGTGATGGCACGATCTTGACTTGTCAAATTACTAGAATACCTTGGAAAAGGCCGAATCATCAAGAAATATTTTCTTGATATTTTAGAGGTTAAATAGAATACAAGAGTCGTATAACATGGCACGTGATGATGTTATGATCTGTGAATCATCACGTTCCATTTAGAAACTCAGCATGACTTACTGTAATATAATCACATTGATCAAGTGTCATTATATTATACTAATTCATGCTTCAGTTCCCAACACTACTTCAAAATATTCCTATTTTAAACTTGAATGATTCAGAATTTAGAAACTAAAATAGTTTCTTTTATGATGTAATACAGATAGCGCGAAGAGGTAAATGATTTCAAATAAGAAAAATTAAGAAAATATCTTCAGAAATATGGAGGATATTTATAATGAAAGATATGATCATATTTTAGAATTTCTAATATCAGAGGATGATGAAGAATATTGTCCGCAGGGGTTTAGAGTCAGGAGCAAGGTATTCGTTAATGACTTCAGCAGGTACTGAATCATTTAGATTCTTTGAAGTCAGGTTCAGTCTTTGTAATTTGTCCACAGCCTCCTTCCTACTTTGCTCAATCCATTTTCCAGTTCCAAAACTTCTCTTTTTCTGTGCTTTGCCAGCACACTTCATCATTATCATCCAGCTTTTACCATTTAAAGTCGTTTATAGTTTTTGCTGCTTCATCAGCATTTTTCCATTTTCGGAAAACCAATTCGTAGTTCGGAGTGTTTTTCAGAAACTTCACATTCCAATTAAGTCCAGAAGATAGACGTTATATATACACATATAATTGTTGGCGTAGACATGCTGCGAGATTTCAAAATACTGATTGCTAATTTCCAATGATTCGTATGGCAATTCTCATTACAAGATGCGAATGAGTAAATGATGGGGTTTCAATGAATAATTATAATGACTTTTTGGAGAGGCTAAAGTCAAAGGGTAATGAAGTTGTTGGTACATCTGCTAATAATGTGGTGGAATGTAAATGGTTCCCTGGTAACGATGGTGTATATCTCAAGGTTATAATAAGGTTAGTCTAACTGAAAAGTCGAAGTTGACTTGCTGGAGTTGTGACAATACTGGCTACTTTGAATAGGAGTCGCAAAGTTATTTTTGCTAATAAATGCCAAAGAATCTGATGCGGATACGTTGTTTAAACTTTTACTTTGGTTTCAATAGTTTTTCGGGTACATAACTGTGGGTAACATGTGGTTGGATCATCATCTCGATTGCTCATCATTCGAAGTGTCTTCAGAAATTTTTGAAGGGTTTGAACACAGATTGTAATCGTTAACATACATTTGATGTTCTAACACAGTTTTGAAGTCTAAATATAGCTTGTGAAAGATGTAAGGATCTAAGAGTGATGATTTTGATCATATCTCAAGTTGAATTTTGTGATTTCAAAATCAGAATATGTAATTAAATTTTGAATGAGTATGGTTGTTTTGATTTCTATAAAAGAATGTATATTGTTGTGAAAGTAGGGAGTATAATGGATGATTTGCTGAATCAGATTCGAAGAATGTAACATATTAATTGTGAATTTATATATCTCTCAGGTATTACCTACCCGTTAAAAAAAAATTTCACAATTAATATTTTGTACAAAAGAATTTTATTACAGTCTTTATGAAAATATATATATGTATATTTTCTTCAGATGTAACATAGATTTAATGAGTTAATGTTAAATTAAACTCATTAGATTTACGGTTGAAACTAGAATTGAATAATCCCTAAAGGCTTTAAAAAGTACATAACTTTTACGCAGTATTTCTTTAATGACATTGAAATTATGAATCAATACTTCGTTATTCGTTGATGTATGATGTTCGGTTCGTGGAATTCTTGTGAATTTCGCAAAGTACGAATGATGTTATCTGAAAAGTTTCGGGTACATCGATGATGAAAGTGTAAAATCAAATATATACTTGATTTATTATGAATTGGAATTTGTTGAATTGCGACAGAGATTGTAGTTAACGCTGGTTAAGTTGCGGCCGAAGGACGTACATTATTGCATATTTGTAATATGAATTAACCGAGTAGTTAAGATTCACACACAATAGCTTAGCATGGAAAGATTTATTTCAAAATATATATATATATATATATATATATATATATATATATATATATATATATATATAATATACATATAATTTCTTCAGAGGGAATGAGTTAATTCTTCATAACTCGTTGATACAATATACACGTTATTGATTCGTAATGATGTCCACAGTGATTCTTGAACTGATGGAGTTTGTGATGTTATCGGTGTTGTTGATTCGGATGTTGACTGTACTAACGATGCTGGTAACGCTGACGGTACTGTTGATGTTGTTGGTAAAGAAAGTTTAGCTTGTTAATCACACACCATTTTTGTCAGGGTTTCTACTCTTCCTTCTATCATTTTGGTTCGCTTAACTGATTTATGGTTAGGGCTAGATTAGATAATCTCTAAGACTTTAGAGATTACATAATTACCGCGGAAATGTTTCTCCATTGAAGTTATGAATTAATACTTCGTCAGTTATTGTTGTTAGTACTCCTTGGTATCTATGGTGCGTATGACGTTGATGCTCGTGGGACAGATTGTGAAGTTGAGATTTACGACGCGGTTGTGGTTGAAGGTGGTAATGGTACTGTTGGTGTTGATGATGGTGGTACTGGTTATGCTGCTGATGCCGCTGCTGGTGTTTGTAATCTCTGCACCATATTCTCCAAAGCCACTACCCGAGCGCGAAGCTCGTTGACTTCTTCTATTACACCGGGGTGATTGTCGGTTCGGATGAGTGATAAATAAAATCTAAAATTTGATGTAATATATAATCGTGACGAGATACTCTGGAAATGAGCGAGAAAATGGTGTTTCGGACAGGTTCGCCGGTAAGTGCTTCAGGTTCTTCATCAAGAGGGCAATGTGGTGGATGGAAGGGATCACTTTCTTCTTGTCTCCAATGATTGAGGAGGCTACGAACCCATCTTCAATTCATCCAGAATAGGTGATGACTGATTGGTTGATCTATTTCGGTCACACTGCTTTCGGAGCTTGAATGGGATTCCATTTCGGAATCTGAGTGACTTGAACTGATGACGAATTCCATTTCGTACGATTGGATAAAGGATTTTTTTTTCGATATGAAATGATTTTGGCTAACGGATGGTATTCTAATTATATAGAGATCAAAAGATTTCGTAGATTACGGAGGACTTTGCGGGATATGTCAGGCAAAGTTTAAAGTAACAGATACGATAAGATCTGATTTAGCAGATATGCTAAGATATGAATTTTTGTCTATACACTATTCATGCAATCAATGCAGCAAGACGTGTCTTAGACTAAAAATGATAAGCAGGTAATTTCTTGAGGATGATAAGTAGTTAATTTTCGACACAAAATGATAAGCAAAACTTTTAACATGCAGACACGGTCGAAGTCCAGACTCACTAATGCATCCTATCGACTTATCAGTTAGACACACTAATGCAGACCTGGTTCGCTAAGACCACCGCTCGGATACCAACTGAAAGGACCCATTCATATACGTTATAAATGATTCACAATAGTTGATTACATTGCGAGGTATTTGACCTCTATATGATACATTTTACAAACATTGTATTCATTTTTAAAAGACAAACTTTCTTTACATCGAAAATTGACAGGCATGCATACCCTTTCATAATATCCACTATCGAACTATAAATTGATTTAATAATTATCTTTGATGAACTCAATGACTCGAATGCAACGTTCTTCGAAATATGCTATGAAAGACTCCAAGTAATATCTTTAAAATGAGCAAATGCACAGCGAAAGATTTCTTTAACACCTGAGAATAAACATGCTTTAAAGTGTCAACCAAAAGGTTGGTGAGTTCATTAGTTTATCATAATCATTTATTTCCATCATTTTAATAGACCACAAGAATTTCATTTCCAGTTCTCATAAATATACGTCCCATGCATAGAGACAAAAATAATCATTCATATGGTGAACACCTAGTAACCGACATTAACTAGATACATATAAGAATATCCCCTATCATTCCAGGATCCTCCTTCGGACATGATATAAATTTCGAAGTACTAAAGCATCCGGTACTTTGGATGGGGTTTGTTAGGCCCAATAGATCTATCTTTAGGATTCGCGTCAATTAGGGTGTCTGTTCCCTAATTCTTAGATTACCAGATTTTAATAAAAAGGGGCATATTCAATTTCGATAATTCAATCATAGAATGTAGTTTCAATTACTTGTGTCTATTTCATCAAACATTTATAAAAGCGCATGTATTCTCAGTCCCAAAAATATAAAGGGTAAAAAGGTAAATAAAACTCACCATACTGTATTTCGTAGTAAAAATACATATAACGTCATTGAACAAGTGCAAGGTTGGCCTCGGATTCATGAACCTAAATTAATTATATATATTTATGTGTTGGTCAATATTTGTCTAACAAATTAGGTCAAGTCATAGTGTACCACAATCCTAATGCTCGAGACTAATATGCAAAAGTCAACAAAAGTAAATTTGACTCAAAATAATTTCCAAAAATCTATACATGATTAATATATAGTTTAAATATCGTCGTTTTATATTTTTAAATATTTTTAAAAGATTTATTAGAGTAAATAATATAATTTATTTATTAATAAATAAAATTTTATATTAAATTTATATAATAAAATATACTTTTATATATATTAAGTAATAAAATCTGTAGGGTTCATTTAATATCATAAAGATAATATGATAGGTATTATTAAAGTAAGTTATTACACGTAGTAAAATATGTTTGTATCACATATTTATTTGATAAAATAATATCTATAATGATAGTAAGTAAAAGTTGTATTATTTTGTAATAATAATTATTATTATAAAAATATCAATATTTATAATTACTAAGATGACATTATGATAAAACGATAATTCTAATTATGATAACTTTAATATTTACGATAATTTTTAATATTATCTTTAAAATAATAATTCTATTTAAAATAATAACAATAATGATATTTTATAGTAACAATGACATTTCTATTAAAATGATAATTTTTGTTAAAATGATAGTTTTAATACTAACGATACTTTTAATAATAATAGTAATGATAAAAAATAATAAGAACGATAATTTTATCTAAAACAATATCTTATAATATTTTAATTTCATCATGATACTCTTACTCATTATTTCCTAATCGTTTCGTTTAATAGCTTTTAATCGTCTTTTATATCGTGTTCATAATAATGATAATAATAGTAATCAAAATAATTAGGTGTTACAAATATTTGTTTTAATTACACTAATATTAATAATGATAGTTACTATAACATTATTAACGATAATACTAATAATTATCTTAATGATAATATAGTAATAATAATAATAACAATAACAATAACCATTTTTAAATAATGATATATATATATATATATATATATATATATATATATATATATATATATATATATATATATATATATATATATATTAATAATGATAATAATCATAATAATACTAATAATAATAATAATTAGATAATAATAATAATACTAATTATAACTTTAACGATAATAACGATAGTAATAATAAAAAAAAATAACAATTTTTAATGATAAATCCCTTTTATTGATAAAGATAATAATAATGATAATAAAAAGATAAAACTAGAATGACGATAAAAACGACGATAATAATAATCATTTTTAATAAAAATATCGAAAATTCAATTGATTATAACTTCTAATCCGTTCATCGAAACCATTCGATATCTAAAGAAAAAGTTCTTAATTTTTCGCTAGCTTTCCAAGGACATGCATATCTTATACCTTATCTCAACCGCAAGTGTAACTAATTCAAGATTCAACCTAACCTGTCTAAGGGCAATATCAAAAGTACAAGCATGCATAATCCTAAATACTCGAGCACTAGTCAGGGATACACTATTAGTATTTAAAAGTTAAATTATGAGTACTCACGTATCAATATTGAGATTCAATATTGCAGGAAAGGTACGTAGACGCAACGGAAATGATAAATACTATATTGACCTAACCCATGAACCATACTCAATCACCTCCATAGCTATAACCCATAATTTCCTTAATCCTATCCTACTCTAAAAACAATTTCGAAATCACTCGGACAGCACTCCGTCGTAATATTTTATGTATACTAATAATATCTTGAAATAATACGGAGTAAATATATATATGTAAATCGATTGAGAGAGTTTAGAGAAAAATATTTTCAAGTTTCTATGAAATAATGAAACCTATTGAATTTTATTTATAATAGATTTTTGAATTATTAAAGTATGAATTATTAAAGTGAATTATTAAAGTATGAATTATTAAAGTGAATTATTAAAGTATGAATTATTAAAGTAAATTATTAAAGTATGAATTATTAAAGTAAATTATTAAAGTATGAATTATTAAAGTGAATTATTAAAGTTAAAGTAAAGTAAAAATAAAGTAAAGGTAAAGTTTAAGTATAGTAAAAGTATAAAACTATGTACGTATAATACGCGTATAAATATATATAATATTAATTTAAATCGTTATATATATTTAATAAAATAAAATATAAATATCGTTATCTTTATCATTCTAGTTAAGTAATGAGTTGTCAGAAGTGGTTCTAGATATTTATAAAAGTTATATACGTTTTAATAATAAGTTCTTTTTAAACTGAAAACGTTTTTGTACGTTTGAAACTAAATAGATCAATCGAGGCTTTATGAGATTCAATCTTCCACTATCCTATGTCTAGTTCTCAATGATTGACAATTTGTTCTTATTTATAAATCACTTTACCATTTTCCGAATATTGTTAAAATGGAAAGATTTCTCAAATCAACGTGGGCCTTTCAACAGAGACTTGTAATCATAATTCAATATATCTGATAATTCAATCATTTGATCTTATCTTCTAATTCCATTGATAAACATTTTGAAACAGATACAATCATGTAAAGTATTTAATCTAATATTTTGTTTACGTTTCAAGTTATAATATATATACACATATACATATATAATCATATTCATTTAATGGTTCGTGAATCGTTGGAACTTGGTCGAGGTTGAATGAATGTATGAACATAGTTTAAAATTCTTTAAATTTAACTTAACAAATATTGCTTATCGTGTCGGAAACATATAAAGATTAAAGTTTAAATTTGGTTGGAAATTTCCGGGTTGTCACACCTTTTGGTTGACACTTTTAAGCATGTTTATTCTCAGGTATTAAAGAAATCTTCCACTGTGCATTTGCTTATTTTAAAGATATTACTTGGAGTCATTCATGGCATATTTCAAAAGACGTTGCATTCAAGTTGTTGAGTTCAATAAAGATTATTATTAAGTAAATGACAGATTAGGTCATTTATAGTAAGGATATTATGAAATGGTATGCATACCTGTCATCTTTCAATGTAATGAAAGTTGTCTTTTAAAAACAAATGCAATGTTTGTAAAATATATCATATAGAGGTTCGTCCTTATGGATTAGGATGGTTCATCTCATGTGGGATCAGAGCGGTGGTCTTAGCAAACCAGGTCTTGCATTAGTGTGTCTAACTGATAGAAATTAAGATGCATTAATGAGTCTGGACTTCGACCGTGTCTGCATGTCAAAAGTTTTGCTCATCATTTTTGTCAGAAATTACCTGCTTATCATCTTAAGTCTAGACTCATCTTATTGCATCCATTACATAGATAATGTATAGACAAATTCATATCTTTACATATCTATTACAGTAAGCTCTGTCTGACATCTTTCGAAAATTTCTCAGTAAGTTATGGAATCTTGGTATTATATATACATATGCAAAATATGTATTGAAGAATCCCAAACTCAATCCTATAATCTATTACATATCAAAATTAATTTTCCTGATCATACGAGATGAACCCCTCAACTAGTTCAAGTTCCTCAGATTCCGACATGGATTTCCACTCGAGCTCCGAAAGCAGTGTAACCGAAATGGATCAACCAATCAGCCATTATCTATTCTAGATGAATTGGGGATGAGTTCGTAACCTACTTAATCATTGGAGACAATAAGAAGGCGATCCCTTCCATCCACCACATTTCCCTCTTGGCGAAGAACCTGAAGCACTTACTGAAGAACCTGTTAAAGACACCATTTTCTCTCTCATTTCCAGAGTATCTCGCCACGATTATATATTATCTCAAATTCTAGATCTTATTCAACCGCTCGTTCGAGCCGACAATCATCCCGGTGTAATAGAAGAAGTCAACGAGCTTCGAGCTCGGGTAGTGGCTTTGGAAAATATGGTGCAAAGGTTACAAGCACCAGTAGCATCACCGGCATCAGCAGTACCACCATCATCAACACCAACAGTACCATTACCACCACCAACAACAACCTTCGCATCCCATACCTCAACATCACAATCTGTACCACGAGCATCAACGTCATACGCACCACAGATACCAAGGAGTACCAGTAACAATAAACAATGAAGTATTAATTCATAACTTCATCGGAGAAATACTTTACGGTGATTATGTAATCTCCAAAGTTTTAGAGATTATTTATTCTAATCATAACCGTAAATCAAGATGAGTGGATGGATAGAGATGATAGAGGGGAGAATAGAAACCCTGACAGGAATGATGCATGCGTTACAAAATAGACTTGTTATACAAGCAGCACCAACACCAGCAGTACTATGACGACCCGCCAAAATCCCTATTGACGCAGCACATCATTCATCGGTCCCATTGCGAGGTTTGCCCTCTATATGATACATTTTACAAACATTGCATTCATTTCAAAAGACGCGCTTTCTATATAAGAAAGTTTTTAAATCAGTATACATTTTTAAATCATGTACATAAATGTTTTCGACCTATGGTGATTTCTACATATAGACAATCCCAATAAATGATAGTTCATAATAATACATCAGTTGACTAAACAGTCAAAATATAATACATATTAATGTATGAATGCAAAGTTTCCTTGAAAAATATGTCATGTAAGACTCCATGCAAATAGCAGTTAAACAGCGGACACTTCTTTATACCTGAGAATAAACATACTTAAAAGTGTCAACCAAAAAGGTTGGTGAGTTCATAGTTTATCATAATCAATCATTTCCGTAATAGTAATAGACCACAAGATTTCAGTTTCCATAAATATCCATACACTCGTAAGTGTATAAAAGTATTCTATAAGTTATTGAGAGCTTCGGTAACCATACTTAACAATTAATGTG
Source organism: Rutidosis leptorrhynchoides (assembly GCF_046630445.1). NCBI lineage: Eukaryota > Viridiplantae > Streptophyta > Magnoliopsida > Asterales > Asteraceae > Rutidosis > Rutidosis leptorrhynchoides. Next base: position 187,853,546 of record NC_092340.1, on the reverse strand, counting down.
GCATATTCCCTTTATTATGAAATCTACCTACACTGTACCAAGTGTAGTAAAAACGAAGTACTATGCAACCGTTTAAGATACTAGAGCGACTAGCCCGGTTGGGGTTGTCAAACTCGATAAATCTATCAATAGGATTTGCGCTTACATGCTCTTACAACATGTAAATATTAGTTACCAAGCTATTAGGGAAAAATATGCAAAGTGGTACAACTCAACGTAGAATATGTTTTTAGTACTTGTGTCCATTTCATAAAACAGTTATAAAATACGCATGTATTCTCAGCCCAAAAATATATATATAAAAAGGGAGCTATGAAAACTCACGTATCAATATTGTGGTTCAATATTGCAAGAAAAGTATGCAGATGCAACAGAAATGATAAATGCAAGGTTGACCTTTGATTCACGAACAATACCCCCGATCAATACCCATAACCTCCTTATTTAATACCCATGAATTCCTTAGCTTTAAACCATTTGAAAAACCCATTTTGAAATCACTTGAACATAACCTCGTCATAGTATTTTATGTATATTTTGTAACCATAATACTAATACTACTAATTAATAATAAGATTAAGAATAATAATATTAAGAATAATAATTATAATAATAATAATAATAATAATAATAATAATAATAATAATAATAATAATAATAATAATAATAATAATATAGTTAATTACGGAGTAACATATGATCTATATGTGATATGTGTGATTTCAACTAGAACATGAACGTAGTATATATAAGTAAATATAATAATATAATAATATTGAAATAAAATATAATAATATAATATTATAATAAAGTAAAAATAATATAATAATATAATAATATGAAAATAAAAACGTGTGAATTAGAATTCAATAATATCTGCCGACAGTTTTCATGGACCGGCATTTCGTACTCTGTTACTAATAATTGACGTGTAAAAATATGAATAAAAATTCCACTTTTTATATTTGAATATATATATATATATATATATATATATATATATATATATATATATATATATATATATATATATATATATATATATATATATATATATCTGTTTTGGTCTTAAGCTTTATAAATTTAGTTATAAAAAGGTTCGTTTATAAAGTTTATAAGCGTAATATGTGTTTTTCTAGTTTTTGACTGGACAAAGATATATAATTTGCTTAATTAAATGTATGAAAAAATATTTTAATGCAACACATCAATTTGCTTATCTTGTCGGAGTTATCAGAGTTTAAATTTAACCGAAATTTCTGGGTCATGACAAGTACCATCAGCATAACCGGCAGTAGCAGTACTGACAGCATCACCAGCACCAACAACATCTAAAACATCACAAGCTCAGTCAGATCCATAATCACAAACATCATCGCAAATTAACAACGAGTATATCGCATCAACGAGTTATGAAGTATTAACTCATTCCTTCTGAAGAACTTATATGTATATCTTATATATATATATATATATATATATATATATATATATATATATATATGAATTTTTTAAAAACCATAGTAAATCTTTTTGTACTAAGCTATTATGTGTGAATTTTTAATGGGTAGATACTACTCCGTTAATTCATATTACTAATATGCTATGTTGTACATCCTTCGTTAACAACTTAACAAATGTTAACGATAAACTTTGCTTCAACTCAATAGATTCCATTTCATAATAAACCAAGTGTATTATTCAAATACATATTCATGTTTACACTTTCATTTCCTATGTATTTAAAACTTTCAAGAAATCATCATTCGTGTCTTGCGAAGTTCACAAAAATTCCACAAGTATCAACATCATTCACCGAGATATATCATTTACGTTGAAGAATTACTCCTCGAAGATTATATAATTTCTAAAGTCTTGGAAATTATTCATTTCCAATCTAAATGTAAATCGAATGAGTTTAATTTAACATTAAATCAATTAAATTCATGATTACATCTGAAGAAAATATACATATATTTATATTTTCATAAAGACTGTAATAAAAATTCTTTTGTATAAAATATTAGTTGTGAATTTTTTTTAACGGGTATGTAATACCCGAGAAATGTTTAAGTTCACAATTAATATGATACACTGTACATTCTTCAATTCTAAATCAAAAGTCATCAACTATATTCACTACTTTTACAGCGATACACATTCTTTCATAAAGATCAGGACAACCATTTTCATAAATTACATATTCTGATTTTGGACAGATTAGAAATCCAAGTCAAGATTTAGCAGAAGATATCACTCTTAGATCCTTACATCTTTCAAAATCATACTCTGAATTCAAAACTATCGCTTTTATTCACAAAACTCATAAAGATATTTGTATCAGTGAAAATTCATGACGATTACATCATACGGATATTGACGATGACAACCTACATCTAAAATCTTCAAAATTCTTGAAGACACCTCAATCAATGAACAATCGAGAGGATGAACCAACCTCACGTTATCAACGGAAAGAAAGATCTATGTGTATAGCGATGCACCTGGAAAATGTAGTGACCCGAACTTTTCCATGTTTATATATATTAATTGAGATTGATATTTACATGATTAAATGTTTCCAACATGTTAAGCAATCAAACTTGTTAAGACTTGATTAATTGAAATATGTTTCATATAGACAATTGACCACCCAAGTTGACCGGTGATTCACGAACGTTAAAACTTGTAAAAACTATATGATGACATATATATGGATATATATATATAGTTAAAATTATACTATGATAAGTAAACATATCATTAAGTATATTAACAATGAACTACATATGTAAAAACAAGACTACTAACTTAATGATTTTTAAACGAGACATATATGTAACGATTATCGTTGTAAAGACATTTCATGTATATATATCATATTAAGAGATATTCATACATGATAATATCATTATAATATAATAATTTAAAATCTCATTTGATATTATAAACATTGGGTTAACAACATTTAACAAGATCGTTAACCTAAAGGTTTCAAAACAACACTTACATGTAACGACTAACGATGACTTAACGACTCAGTTAAAATGTATATACATGTAGTGTTTTAATATGTATGTATACACTTTTGAAAGACTTCAATACACTTATCAAAATACTTATACTTAACAAAAATGCTTACAATTACATCCTCGTTCAGTTTCATCAACAATTCTACTCGTATGCACCCGTATTCGTACTCGTACAATACACAGCTTTTAGATGTATGTACTATTGGTATATACACTCCAATGATCAGCTATTAGCAGCCCATGTAAGTCACCTAACACATGTGGGAACCATCATTTGGCAACTAGCATGAAATATCTCATAAAATTACAAAAATATGAGTAATCATTCATGACTTATTTACATGAAAACAAAATTACATATCCTTTATATCTAATCCATACACCAATGACCAAAAACACCTACAAAAACTTTCATTCTTCAATTTTCTTCATCTAATTGATCTCTCTCAAGTTCTATCTTCAAGTTCTAAGTGTTCTTCATAAATTCTACAAGTTCTAGTTACATAAAATCAAGAATACTTTCAAGTTTGCTAGCTCACTTCCAATCTTGTAAGGTGATCATCCAACCTCAAGAAATCTTTGTTTCTTACAGTAGGTTATCATTCTAATACAAGGTAATAATCATATTCAAACTTTGGTTCAATTTCTATAACTATAACAATCTTATTTCAAGTGATGATCTTACTTGAACTTGTTTTCGTGTCATGATTCTGCTTCAAGAACTTCGAGCCATCCAAGGATCCGTTGAAGCTAGATCCATTTTTCTCTTTTCCAGTAGTTTTATCCAAGGAACTTAAGGTAGTAATTATGTTCATAACATCATTCGATTCATACATATAAAGCTATCTTATTCGAAGGTTTAAACTTGTAATCACTAGAACATAGTTTAGTTAATTCTAAGCTTGTTCGCAAACAAAAGTTAATCCTTCTAACTCGACTTTTAAAATCAAATAAACACATATTATATATCTATATGATATGCTAACTTAATGATTTAAAACCTGGAAACACGAAAAACACCGTAAAACCGGATTTACGCCGTCGTAGTAACACCGCGGGCTGTTTTGGGTTAGTTAATTAAAAACTATGATAAACTTTGATTTAAAAGTTGTTATTCTGAGAAAATGATTTTTATTATGAACATGAAACTATATCCAAAAATTATGGTTAAACTCAAAGTGGAAGTATGTTTTCTAAAATGGTCATCTAGACGTCGTTCTTTCGACTGAAATGACTACCTTTAAAAAAATGACTTGTAACTTATTTTTCCGACTATAAACCTATACTTTTTCTGTTTAGATTCATAAAATAGAGTTCAATATGAAACCATAGCAATTTGATTCACTCAAAACGGATTTAAAATGAAGAAGTTATGGGTAAAACAAGATTGGATAATTTTTCTCATTTTAGCTACGTGAAAATTGGTAACAAATCTATTCCAACCATAACTTAATCAACTTGTATTGTATGTTATATAATCTTGAGATACCATAGACACGTATACAATGTTTCGACCTATCATGTCGACACATCTATATATATTTCGGAACAACCATAGACACTCTATATGTGAATGTTGGAGTTAGCTATACAGGGTTGAGGTTGATTCCAAAATATATATAGTTTGAGTTGTGATCAATACTGAGATACGTATACACTGGGTCGTGGATTGATTCAAGATAATATTTATCGATTTATTTCTGTACATCTAACTGTGGACAACTAGTTGCAGGTTACTAACGAGGACAGCTGATTTAATAAACTTAAAACATCAAAATATATTAAAAGTGTTGTAAATATATTTTGAACATACTTTGATATATATGTATATATTGTTATAGGTTCGTGAATCAACCAGTGGCCAAGTCTTACTTCCCGACGAAGTAAAAATCTGTGAAAGTGAGTTATAGTCCCACTTTTAAAATCTAATATTTTTGGGATGAGAATACATGCAGGTTTTATAAATGATTTACAAAATAGACACAAGTACGTGAAACTACATTCTATGGTTGAATTATCGAAATCGAATATGCCCCTTTTTATTAAGTTTGGTAATCTAAGAATTAGGGAACAGACACCCTAATTGACGCGAATCCTAAAGATAGATCTATTGGGCCTAACAAACCCCATCCAAAGTACCGGATGCTTTAGTACTTCGAAATTTATATCATATCCGAAGGGTGTCCCGGAATGATGGGGATATTCTTATATATGCATCTTGTTAATGTCGGTTACCAGGTGTTCACCATATGAATGATTTTTATCTCTATGTATGGGATGTGTATTGAAATATGAAATCTTGTGGTCTATTATTATGATTTGATATATATAGGTTAAACCTATAACTCACCAACATTTTTGTTGACGTTTTAAGCATGTTTATTCTCAGGTGATTATTAAGAGCTTCCGCTGTCGTATACTTAAATAAGGACGAGATTTGGAGTCCATGCTTGTATGATATTGTGTAAAAACTGCATTCAAGAAACTTATTTTGTTGTAACATATTTGTATTGTAAACCATTATGTAATGGTCGTGTGTAAACAAGATATTTTAGATTATCATTATTTGATAATCTATGTAAAGCTTTTTAAACCTTTATTGATGAAATAAAGGTTATGGTTTGTTTTTAATCATTAAGAACGGGACATTTCAGTTGGTATCAGAGCGTTGGTCTTAGAGAACCAGAATTTTGCATTAGTGTGTCTTATCGAGTTTGTTAGGATGCATTAGTGAGTCTGGACTTCGACCGTGTTTACTTGAAAAATGATTGTTTAACAAATTTTGTTGGAAACTATATATTTTTAACATGTGAATATTATGTGATATATTAATCTCTTAACGCGTTTGATATTATGTGATAGATGTCTACCTCTAGAACAAGTCCCATTGACTCACCTAATAATAATGAAGAGTCAAATGTAAATTGGAATGATTCATGGACTGATTCACAAGTTCCCGAAGAGGAACCGGAAGAAGAGTCGGAACCGGAAGAAGAATCGGAACCGGAAGAAGAATCGGAACCGGATGAAGAAATAGAACCGGTGGGGGAAATAATAAAACGGTTAAGTAAAAGAAAATCCTCAACCAACCGACCAAGGTTAATTATGGTCAATGGTGTTTCCGCCAAGGAAGCAAAATATTGGGAGGATTACCAATTCTCCGATGAATCGGATTCCGACGAGAATTCCGATGATGTTATAGAAATTACCCCAACTGAATTTAAAAAGGCAAAAGAAAATAATAAGGGAAAGGGAATAAAAATAGAGAAATCTAATTCCAACCCCGATGAACTTTATATGTATCGTCAACCCCCGAAGTCCTTAAGTTGTAACAATGACCCGGGAACCTCTAAACCACCAGGTTTTTCTAAACCAATGTGGAAAACGACTGCTCGTATTAGGGGAACATCATATATCCCTAGAAACTTGGCAAAACGAACCAAAACCGAAGAAGAAGAAACAAGCGAGTCGGAATAAGATAGTTGTATTCGTGTGGTGTAATATATGTAATATAGTGTGCTTATGCTTTATGATATATGTAAAAATTGCTTGTATTAATAAGTATTTTTTTTTATGAATCTAACTCTTGTCTATTTTACAGTATAAAAACACAAAATGGATAGACAACCCAATATTTTAAGAGACCTACCCGGAGACATGATTGATGAAATCTTGTCTAGAGTCGGTCAGAATTCTTCGGCACAACTATTTAAGGCGAGATCAGTTTGTAAGACATTCGAAGAACGTTCCAAGAATGCCTTGGTTTATAAAAGGCTTTCGTTCGAAAGATGGGGGATATCACATTGGGAAATCCATAAGTTACGATGTGTTTACTTTGACGCATATATTGCGGGGAACCCAAATGCTATTTTACGCAATGGGTTAAGAAATTATTTTGACTCAATATATCCGAATATTGGACTTCGTGATTTAGAAAAAGCGGCTAACATGCAACATAAAGAAGCATGTTATGCTTACGGATTAGTAATGTTTGCTTCTCACCAAAGTGAGAACAAGAACATCGGGCTACAACTATTAAACAAAACGTTTTCACAAGTGATGGAGTCGGTAATTGGGGTAAGAAATGAGGTTTTTAGATTGTTACGGGACTGTTGGACATTACGTAACCCTCGTCCCTTTGACGACGTTACAACACGCTGTCTTATCAATGGCCATAACGGTTATGTTCCACAAGACCAAGGATGGGAAGTAATCCTAGTAAAACCAGAAAGCATGACTTGTTTCTGGACGTATGAATTACGTGTCTTTATTGCCTTTGCTAAACGACTTGTGTACTAGCTAGAATTATCTTCACAACCATCTTGTATCAAATTTATTGTGTGCTATATTTCATGTTATATGTAAAATAAGCGGTATTGTAAGTTTGTAAAATATTGTGTAAAAGTTTGAACGCGAAATATTATTATAATCAGTTTTTCATATAGAATTGTAGTAGTTGAATTGTATATTAGCTACTAAGTATGAACTTAACGGGTAGGTACTACCCGAATTTAAACTTATAAAACGCTAATATGAAGAAAAAGCTTTTTATAAATGAGTTCATATTATGCTACGAAATACTATTAACTACTCTTAATATTCTGTATGATTAACTTGTTCCATTTGACTATTTTGAAGGAAATGGCACCGACTACTCGATACACCGTGAATATGAATGAAGAGAAATTTCATACTTTTCTAGCTTCAAACATAGCCGCAGTCAAGGTTGGAGAACTCGGATCTCGGGGAGATCTCGTTTGGACATTTTTGAGGAGATCTCGGCATCTCGGAAAAATCTCGGGGAGATCTCGGACGTTGACTTGTGTTGACTTTCTAGTTTTTTTAATATAAATATGTATAAATATATAAATATATGTATAAATATATGGATTTTTACGAGAAAATTTGAGAAATGAGAGAAAAATTAGAAGAAAATCCGAGAAATTGCGAGAAAATCCGAGAAATTACGAGAAAATCCGAGATCTCACCGAGAAAATCCGAGAAATCGTGACGTTGACTGAGATTTTAACCGTTGACCGAGAAATTTCAACGAGATGGGAAAATATTCTCGGCTGAGTTTTGAAACCGAGATCTCCCCGAGATCTCGCCGAGAAATTCCGAGATCTGCAACACTGGCCGCAGTACAGGCTGCGCTACATACCAACAATAACCTTGGATCTAGCAGTACAGGAAATCGTGTAGGATGCACCTACAAAGAATTCACTGCCTGCAAACCTTTGGAATTTGATGGAACCGAAGGACCGATCGAATTGAAACGGTGGACCGAGAAGGTCGAATCGGTGTTTGCCATAAGTAAGTGTACTAAAGAGGACAAAGTGAAGTACGCTACGCATACCTTCACAGGTTCTGCGTTAACATGGTGAAATACCTATCTAGAGCAAGTGGGACAAGATGATGCGTACACACTACCGTGGTCAGCATTCAAGCACTTGATGAACGAGAAGTACCGTCCCAGAACCGAGGTCAATAAGCTCAAGACAGAACTTAGAGGGTTACGAACCCAAGGATTTGATATTACCACGTACGAAAGACGATTCACAGAATTGTGCCTATTGTGTCCGGGAGCATTCGAAGATGAGGAAGAGAAGATCGACGTGTTTGTGAAAGGATTACCGGAAAGAATCCAAGAAGATATAAGTTCACACGAGCCAGCCTCCATACAACAGGCATGTAGAATGGCTCACAAACTAGTGAACCAGATTGAAGAAAGAATTAAAGAACAGACTGCTGAAGAGGCCAATGTGAAGCAAGTCAAAAGAAAGTGGGAGGAAAACGGTGATAAGAATCACCAATACAACAACAACAACAATTACAACAATAATCGCAACAATTATCCCAACAATCGCAACATCAATCGCAACTACAACAAATGGCCCAACAACAACAACAACAACAACAACAACTACAACAATCATCCCAACAACAATAATAACCGCAACAACAACAACAATCAGAAGCAGCTATGCCAAAGGTGTGAAAAGTATCACTCGGGGTTCTGCACCAAATTTTGCAACAAGTGTAAAAGAAATGGTCATAGCGCAGCGAAGTGTGAGGTCTACGGACCAGGGGTTAATAGAACGAAAGGAACAAATGGTGTCGGAACGAGTAATGGCGGAGCAAGTAGTGTCAGAGCAAGTTATGCCAATGTAGTTTGTTATAAATGTGGAAAACCGGGCCACATTATTAGAAATTGCCCGAACCAGGAGAACACAAATAGACAAGGCCGCGGAAGAGTTTTTAATATTAATGCGGCAGAGGCACAGGAAGACCCGGAGCTTGTTACGGGTACGTTTCTTATTGACAATAAATCTGCTTACGTTTTATTTGATTCGGGTGCGGATAGAAGCTATATGAGTAGAGATTTTTGTGCTAAATTAAGTTTTCCATTGACGCCTTTGGATAGTAAATTTTTACTCGAATTAGCAAATGGTAAATTAATTTCAGCAGATAATATATGTCGGAATCGAGAAATTAAACTGGTTAGCGAAACATTTAAGATTGATTTGATACCAGTAGAGTTAGGGAGTTTTGATGTGATAATTGGTATGGACTGGTTGAAAGAAGTGAAAGCAGAGATCGTTTGTTAAAAAAATGCAATTCGCATTATACGAGAAAAAGGAAAACCCTTAATGGTGTACGGAGAAAAGGGCAACACGAAGCTACATCTTATTAGTAATTTGAAGGCACAAAAACTAATAAGAAAAGGTTGCTATGCTGTTCTAGCACACGTCGAGAAAGTACAAACTGAAGAAAAGAGCATCAATGATGTTCCCATTGCAAAAGAATTTCCCGATGTATTTCCTAAAGAATTATAGGGATTACCCCCACATCGATCCGTTGAATTTCAAATAGATCTTGTACCAGGAGCTGCACCAATAGCTCGTGCTACTTACAGACTCGCACCCAGTGAGATGAAAGAACTGCAAAGCCAATTACAAGAACTTTTAGAGCGTGGTTTCATTCGACCAAGCACATCACCATGGGGAGCTCCTGTTTTGTTTGTCAAGAAGAAAGATGGTACATTCAGGTTGTGTATCGACTACCGAGAGTTGAACAAACTTACCATCAAGAACCGCTACCCACTACCGAGAATCGATGACTTATTTGATCAACTACAAGGCTCGTCTGTTTATTCAAAGATTGACTTACGTTCCAGGTATCATCAAATGCGGGTGAAAGAAGATGATATTCCAAAGACTGCTTTTATAACACGTTACGGTCATTACGAGTTTATGGTCATGCCGTTTGGTTTAACTAATGCACCAGCTGTGTTCATGGACCTTATGAACCGAGTGTGTGGACCATACCTTGACAAGTTTGTCATTGTTTTCATTGATGACATACTTATTTACTCAAAGAATGACCAAGAACACGGTGAACATTTGAGAAAGGTGTTAGAAGTATTGAGGAAGGAAGAATTGTACGCTAAGTTTTCAAAGTGTGCATTTTGGTTGCAAGAAGTTCAATTCCTCGGTCACATAGTGAACAAAGAAGGTATTAAGGTGGATCCGCCAAAGATAGAAACTGTTGAAAAGTGGGAAACCCCGAAAACTCCGAAACACATACGCCAGTTTTTAGGATTAGCTGGTTACTACAGAAGGTTCATCCAAGACTTTTCCAGAATAGCAAAACCCTTGACTGCATTAACGCATAAAGGGAAGAAATTTGAATGGAATGATGAACAAGAGAAAGCGTTTCAGTTATTAAAGAAAAAGCTAACTACGGCACCTATATTGTCATTGCCTGAAGGGAATGATGATTTTGTGATTTATTGTGACGCATCAAAGCAAGGTCTCGGTTGTGTATTAATGCAACGAACGAAGGTGATTGCTTATGCGTCTAGACAATTGAAGATTCACGAACAAAATTATATGACGCATGATTTGGAATTAGGCGCGGTTGTTTTTGCATTAAAGACTTGGAGGCACTACTTATATGGGGTCAAAAGTATTATATATACCGACCACAAAAGTCTTCAACACATATTTAATCAGAAACAACTGAATATGAGGCAGCGTAGGTGGATTGAATTATTGAATGATTATGACTTTGAGATTCGTTACCACCCGGGGAAGGCAAATGTGGTAGCCGATGCCTTGAGCAGGAAGGACAGAGAACCCATTCGAGTAAAATCTATGAATATAATGATTCATAATAACCTTACTACTCAAATAAAGGAGGCGCAACAAGGAGTTTTAAAAGAGGGAAATTTAAAGGATGAAATACCCAAAGGATCGGAGAAGCATCTTAATATTCGGGAAGACGGAACCCGGTATAGGGCTGAAAGGATTTGGGTACCAAAATTTGGAGATATGAGAGAAATGGTACTTAGAGAAGCTCATAAAACCAGATACTCAATACATCCTGGAACGTGGAAGATGTACAAGGATCTCAAGAAACATTTTTGGTGGCCGGGTATGAAAGCCGATGTTGCTAAATACGTAGGAGAATGTTTGACGTGTTCTAAGGTCAAAGCTGAGCATCAGAAACCATCAGGTCTACTTCAACAACCCGAAATCCCGGAATGGAAATGGGAAAACATTACCATGGATTTCATCACTAAATTTCCAAGGACTGCAAGTGGTTTTGATACTATTTGGGTAATAGTTGATCGTCTCACCAAATCAGCACACTTCCTGCCAATAAGAAAAGATGACAAGATGGAGAAGTTAGCACGACTGTATTTGAAGGAAGACATCTCCAGACATGGAATACCAATCTCTATTATCTCTGATAGGGATGTCAGATTTATTTCAAGATTCTGGCAGACATTACAGCAAGCATTAGGAACTCGTCTAGACATGAGTACTGCCTATCATCCACAAACTGATGGGCAGAGCGAAAGGATGATACAAACGCTTGAAGACATGCTACGAGCATGTGTTATTGATTTCGAAAACAGTTGGGATCGACATCTACCGTTAGCAGAATATTCCTACAACAACAGCTTCCATTCAAGCATTGAGATGGCGCCGTTTGAAGCACTTTATGGTAGAAAGTGCAGGTCTCCGATTTGTTGGAGTGAAGTGGGGGATAGACAGATTACGGGTCCGTAGATTATACAAGAAACTACCGAGAAGATCATCCAAATTCAACAACGGTTGAAAACCGCCCAAAGTCGACAAAAGAGCTACGCTGACATTAAAAGAAAAGATATAGAATTTGAAATTGGAGAGATGGTCATGCTTAAAGTTTCACCTTGGAAAGGCGTTGTTCGATTTGGTAAACGAGGGAAATTAAATCCAAGGTATATTGAACCATTCAAGATTATTGATCGTGTCGGACCAGTAGCTTACCGACTTGAGTTACCTCAACAACTCGCGGCTGTACATAACACTTTCCACGTCTCGAATTTAAAGAAATGTTTTACTAAAGAAGATCTCACTATTCCGTTAGATGAAATCCAAATCAACAAAAAACTTCAATTCATCGAAGAACCCGTCGAAATAATGGATCGTGAGGTTAAAAGACTTAAGCAAAACAAGATACCAATTGTTAAGGTTCGATGGAATGCTCATAGAGGACCTGAGTTCACCTGGGAGCGTGAAGATCAGATGAAGAAGAAATACCCGCATCTATTTCCAGAAGATTCATCAACACCTTCAACAGCTTAAAATTTCGGGACGAAATTTATTTAACGGGTAGGTACTGTAGTGACCCGCATTTTTCCATGTTTATATATATTAATTGAGATTGATATTTACATGATTAAATGTTTCCAACATGTTAAGCAATCAAACTTGTTAAGACTTGATTAATTGAAATATGTTTCATATAGACAATTGACCACCCAAGTTGACCGGTGATTCACGAACGTTAAAACTTGTAAAAACTATATGATGACATATATATGGATATATATATATAGTTAAAATTATACTATGATAAGTAAACATATCATTAAGTATATTAACAATGAACTACATATGTAAAAACAAGACTACTAACTTAATGATTTTTAAACGAGACATATATGTAACGATTATCGTTGTAAAGACATTTAATGTGTATATATATATATATCATATTAAGAGATATTCATACATGATAATATCATTATAATATAATAATTTAAAATCTCATTTGATATTATAAACATTGGGTTAACAACATTTAACAAGATCGTTAACCTAAAGGTTTCAAAACAACACTTACATGTAACGACTAACGATGACTTAACGACTCAGTTAAAATGTATATACATGTAGTGTTTTAATATGTATTTATACACTTTTGAAAGACTTCAATACACTTATCAAAATACTTATACTTAACAAAAATGCTTACAATTACATCCTCGTTCAGTTTCATCAACAATTCTACTCGTATGCACCCGTATTCGTACTTGTACAATACACAGCTTTTAGATGTATGTACTATTGGTATATACACTCCAATTATCAGCTCTTAGCAGCCCATGTAAGTCATCTAACACATGTGAGAACCATCATTTGGCAACTAGCATGAAATATCTCATAAAATTACAAAAATATGAGTAATCATTCATGACTTATTTACATGAAAACAAAATTACATATCCTTTATATCTAATCCATACACCAACGACCAAAAACACCTACAAACACTTTCATTCTTCAATTTTCTTCATCTAATTGATCTCTCTCAAGTTCTATCTTCAAGTTCTAAGTGTTCTTCATAAATTCTATAAGTTCTAGTTACATAAAATCAAGAATACTTTCAAGTTTGCTAGCTCACTTCCAATCTTGTAAGGTGATCATCCAACCTCAAGAAATCTTTGTTTCTTACAGTAGGTTATCATTCTAATACAAGGTAATAATCATATTCAAACTTTGGTTCAATTTCTATAACTATAACAATCTTATTTCAAGTGATGATCTTACTTGAACTTGTTTTCGTGTCATGATTCTGCTTCAAGAACTTCGAGCCATCCAAGGATCCGTTGAAGCAAGATCCATTTTTCTCTTTTCCAGTAGTTTTATCCAAGGAACTTAAGGTAGTAATGATGTTCATAACATCATTCGATTCATACATATAAAGCTATCTTATTCGAAGGTTTAAACTTGTAATCACTAGAACATAGTTTAGTTAATTCTAAGTTTGTTCGCAAACAAAAGTTAATCCTTCTAACTCGACTTTTAAAATCAACTAAACACATATTATATATCTATATGATATGCTAACTTAATGATTTAAAACCTGGAAACACGAAAAACACCGTAAAACCGGATTTACGCCGTCGTAGTAACACCGCGGGCTGTTTTGGGTTAGTTAATTAAAAACTATGATAAACTTTGATTTAAAAGTTGTTATTCTGAGAAAATGATTTTTATTATGAACATGAAACTATATCCAAAAATTATGGTTAAACTCAAAGTGGAAGTATGTTTTCTAAAATGGTCATCTAGACGTCGTTCTTTCGACTGAAATGACTACCTTTAAAAAAATGACTTGTAACTTATTTTTCCGACTATAAACCTATACTTTTTCTGTTTAGATTCATAAAATAGAGTTCAATATGAAACCATAGCAATTTGATTCACTCAAAACGGATTTAAAATGAAGAAGTTATGGGTAAAACAAGATTGGATAATTTTTCTCATTTTAGCTACGTAAAAATTGGTAACAAATCTATTCCAACCAAAACTTAATCAACTTGTATTGTATATTATATAATCTTGAGATACCATAGACACGTATACAATGTTTCGACCTATCATGTCGACACATCTATATATATTTCGGAACAACCATAGACACTCTATATGTGAATGTTGGAGTTAGCTATACAGGGTTGAGGTTGATTCCAAAATATATATAGTTTGAGTTGTGATCAATACTAAGATACGTATACACTGGGTCGTGGATTGATTCAAGATAATATTTATCGATTTATTTCTGTACATCTAACTGTGGACAACTAGTTGTAGGTTACTAACGAGGACATCTGACTTAATAAACTTAAAACATCAAAATATATTAAAAGTGTTGTAAATATATTTTGAACATACTTTGATATATATGTATATATTGTTATAGGTTCGTGAATCAACCAGTGGCCAAGTCTTACTTCCCGACGAAGTAAAAATCTGTGAAAGTGAGTTATAGTCCCACTTTTAAAATCTAATATTTTTGGGATGAGAATACATGCAGGTTTTATAAATGATTTACAAAATAGACACAAGTACGTGAAACTACATTCTATGGTTGAATTATCGAAATCGAATATGCCCCTTTTTATTAAGTCTGGTAATCTAAGAATTAGGGAACAGACACCCTAATTGATGCGAATCCTAAAGATAGATCTATTGGGCCTAACAAACCCCATCCAAAGTACCGGATGCTTTAGTACTTCGAAATTTATATCATATCCAAAGGGTGTCCCGTAATGATGGGGATATTCTTATATATGCATCTTGTTAATGTCGGTTACCAGGTGTTCACCATATGAATGATTTTTATCTCTATGTATGGGATGTGTATTGAAATATGAAATCTTGTGGTCTATTATTATGATTTGATATATATAGGTTAAACCTATAACTCACCAATATTTTTGTTGACGTTTTAAGCATGTTTATTCTCAGGTGATTATTAAGAGCTTCCGCTGTCGCATACTTAAATAAGGACGAGATTTGGAGTCCATGCTTGTATGATATTGTGTAAAAACTGCATTCAAGAAACTTATTTTGTTGTAACATATTTGTATTGTAAACCATTATGTAATGGTCGTGTGTAAACAAGATATTTTAGATTATCATTATTTGATAATCTACGTAAAGATTTTTAAACCTTTATTGATGAAATAAAGGTTATGGTTTGTTTTAAAATGAATGCAGTCTTTGAAAAACATCTCATATAGAGGTCAAAACCTCGCAACAAAATCAATTAATATGGAACGTTTTTAATCAATAAGAACGGGACATTTCAGAAAACCCTTGGAACCTAAGTAAAAGTTTAACACGTACCCGCGTCAGATCCTTTGGCATTTATTAGCAAAAATAACTTTGCGATCCCTTTTCAAAGTAGCAAATTTCGTCACAGCTCCAGCAAGTCAACTTCGATTTTTCATCCGGAGTAGCCTTATTATAACCCTGATATATACGATTACCCTTTTGTTATCGGAGAATCTTTTATATAAATCGATATCACCCCTTTAGCTTGGTACCCTAAGAATTAGGGAAATGGCCCCTAATTGACGCGAATCCTAAAGATAGATCTATGGACCTAATAAACCCCCTTCTGGAATTTGGAATACTTTAGTACTTCGATTTAAAAAGGTGATTGCGATTACCGTTATATAGCATACTTGCGAGTATGCGGGGGATATTCTATATGCATTCTTGTTAGTTCGGTTACCAGGTGTTCACCATATGAATGATTTTTATGCACTTGCGAGTGTAATGATATTTATGGAAAATGAGAATCTTGTGGTCTATTAAAATTATGGAAATGATCGATTATGATAAACTAATGAACTCACCAACCTTTTGGTTGACACTTTTAAGCATGTTTATTCTCAGGTATTAAAGAAATCCTCCGCTGTGCATTTGCTCAATTTAAAGATATTACTTGGAGTCATTCATGGCATATTTCAAAAGACATTGCATTCGAGTCATACGAGTTCATAAAGAATGTTATTGGATAAATGACAGATTAAATCATTATAGTTTGGATATTATGAAATGGTATGCATGCCTGTCAACTTTTGATGTAATGAAAGTTTGTCTTTTTAAAACGAATGCAATGTTTGAAATGGTATGCATGCCTGTCAAATACCTCGCAATGTAACCATATGTTATTGTATTCGTCCTTATGGATTAGGACGGGTCGCTTCATGTGGTATCAGAGCGGTGGTCTTAGCGAACCAGGTCTTGCATTAGTGTGTCTAACTGATAATTGATAAGATGCATTAGTGAGTCTGGACTTCGACCGTGTCTGCATATCAAAAGTTTTGCTTATCATTTTTGTCGAAAATAACATGCTTATCATTCTTAGTCTAGACACATCTTACTGCATTGATTGCATAAATAGTATATAGACAAAATCAATATCTTAGCGTATCTGCTAATCCATATCTTAGTGTATCTGTTACTGTAAACTTTGCCTGACATATTTCGTAAATTCCTCCGTAATATACGAAATCTTTTTTTTCTATATATATAGATATTCTATGTAATTAGAATACCATCCGATAACCAGAAATCATTTCATATAAAAAAAATCCTTTATTCAATCGTACGAACTGGAACTCGTCACTAGTTCAAGTCCTTCAGATTCTGATATGGAGTTTCACTCGAGCTCCGAAAGCAGTGTGACCGGAATGGATCAACCAATTAGCCATCATCTATTTTAGATGAATTGGGGATGGGTTCGTAGCTTACTTAATCATTCAAGACACGAAGAAGGCGATCCCTTCCATCCACCACATTTCCCTCTTGGCGAAGAATCTGAAGCACTTACCGGCGAACCTGTTCGAGACACCATTTTCTCTCTCATTTCCAGAGTATCTCGACTCGATTACATACTATCTCAAATCCTAGATTTTATTCATCCTCTTGTCCCAGCCGCCAATCATCCCGGTATACTAGCAGAAGTCAACGAGCTTCGCGCTCGAGTAGTGACTTTGGAGAATATGATGCACAACTTGCAGGCATTACAGGCACCATCAACATCAGCGTCAACAGTACCACCGACAACAACACCAACAGTACCATTACCACCACCAACAACAACCACATCTTGAACCTCAACTTCACAATCTATCCCATGAACATCAACGTCACACGCTCATAGATATCAAAGAATACCAACAACAACAAACGATGAAGTATTGATTCATAACTTCATCGGAGAAAAATTCTACGGTGATTATGTAATCTCCAAAGTTTTAGAGATCATTTATTCTAATCAAAATCGTAAATCAAGATGAGTGGATGGATAGAAATGGTAGAGGGGAGAATAGAAACCCTGACAGGAATGGTGCGTGTGTTACAAAATAGAATTGTTATACAAGCAGCACCAGTAGTGAAATGTCCCGTTCTTATTGATTAAAAACGTTCCATATTAATTGATTTCGTTGCGAGGTTTTGACCTCTATATGAGACGTTTTTCAAAGACTGCATTCATTTTAAAACAAACCATAACCTTTATTTCATCAATAAAGGTTTAAAAAGCTTTACGTAGATTATCAAATAATGATAATCTAAAATATCCTGTTTACACACGACCATTACATAATGGTTTACAATACAAATATGTTACAACAAAATAAGTTTCTTGAATGCAGTTTTTACACAATATCATACAAGCATGGACTCCAAATCTCGTCCTTATTTAAGTATGCGACAGCGGAAGCTCTTAATAATCACCTGAGAATAAACATGCTTAAAACGTCAACAAAAATGTTGGTGAGTTATAGG
Source organism: Rutidosis leptorrhynchoides (assembly GCF_046630445.1). Taxonomy (NCBI): domain Eukaryota; kingdom Viridiplantae; phylum Streptophyta; class Magnoliopsida; order Asterales; family Asteraceae; genus Rutidosis; species Rutidosis leptorrhynchoides. The sequence goes on along the minus strand of NC_092340.1, from coordinate 187,835,092 downwards.
TTTAACCTATATATATCAAATCATAATAATAATAGACCACAAGATTTCATATTTCAATACACATCCCATACATAGAGATAAAAATCATTCATATGGTGAACACCTGGTAACCGACATTAACAAGATGCATATATAAGAATATCCCCATCATTCCGGGACACCCTTCGGATATGATATAAATTTCGAAGTACTAAAGCATCCGGTACTTTGGATGGGGTTTGTTAGGCCCAATAGATCTATCTTTAGGATTCACGTCAATTAGGGTGTATGTTCCCTAATTCTTAGATTACCAGACTTAATAAAAAGGGGCATATTCAATTTCGATAATTCAACCATAGAATGTAGTTTCACGTACTTGTGTCTATTTTGTAAATCATTTATAAAACCTGCATGTATTCTCATCCCAAAAATATTAGATTTTAAAAGTGGGACTATAACTCACTTTCACAGATTTTTACTTCGTCGGGAAGTAAGACTTGGCCACTGGTTGATTCACGAACCTATAACAATATATACATATATATCAAAGTATGTTCAACATATATTTACAACACTTTTAATATATTTTGATGTTTTAAGTTTATTAAGTCAGCTGTCCTCGTTAGTAACCTACAACTAGTTATCCACAGTTAGATGTACAGAAATAAATTGATAAATATTATCTTGAATCAATCCACGACCAAGTGTATACGTATCTCAGTATTGATCACAACTCAAACTATATATATTTTGGAATCAACCTCAACCCTGTATAGCTAACTCCAACATTCACATATAGAGTGTCTATGGTTGTTCCGAAATATATATAGATGTGTCGACATGATAGGTCGAAACATTGTATACGTGTCTATGGTATCTCAAGATTACATAATATACAATACAAGTTGATTAAGTTATGGTTGGAATAGATTTGTTACCAATTTTCACGTAGCTAAAATGAGAAAAATTATCCAATCTTGTTTTACCCATAACTTCTTCATTTTAAATCCGTTTTGAGTGAATCAAATTGCTATGGTTTCATATTGAACTCTATTTTATGAATCTAAACAGAAAAAGTATAGGTTTATAGTTGGAAAAATAAGTTACAAGTCGTTTTTGTAAAGGTAGTCATTTCAGTCGAAAGAACGACGTCTAGATGACCATTTTAGAAAACATACTTCCACTTTGAGTTTAACCATAATTTTTGGATATAGTTTCATGTTCATAATAAAAATCATTTTCTCAGAATAACAACTTTTAAATCAAAGTTTATCATAGTTTTTAATTAACTAACCCAAAACAGCCCGCGGTGTTACTACGACGGCGTAAATCCGGTTTTACGGTGTTTTTCGTGTTTCCAGGTTTTAAATCATTAAGTTAGCATATCATATAGATATAGAACATGTATTTAGTTGATTTTAAAAGTCAAGTTAGAAGGATTAACTTTTGTTTGCGAACAAGTTTAGAATTAACTAAACTATGTTCTAGTGATTACAAGTTTAAACCTTCGAATAAGATAGCTTTATATGTATGAATCGAATGATGTTATGAACATCATTACTACCTTAAGTTCCTTGGATAAACCTATTGGAAAAGAGAAAAATGGATTTAGCTTCAACGGATCCTTGGATGGCTCGAAGTTCTTGAAGCAGAATCATGACACGAAAACAAGTTCAAGTAAGATCATCACTTGAAATAAGATTGTTATAGTTATAGAAATTGAACCAAAGTTTGAATATGATTATTACCTTGTATTAGAATGATAACCTACTATAAGAAACAAAGATTTCTTGAGGTTGGATGATCACCTTACAAGATTGGAAGTGAGCTAGCAAACTTGAAAGTATTCTTGATTTTATGAAATTAGAACTTTTGGAATTTATGAAGAACACTTAGAACTTGAAGATAGAACTTGAGAGAGATCAATTAGATGAATAAAATTGAAGAATGAAAGTGTTTGTAGGTGTTTTTGGTCGTTGGTGTATGGATTAGATATAAAGGATATGTAATTTTGTTTTCATGTAAATAAGTCATGAATGATTACTCATATTTTTGTAATTTTATGAGATATTTCATGCTAGTTGCCAAATGATGGTTCCCACATGTGTTAGGTGACTCACATGGGCTGCTAAGAGCTGATCATTGGAGTGTATATACCAATAGTACATACATCTAAAAGCTGTGTATTGTACGAGTACGAATACGGGTGCATACGAGTAGAATTGTTGATGAAACTGAATGAGGATGTAATTGTAAGCATTTTTGTTAAGTAGAAGTATTTTGATAAGTGTATTGAAGTCTTTCAAAAGTGTATAAATACATATTAAAACACTACATGTATATACATTTTAACTGAGTCGTTAAGTCATCGTTAGTCGTTACATGTAATTGTTGTTTTGAAACCTTTAGGTTAACGATCTTGTTAAATGTTGTTAACCCAATGTTTATAATATCAAATGAGATTTTAAATTATTATATTATCATGATATTATCATGTATGAATATCTCTTAATATGATATATATACATTAAATGTCTTTACAACGATAATCGTTACATATATGTCTCGTTTAAAAATCATTAAGTTAGTAGTCTTGTTTTTACATATGTAGTTCATTGTTAATATACTTAATGATATGTTTACTTATCATAGTATCATGTTAACTATATATATATCCATATATATGTCATCATATAGTTTTTACAAGTTTTAACGTTCGTGAATCACCGGTCAACTTGGGTGGTCAATTGTCTATATGAAACATATTTCAATTAATCAAGTCTTAACAAGTTTGATTTCTTAACATGTTGGAAACATTTAATCATGTAAATATCAATATAAATTAATATATATAAACATGGAAAAGTTCGGGTCACTACAGTACCTACCCGTTAAATAAATTTCGTCCCGAAATTTTAAGCTGTTGAAGGTGTTGACGAATCTTCTGGAAAAAGATGCGGGTATTTCTTCTTCATCTGATCTTCACGCTCCCAGGTGAACTTGGGTCCTATACGAGTATTCCATCGAACCTTAACAATTGGTATCTTGTTTTGCTTAAGTCTTTTAACCTCACGATCCATTATTTCGACGGGTTCTTCGATGAATTGAAGTTTTTCGTTGATTTGGATTTCATCTAACAGAATAGTGAGATCTTCTTTAGCAAAACATTTCTTCAAATTCGATACGTGGAAAGTGTTATGTACAGTCGCAAGTTGTTGAGGTAACTCAAGTTGGTAAGCTACTGGTCCGACACAATCAATAATCTTGAATGGTCCAATATACCTTGGATTTAATTTCCCTCGTTTACCAAATCGAACAACGCCTTTCCAAGGTGCAACTTTAAGCATGACCATCTCTCCAATTTCAAATTCTATATCTTTTCTTTTAATGTCAGCGTAGCTCTTTTGTCGACTTTGGGCGGTTTTCAACCGTTGTTGAATTTGGATGATCTTCTCGGTAGTTTCTTGTATAATCTCCGGACCCGTAATCTGTCTATCCCCCACTTCACTCCAACAAATTGGAGACCTGCACTTTCTACCATAAAGTGCTTCAAAGCGCCATCTCAATGCTTGAATGGTAGCTGTTGTTGTAGAAAAATTCTGCTAACGGTAGATGTCGATCACGACTGTTTCCGAAATCAATAACACATGCTCGTAGCATGTCTTCAAGCGTTTGTATCGTCCTTTCGCTCTGCCCATCAGTTTGTGGATGATAGGCAGTACTCATGTCTAGACGAGTTCCTAATGCTTGCTGTAATGTCTGCCAGAATCTTGAAATAAATCTACCATCCCTATCAGAGATAATAGAGATTGGTATTCCATGTCTGGAGACGACTTCCTTCAAATACAATCGTGCTAACTTCTCCATCTTGTCATCTTCTCTTATTGGCAGGAAGTGTGCTGATTTGGTGAGACGATCAACTATTACCCAAATAGTATCAAAACCACTTGCAGTCCTTGGCAATTTAGTGATGAAATCCATGGTAATGTTTTCCCATTTCCATTTCGGGATTTCGGGTTGTTGAAGTAGACCTGATGGTTTCTGATGCTCAGCTTTGACCTTAGAACACGTCAAACATTCTCCTACGTATTTAGCAACATCGGCTTTCATACCCGGCCACCAAAAATGTTTCTTGAGATCCTTGTACATCTTCCCCGTTCCAGGATATATTGAGTATCTGGTTTTATGAGCTTCTCTAAGTACAATTTCTCTCATATCTCCAAATTTTGGTACCCAAATCCTTTCAGCCCTATACCGTGTTCCGTCTTCCCGAATATTAAGATGCTTCTCCGATCCTTTGGGTATTTCATCCTTTAAATTTCCCTCTTTTAAAACTCCTTGTTGCGCCTCCTTTATTTGAGTAGTAAGGTTATTAGGAATCATTATATTCATAGATTTTACTCGAATGGGTTCTCTGTCCTTCCTGCTCAAGGCATCGGCTACCACATTTGCCTTCCCCGGGTGGTAACGAATCTCAAAGTCGAAATCATTCAATAATTCAATCCACCTACGCTGCCTCATATTCAGTTGTTTCTGATTAAATATGTGTTGAAGACTTTTGTGGTCGGTATATATAATACTTTTGACCCCATATAAGTAGTGCCTCCAAGTCTTTAATGCAAAAACAACCGCGCCTAATTCCAAATCATGCGTCGTATAATTTTGTTCATGAATCTTCAATTGTCTAGACGCATAAGCAATCACCTTCGTTCGTTGCATTAATACACAACCGAGACCTTGCTTTGATGCGTCACAATAAATCACAAAATCATCATTTCCTTCAGGCAATGACAATATAGGTGCCGTAGTTAGATTTTTCTTCAATAACTGAAACGCTTTCTCTTGTTCAAATTTCTTCCCTTTATGCGTTAATGCAGTCAAGGGTTTTGCTATTCTGGAAAAATGTCTTGGATGAACCTTCTGTAGTAATCAGCTAGTCCTAAAAACTGACGTATGTGTTTCAGAGTTTTCGGGGTTTCCCACTTTTCAACAGTTTCTATCTTTGCCGGATCCACCTTAATACCTTCTTTGTTCACTATGTGACCGAGGAATTGAACTTCTTCCAACCAAAATGCACACTTTGAAAACTTAGCGTACAATTCTTCCTTCCTCAATACTTCTAACACCTTTTTCAAATGTTCACCGTGTTCTTGGTCATTCTTTGAATAAATAAGTATGTCATCAATGAAAACAATGACAAACTTGTCAAGGTATGGTCCACACACTCGGTTCATAAGGTCCATGAACACAGCTGGTGCATTAGTTAAACCAAACGGCATGACCATAAACTCGTAATGACCGTAACGTGTTCTGAAAGCAGTCTTTGGAATATCATCTTCTTTCACCCGCATTTGATGATACCCGGAACGTAAGTCAATCTTTGAATAAAAAGACGAGCCTTGTAGTTGATCAAATAAGTCGTCGATTCTCGGTAGTGGCTAGCGGTTCTTGTGGTAAGTTTGTTCAACTCTCGGTAGTCGATACACAACCTGAATGTACCATCTTTCTTCTTGACAAACAAAACAGGAGCTCCTCACGGTGATGTGCTTGGTCGAATGAAACCACGCTCTAAAAATTCTTGTAATTGGCTTTGTAGTTCTTTCATCTTGCTGGGTGCGAGTCTGTAAGGAGCACGAGCTATTGGTGCAGCTCCTGGTACAAGATCTATTTGAAATTCAACGGATCGATGTAGGGGTAATCCCGGTAATTCTTTCAGAAATACATCAGGAAATTCTTTTGCAATGGGAACATCATTGATGCTCTTTTCTTCAGTTTGTACTTTCTCGACGTGTGCTAGAACAGCATAGCAACCTTTTCTTATTAGTTTTTGTGCCTTCAAATTACTAATAAGATGTAGCTTCGTGTTACCCTTTTCTACGTACACCATTAAGGGTTTTCCTTTTTCTCGTATAATGCGAATTGCATTTTTGTAACAAACGATCTCTGCTTTCACTTCTTTCAACCAATCCATACCGATTATCACATCAAAACTCCCTAACTCTACTGGTATCAAATCAATCTTAAATGTTTCGCTAACCAGTTTAATTTCTCGATTCCGACATATATTATCTGCTGAAATTAATTTACCATTTGCTAATTCGAGTAAAAATTTACTATCCAAAGGCGTCAATGGACAACTTAATTTAGCACAAAAATCTCTACTCATATAGCTTCTATCCGCACCCGAATCAAATAAAACGTAAGCAGATTTATTGTCAATAAGAAACGTACCCGTAACAAGCTCCGGGTCTTCATGTGCCTCTGCCGCATTAATATTGAAAACTCTTCCGCGGCCTTGTCCATTCGTGTTCTCCTGGTTCGGGCAATTTCTAATAATGTGGCCCAGTTTTCCACATTTATAACAAACTACATTGGCATAACTTGCTCCGACACTACTTGCTCCACCATTACTCGTTCCGACACCATTTGTTCCTTTCGTTCTATTAACCCCTGGTCCGTAGACCTCACACTTCACCGCGCTATGACCATTTCTTTTACACTTGTTGCAAAATTTGGTTCAGAACCCCGAGTGATACTTTTCACACCTTTGGCATAGCTGCTTCTGATTGTTGTTGCTGTTGCGGTTATTATTGTTGTTGGGATAATTGTTGTAGTTGCTGTTGTTGTTGTTGTTGTTGTTGTTGATGTTGTTGTTGTTGGGTCGTTTGTTGTAGTTGCGATTGATGTTGCGATTGTTGGGATAATTGTTGCGATTATTGTTGTAATTGCTGTTGTTGTTGTATTGGTGATTCTTATCACCGTTTTCCTCCCACTTTCTTTTGACTTGCTTCACATTGGCCTCTTCAGTAGTCTGTTCTTTAATTCTTTCTTCAATCTGGTTCACTAGTTTGTGAGCCATTCTACATGCCTGTTGTATGGAGGCGGGCTCGTGTGAACTTATATCTTCTTGGATTCTTTCCGGTAATCCTTTCACAAACGCGTCGATCTTCTCTTCCTCATCTTCGAATGCTCCCGGACACAATAGGCACAATTCTGTGAATCGTCTTTCGTACGTGGTAATATCAAATCCTTGGGTTCGTAACCCTCTAAGTTCTGTCTTAAGCTTATTGACCTCAGTTCTGGGACGGTATTTCTCGTTCATCAAGTGCTTGAATGCTGACCACGGTAGTGCGTACGCATCGTCTTGTCCCACTTTCTCTAGATAGGTATTCCACCATGTTAACGCACAACCTGTGAAGGTATGCGTAGCGTACTTCACTTTGTCCTCTTCAGTACACTTACTTATGGCAAACACCGATTCGACCTTCTCGGTCCACCGTTTCAATCCGATCGGTCCTTCGGTTCCATCAAATTCCAAAGGTTTGCAGGCAGTGAATTCTTTGTAGGTGCATCCTACACGATTTCCTGTACTGCTAGATCCAAGGTTATTGTTGGTATGTAGCGCAGCCTGTACTGCGGCTATGTTTGAAGCTAGAAAAGTACGGAATTCCTCTTCATTCATATTCACGGTGTGTCGAGTAGTCGGTGCCATTTCCTTCAAAATAGTCAAATGGAACAAGTTAATCATACAGAATATTAAGAGTAGTTAATAGTATTTCGTAGCATAATATGAACTCATTTATAAAAGCTTTTTCTTCATATTAGCGTTTTATAAGATTAAATTCGGGTAGTACCTACCCGTTAAGTTCATACTTAGTAGCTAATATACAATTCAACTACTACAATTCTATATGAAAAACTGATTATAATAATATTTCGCGTTCAAACTTTTATACAATATTTTACAAACTTACAATACCGCTTATTTTACATAAAGCATGAAATATAGCACACAATAACTTTGATACAAGATAGTTGTGAAGATAATTCTAGCTAGTACACAAGTCGTTCAGCAAAGGCAATAAAGACACGTAATTCATACGTCCAGAAACAAGTCATGCATTCTGGTTTTACTAGGACTACTTCCCATCCTTGGTCTTGTGGAACATAACCGTTATGGCCGTTGATAGGACAGCATGTTGTAACGTCGTCAAAGGGACGAGGGTTACGTAATGTCCAACAGTCCCGTAACAATCTAAAAACCTCATTTCTTACCCCAATTACTGACTCCGTCACTTGTGGAAACGTTTTGTTTAATAGTTGTAGCCCGATGTTCTTGTTCTCACTTTGGTGAGAAGCGAACATTACTAATCCATAAGCATAACATGCTTCTTTATGTTGCATGTTAGCCGCTTTTTCTAAATCACAAAGTCCAATATTCGGATATATTGAGTCAAAATAATTTCTTAACCCGTTGCGTAAAATAGCATTTGGGTTCCCCGCAATATATGCGTCAAAGTAAACACATCGTAACTTATGGGTTTCCCAATGTGATATCCCCCATCTTTCAAACGAAAGTCTCTTATAAACCAAGACATTCTTGGAACGTTCTTCGAATGTCTTACAAACTGATCTCGCCTTAAATAGTTGTGCCGAGGAATTCTGACCGACTCTAGACAAGATTTCATCAATCATGTCTCCGGGTAGGTCTCTTAAAATATTGGGTTGTCTATCCATTTTGTGTTTTTAAACTGTAAAATAGACAAGAGTTAGATTCATAAAAAAATACTTATTAATACAAGCAATTTTTACATATATCATAAAGCATAAGCACACTATATTACATATATTACACCACACGAATACAACTATCTTATTCCGACTCGCTTGTTTCTTCTTCTTCGGTTTTGGTTCGTTTTGCCAAGTTTCTAGGGATATATGATGTTCCCCTAATACGAGCCGTAATTTTCCACATTGGTTTAGAAAAACCCGGTGGTTTAGAGGTTCCCGGGTCATTGTTACAACTTAAGGACTTCGGGGGTTGACGATACATATAAAGTTCATCGGGGTTGGAATTAGATTTCTCTATTTTTATGCCCTTTCCCTTATTATTTTCTTTTGCCTTTTTAAATTCAGTTGGGGTAATTTCTATAACATCATCGGAATTCTCGTCGGAATCCGATTCATCGGAGAATTGGTAATCCTCCCAATATTTTGCTTCCTTGGCGGAAACACCATTGACCATAATTAACCTTGGTCGGTTGGTTGAGGATTTTCTTTTACTTAACCGTTTTATTATTTCCCCCACCGGTTCTATTTCTTCATCCGGTTCTGATTCTTCTTCCGGTTCCGATTCTTCTTCCGGTTCCGACTCTTCTTCCGGTTCCTCTTCGGGAACTTGTGAATCAGTCCACGTATCATTCCAATTTACATTTGACTCTTCATTATTATTAGGTGAGTCAATGGGACTTGTTCTAGATGTAGACATCTATCACATAATATCAAACGCATTAAGAGATTAATATATCACATAATATTCACATGTTAAAAATATATAGTTTCCAACAAAATTTGTTTAGCAATCATTTTTCAAGTAAACACGGTCGAAGTCCAGACTCACTAATGCATCCTAATAAACTCGATAAGACACACTAATGCAAAATTCTGGTTCCCTAAGACCAACGCTCGGATACCAACTGAAATGTCCCGTTCTTATTGATTAAAAACGTTCCATATTAATTGATTTCGTTGCGAGGTTTTGACCTCTATATGAGACGTTTTTCAAAGACTGCATTCATTTTAAAACAAACCATAACCTTTATTTCATCAATAAAGGTTTAAAAAGCTTTACGTAGATTATCAAATAATGATAATCTAAAATATTCTGTTTACACACGACCATTACATAATGGTTTACAATACAAATATGTTACAACAAAATAAGTTTCTTGAATGCAGTTTTTACACAATATCATACAAGCATGGACTCCAAATCTCGTCCTTATTTAAATATGCGACAGCGGAAGCTCTTAATAATCACCTGAGAATAAACATGCTTAAAACGTCAACAAAAATGTTGGTGAGTTATAGGTTTAACCTATATATATCAAATCATAATAATAATAGACCACAAGATTTCATATTTCAATACACATCCCATACATAGAGATAAAAATCATTCATATGGTGAACACCTGGTAACCGACATTAACAAGATGCATATATAAGAATATCCCCATCATTCCGGGACACCCTTCGGATATGATATAAATTTCGAAGTACTAAAGCATCCGGTACTTTGGATGGGGTTTGTTAGGCCCAATAGATCTATCTTTAGGATTCACGTCAATTAGGGTGTATGTTCCCTAATTCTTAGATTACCAGACTTAATAAAAAGGGGCATATTCAATTTCGATAATTCAACCATAGAATGTAGTTTCACGTACTTGTGTCTATTTTGTAAATCATTTATAAAACCTGCATGTATTCTCATCCCAAAAATATTAGATTTTAAAAGTGGGACTATAACTCACTTTCACAGATTTTTACTTCGTCGGGAAGTAAGACTTGGCCACTGGTTGATTCACGAACCTATAACAATATATACATATATATCAAAGTATGTTCAACATATATTTACAACACTTTTAATATATTTTGATGTTTTAAGTTTATTAAGTCAGCTGTCCTCGTTAGTAACCTACAACTAGTTATCCACAGTTAGATGTACAGAAATAAATTGATAAATATTATCTTGAATCAATCCACGACCCAGTGTATACGTATCTCAGTATTGATCACAACTCAAACTATATATGTTTTGGAATCAACCTCAACCCTGTATAGCTAACTCCAACATTCATATATAGAGTGTCTATGGTTGTTTCGAAATATATATAGATGTGTCGACATGATAGGTCGAAACATTGTATACGTGTCTATGGTATCTCAAGATTACATAATATACAATACAAGTTGATTAAGTTATGGTTGGAATAGATTTGTTACCAATTTTCATGTAGCTAAAATGAGAAAAATTATCCAATCTTGTTTTACCCATAACTTCTTCATTTTAAATCCGTTTTGAGTGAATCAAATTGCTATGGTTTCATATTGAACTCTATTTTATGAATCTAAATAGAAAAAGTATAGGTTTATAGTCGGAAAAATAAGTTACAAGTCATTTTTGTAAAGGTAGTCATTTCAGTCGAAAGAACGACGTCTAGATGACCATTTTAGAAAACATACTTCCACTTTGAGTTTAACCATAATTTTTGGATATAGTTTCATGTTCATAATAAAAATCATTTTCTCAGAATAACAACTTTTAAATCAAAGTTTATCATAGTTTTTAATTAACTAACCCAAAACAGCCCGCGGTGTTACTACGACGGCGTAAATCCGGTTTTACGGTGTTTTTCGTGTTTCCAGGTTTTAAATCATTAAGTTAGCATATCATATAGATATAGAACATGTGTTTAGTTGATTTTAAAAGTCAAGTTAGAAGGATTAACTTTTGTTTGCGAACAAGTTTAGAATTAACTAAACTATGTTCTAGTGATTACAAGTTTAAACCTTCGAATTGTATGAATCGAATGATGTTATGAACATCATTACTACCTTAAGTTCCTTGGATAAACCTACTGGAAAAGAGAAAAATGGATTTAGCTTCAACGGATCCTTGGATGGCTCGAAGTTCTTGAAGCAGAATCATGACACGAAAACAAGTTCAAGTAAGATCATCACTTGAAATAAGATTGTTATAGTTATAGAAATTGAACCAAAGTTTGAATATGATTATTACCTTGTATTAGAATGATAACCTACTGTAAGAAACAAAGATTTCTTGAGGTTGGATGATCACCTTACAAGATTGGAAGTGAGCTAGCAAACTTGAAAGTATTCTTGATTTTATGAAACTAGAACTTTTGGAATTTATGAAGAACACTTAGAACTTGAAGATAGAACTTGAGAGAGATCAATTAGATGAAGAAAATTGAAGAATGAAAGTGTTTGTAGGTGTTTTTGGTCGTTGGTGTATGGATTAGATATAAAGGATATGTAATTTTATTTTCATGTAAATAAGTCATGAATGATTACTCATATTTTTGTAATTTATGAGATATTTCATGCTAGTTGCCAAATGATGGTTCCCACATGTGTTAGGTGACTCACATGGGCTGCTAAGAGCTGATCATTGGAGTGTATATACCAATAGTACATACATCTAAAAGCTGTGTATTGTACGAGTACGAATACGGGTGCATACGAGTAGAATTGTTGATGAAACTGAACGAGGATGTAATTGTAAGAATTTTTGTTAAGTAGAAGTATTTTGATAAGTGTATTGAAGTCTTTCAAAAGTGTATAAATACATATTAAAACACTACATGTATATACATTTTAACTGAGTCGTTAAGTCATCGTTAGTCGTTACATGTAAGTGTTGTTTTGAAACCTTTAGGTTAACGATCTTGTTAAATGTTGTTAACCCAATGTTTATAATATCAAATGAGATTTTAAATTATTATATTATCATGATATTATCATGTATGAATATCTCTTAATATGATATATATACATTAAATGTCTTTACAACGATAATCGTTACATATATGTCTCGTTTAAAAATCATTAAGTTAGTAGTCTTGTTTTTACATATGTAGTTCATTGTTAATATACTTAATGATATTTTTACTTATCATAGTATCATGTTAACTATATATATATCCATATATATGTCATCATATAGTTTTTACAAGTTTTAACGTTCGTGAATCACCGGTCAACTTGGGTGGTCAATTGTCTATATGAAACATATTTCAATTAATCAAGTCTTAACAAGTTTGATTGCTTAACATGTTGGAAACATTTAATCATGTAAATATCAATATCAATTAATATATATAAACATGGAAAAGTTCGGGTCACTACAAGTAGTACTTTCAGCATCACCAGCACCAGCAGTACTGTCAGTATCACCAGCATCAGCAACACCTACAATATCACAAGTTCCGCCAGTTCCATAATCACAGACATCATCACAAATCAACAACTAGCATATTGTATCAACTAGTTATGAAGTATTAACTCATTTCCTCTGAAGAATTTATATGTATATTTTATATATATATGAATTTTAAACCACAATATATCTTTTCGTACTAAGCTATTACACGTGATTTTAAAGAGTAGATACTACTCGGTAAAAACTAATCACTAATATGCTAAGATGTACATTCTTCACAACTTAACAATCATTAAACTCTGCTCCAACTCAATAGATTCCATTTCATAATAAACCAAGTGTATTATTTGTGACAACCCAGAAATTTTCGACCAAATTTAAACTTTATCTTTATATTATTCCGACACGATAAGCAAAGTTGTTAAGTTGAATCTCAAAAATTTTAAACTATGTTCATACATTCATTTAACCTCGACCAAATTCTGATGGTTCACGAACCAGTATATAAATGAATATGACTACATATATATATATATATATATATATATATATATATATATATATATATATATATATATATATATATATATATATATATATATATATATATATATATATATATATATATATATATATATATATATATATATATATATATATATATATATATATATATATATATATATATATATATGTGTGTGTGTGTGTGTGTGTGTGTGTGTGTGTATTATAATCTGAAAACATTAACAAAGTACTAGATGTATAATACCTACATGAACGTATTTGTTCTGTATATGTTTGATATATTTATCAACGAAATTGAACGATTATATCAAATGATTGATTTATCAGATACATTGTATGATTACGAGTCTTTGTTGAGAGGTCCACTTTGATTTAGGAAACCTTTCCTTTTAACGGTATTCGGAATATTTGGTAAAGTGATTTACGTGTAAGAACAAATGTGTCAATTGACGAAGGTTAGACAAAAGTTAGTAGAGAACTAGATTCCATAATATTCGACTGATCTATTTTCAAATGTAAGAAAACGATATCAAAAACTGAGTTACTGTAATCTGTTATTTATAAAGATAAATTGATTGTATAGAATTAGAAGAATTTAAGCTTTATATTATAAATGTATATAAACAGTGTTTCAAAAATGTAAACGTAATACGACATAGTAAATTCTATTATTTAAACGATTATATATAATAATCTTTGAAATATAATTATTTTTGAAAAGCTAAAAATTATATTATTAGATAAATATTCCAAACATATATATTATGTATAAATTTATAATGAAAATATAAATATATATATATATTTTAACTTAATCATAAAACGTCTTAGATTTAAAATAATATACTTCGATAAATAACGAGACTACAATTTATAAAAGCAAATAACCAAAACACTTAAATGATTAAGTTACACTTCGTGTAATATAGTTTGCTAATGATTTAAGTCTATATTTCGTTAAGAGTACGAGTCACTAAATGTAAAGTGATAATTTTCTAAAGCGTACGAAAATGCGTTCGAGAAACCGGAACCGGCACATAGGTCGTGTGTCAACGTACAACTCATTGGAACAAAATTTACAAATTATCTATGAAAGAGAATTTAATATAATATATAAATAATTATATAAATTAATTATAATATAAATAAATAATTAGTAAAATGTCGGCAGCCTGGACTAGTCGAACATGAGCTGGAAGTGGACCTCATGAGATCGCATGAGAGTCCCCTCACATCCTCATGCAATCGCATGAGGGGGTTGGTGGCCAAAACTCCTTTAAATCGATTTTATTTTCAGTTTTTGATTCATTCAGTTTACTTCCTATCTATCTCTCGTATTATCTATATTTATATTTATTATTATTATTATTATTATTATTATTATTATTATTATTATTATTATTATTATTATTATTATTATTATTATTATTATTATTATTATTAAGATTAAATATTATAATTATTAATCGTATTATTATTAGTAGTAGTATTATTATTAGTAGTATTATACATAAAATACTACGACGAGGTTATGAGCGAGTTATTTCAAAACGGATATTTTTGAGAGGGATAGAGCTAAGGAGATTATGGGTTATAGCTATGGAAGTTATGAGTATGGTTCGGGGGTATGCTCATGAGGTCAATCTATTGTTTATTGTCTCCGTTGCGTCCACGTACTTTCCTGCAATATTGAATCTCAATATTGATACGTGAGCACTCATAAATTAACTTTTATATATTAATAGTGTATCCCTGACTAGTGCTCGAGTATATATGATCATGCATGCTTGTATGTTTAATTTTTGTCGTTAGATAGTTTTGATGAATTATGAATTTAGTACATTCGCGATTGAGATAAGGTATATGATATGCATGTCGTTGGAAAGCTGGCGAAAAATTAATAACTTTTCATTTAGAAATCGTATGGTTTCGATGAACGGATTAAAAGTTATAGTCAATTGAATTATCTATAATTTTAAAGTATTATTGTTAAAATGATTATCGTTATCGTTATCGTTATCATATTCGTTACCGTATTCGTTATCGTTATCATTATCGTTATCGTCTTTATTATTATTATTATCTAATAATCAATAATATTATTATTATGATTATTATTATTACTATTATGATTATTATTATTATTAATATTATTAAAATAATTAATATTTTTATCAAAACTATCATTTTATTATTTTTTCATCGTCATTATTATTATTATAAGTATCATTAAAATTATCATTTTATTAAAAATTATCATTTTTAAAATTATCATTTTATTTTTATCAAAATTATCATTTTTAAAATTATCATTTTATTAAAATTATCATTTTTAAATAAAAATATCACTGTTATTATACAATATCATTATCGTTTTAATATTATTATTATTTAAAGTTATCATTTTGAATAGAATTATTATTTTTATATATAAAATATTATTATTACGGTTAATATTAAAAAGTATTGCTATTATTAAGATTGTCATGATTAGAATTATTATTTTATTATAATCATTAGTAAATATAAATATTGTTAGTTTTATTAGTAAAATGATAATAATTATTATTTCAAAATAATACAACTTTCACTTATTATTGTTATTATCGATATTATTTTATCAAATCAATATGTGATACAAAGATATTTTACTACATGTAATATAATTACATTAATAATACCTATCATTATATTTTTATGATATTAAATGAACTTTATAAATTTTATTACTTAAGATATATAAAAGTATATTTTTATTATATAAATTTTAATATAAAATTTTATTTATTAATAAATGAATTATATTAATTACTCTAATAAAATCTGATAGATATATTTTAAATATATAAAACGACTATTTTTATGTTATATAAATTTAAGAATTCATTTTGAATCAAATTGATTTTTTGTTGACATTGGCATGATGATCTCGAGCATTAGGATTGTGATACACTATGATTTGACCTAAATTGTTAGACAAATATTGACCAACACATAAATATATATAATTAATATAGGTTCGTGAATCCGAAGCCAACCTTGCACTTGTTCAATCCATCATATGCTTAAATACTACAAAATACAATATTGTGAGTTCATTTGATTCCCTTTCACTCTTTACATTTTTGGGACTGAGAATACATCCGCTGTTTTTATAACTGTTTTATTAAATGCTTTTGAGATATATTTTTGAACTGAGAATACATGAACTGTTTTTTATAAATGATTGACGAAATAGACACAAGTATTCAAAACTACATTTTATGATAGAATTATTTGGATTCAGAGGTTCGATTTCTATAAAGATAGTATTATCGACCATCGGTGAGATGATTTTGCATTGCATGACGCATTAGCTACCGAAATGGTTCGATTTAGTAGTTAGTAACAGTGAGATGATTTTGCATTGCATGACGCATTAGCTACTGTTTTAGCTACCCTCGGTGAGATGATTTTGCATTGCACGACGCATTAGCTACCGAAATGGTTCGATTTAGTAGTTAGTAACGGTGAGATGATTTTGCATTGCACGACGCATTAGCTACCTTTTTAGCTACCCTCGGTGAGATATTTTTGCATTGCACGATGCATTAGCTACCGTTGTAAAATTATTTACAGTGAGAAATTTTTGCATTGCACGATGCATTAGCTACCGTTATTGAAATTATATTGTATTAACTACCACGGTGAGATGATTTTGCATTGCACGACGCAATAGCTACCGTTGGTGAGTTGTTTTGAAAGGTTTCGGTGTTCTTCATATGAATGATTTTATAGCAGGAGTAGACCTGCACAGATTGTTTTCTAAATATGAGTATCTTATGGTCTATTATATTATTGGAAATGGTTATTTATGATAAACTAATGAACTCACCAACCTTTGGTTGACACTTTAAAGCATGTTTATTCTCAGGTACTAAGGAAATCTTCCGCTGTGCATTTCCTCATTTTAAAGATATTACTTGGAGTCATTCATGGCATATTTCAAAAGACGTTGCATTCGAGTCATTAAGTTCATCAAGATTGATAAGAAGTCATTCATAGTTTGGATATATTATGAGATAGTATGCATGTCTGTCAACTTTCGTTGTAATGGAAGTTTGTTTTTTTTTAAAAAAACGAATGCAATGTTTGTAAAATGTATCATTTAGAGGTCAAATACCTCGCGATGTAATCATATGTTATTGTATTCGTCCTTATGGATTGGGACGGGTCGTCTCATTATTCAAATACATGTTCGATTTTACATTTTCATTTTCGAGGTATTCGAAACTTTCTAGAAAACATCATGCGTGTCTTATGAAATTCACAAGAACCCTACGAACAACAACATCATTCATCGATAAATAACAAAGTATTGATTCAAAATTTCATTTACGTTGAAGAAATAATCCGCGAAGATTACGTAATTTCTAAAGTTTTAGGAATTATTCATTTCTAGTTTCAACCGAAAATTTAATGAGTTTAATATCATATTAACTCATTAAGTCTGCATTACAAATGAAGAAAATATACATATATTTTCATAAAGACTGTAATAAAATTCCCTTGTACAAAATATTACTTGTGAAACTTTTAACAGGTAGGTAATACCCGAGGGATATATAAATTCACAATTAATATGTTACATTCTTCGATTCTGATTTAGCAATCATCAACTATATTCACTACTTTCATAACGATATACATTCTTCCATAGAAATCAAAACAACCATTCGCATCCAAATTTGATTACATATTCTGATTTTGACAAATCAAAATCCAAGTCAAGATTTAATAGAAGACATCACTCTTAGATTTCTACATCTTTCAAAGCTATACTTTGACTTCAAAACTATGCTAGAACATCACTTCTATTCATAACACTTTTCAAAATTCCTGAAGATACCTCAACTAATGAACAATTGAGAAGATGATCCAACCATACATTATCTACGAAAAGAAGGACTTATACATATAGTCATGCACCTGGAAAACTCTTGGAACCTAAATAGAAGTTTAACACGAATCTATAATCCCTTGGCGTTGATATTACTGAAAATAACTTTATAATCCCTCTCTAAATTAGCCAATTTTGTCACATCTCCAGCAAATCAACATCGACTTTTCATTCGAATAAGCCTGATTATAACTTTGATATATAATTTTGCTTTTTCCATCGTTACCGGGGAACCTTTTACATTTCACCATATTAACAGTAAACGTATCAACAACTTCATTACCCTTTGACTTAAGCCTCTCCGAAAAATTACTATACTTATTCATTGAAACCCTATCATGTACTCATCTGCATCTTATAACGGTAGTTGCCATACCAAAAAGCTTGAATCATTATTCTCGAATTTCGTAGCAATTCTACGCCAACAGTTATATATATACATATAACGTTTATCTCCAAGACTTACATACTTCGAATGTGAAGTTTCTGATAAACACCCTAAACTGCGAACTAGTTCTTGAAATTTTGAAAAATGCTGATGAAGCAGCAAAAACTGTAAACGACTTAATAGTCAAAAGTTTGATGATAAAGAATAGTGTATTGGCAAAGCTTAGAAAAAGAGAAGGTTTGTAACTGAAAAATGGATTGAGCAAACCATGAAGGAGGCTGTGGACAAATCACAAAGACTAAACCTGCCTTTAAAGAATTCTAATGATTTAGTGACTGCTGAAGTCATTAACAAATACCTTGCTCCTGACTCTAAACCCTTGCGGACAATATTCTTCATCATCCTCTGATATTAGAAATTCTAAGATATCATCGTATCTTTCATTATAAATATCTTCGATATTCTTGAGGATATCTTCATAACTATTCTTATCTGAAATCAATTATCTCTTCGTGCTAACTGTATTACATCATAAAGGAAAATGTTTAGTTTCTATATTCTGAAAACCTTCGAGTTTAAAATATGAATGTTTTTGAAGTAGTGTTGGGAACTGAAGCATGAGTTAGTATAATATAATGACACTTGATCAACGTGATTATATTACAATAAGTCATGCTGAGTTTTTAATGGTACATGATGATTCACAGACCATACCATCATCATGTGCCATGTTACATAACTCTTTCATTCTATTTAATCTCTAAAACTATCAAGAAAATATTTTTTCTAATGATTCGGTCTTTTCCAGATATTCTGGTAAATTTACAAATTAAATCACGCTACTATTTTTCCTTTCTACTTTGTTTATTATGATAATTCGAAACTCCATACCTACGAATTCTGGACCATTACTTGCGAAAAGAAAACAAAAGCATGAAGCTCCGAAATGGAAAGGGGGTATACAACGCAATAAACGGAAAAGATCATTAACTGTAGATGTCAATAATTATGGAAAGACAAATACAAGGAAGGATTATGAAAATCACCACCCCAAGAGCGAAATAGAAGTAAACAGATTCCCCCGGAGGGAGGTGGAAAAGAAGGATAATTGTTGCGACAGTTAGGAACATATCAAGGATCAGAACTGGATCAAGCATATTGACGAATGTTTTAGAAGTATGAATTGGGGAAGAAAATATAGAAAATGGGAGATGTGGAAGTAAGGAAATAAAGGGGGTGGATTTATAGTGAAACATCCGACAGAGCAATCGAAGTAAATCATTGCATTTAACCAAAGAAGATCCTAATTTCCTTAATTATCGAAGAATCAAATCTTATTACGAAGATTTTCTCCAAATTCCTTGAGCTCTGGAAATCAACCCTATCTACGTCAAAAGATATGATGAAACTTTACCTTTCTCATTTCACTCTTTTGTGATAACTTCATTCGTACGCTTCACATAATTAAATTGTTTTATCCATATTACTCGCTAATGATAAAACTCTAATTTTCAGCTCGTATGCTGTAGTACCCCGTCCTAATCCGTCCGGACGAAGTCCATATCGATTATAAACGATTCACAATAGTTGATTACATCGTGAGGTACTGACCTCTAAATGATACATTTTACAAACGTTGCATTTGTTGTTTTTAAAAGACAACCTTTCATTTCATCGAAAGTTGACAGGTATGCATACCATTTCATAATATCCAAACTATAAACGACCTAATCTGTCATTTACTTAATAATAATCTCTAAAGAACTTCAATGACTAGAATGCAACGTCTTTTGAAATATGTCATGAATGACTCTCAGTAATATCTTTAAAATGAGCTAATGCACAGCGGAAGATTTCTTTCAAACCTGAGAATAAACATGCTTTCAAGTGTCAACCAAAAGGTTGGCGAGTTCATTAGTTTATCATAAATGATCATTTTCATCATTTTAATAGACCACAAGATTTTATATTTCTATTTCTCATAAACATACGTCCCATGCATAGAGACAAAAATATCATTCATATGGATTGAACACCTGGTAACCGACATTCACAATATGCATATAAGAATATCCCCATCATTCCGGGATCCTCCTTCGGACATGATATAAATTTCGAAGTACTAAAGCATCCGGTACTTTGGATGGGGATTGTTGGGCCCGATAGATCTATCTTTAGGATTCACGTCAATTCGTAGATCGGTTTAGTAATTCTTAGGCTACCAAGCAAAAGGGGCATATTCGGCTTCGATCATTCACCCATATGATGTAGTTTCAATTACTTGTGTCTATTTCGTAAAACATTTATAAAAATTTCGCATGTATTCTCAGCCCAAAAATATAAAGGGTAAAAAGGCAAATGAAACTCACCGTACTGTATTTCGTAGTAAAAATACATATGACATCATTGAACAATTGTAAGGTTGGCCTCGAATTCACGAACCTATATCATTCGTATATATATATATATATATATATATATATATATATATATATATATATATATATATATATATATATATATATATATATATATATTAAAACATATACTCGTAATCTAACAGTTAAACTTTATATGTTATGTAATTAATTTGTATATATATTTGAAAATAATTATTATATATATATATATATATATATATATATATATACATATACATATATATATATATATATATATATATATATATATATATATATATATATATATATATATATATATATATATATATATATGTTAATAACACCTAATTTGTTTTATATGCTTATTTTCATAAAATTTGTTAATATAATATATTCATACTTATAAGTATATTTTTATAGACTTAAGGATATAGTAATTAAAAGTTATATTTGATTATAAGATAATATTAATAATAACATTACTTATACTAATAATTATAATAAGAATCGTAGTAATTATAATAATGATATTTATTATAATACTTGTAAAAATGTTGATTTTACTATTAATGTTAGTCATGATACTGATTTTAGTATTTACATAATAATAATACTACTGATAATAATATTATTCATGTCAATATTAGTACTTCTATTATTTATAAAGATATTAATACTAATATTTACAAAAATGATAGTAATGATACTAACAATTGTGATTATAATGATAATACTAATATTTAATGATAATAATACTAAACTATAGTATATTAGTATTAATAATAATTAACTTAGCAATAATAATCATAACAATAATAATCGTATTAATAATAATAATAATAATAATAATAATAATAATAATAATAATAATAATAATAATAATAATAATAATAATAATAATAATACTTATGTAATATTAGTAGTAATAATAACAATTTTAACAATACTAATTAATACTCTCAATAATAATAACAATCAAAATAATAATTATAATAAGAATAATATTAATAATAATAATTTTTAATATTGAAAAACTACCTCAACAAGCTTTTTTAAAAAAAAGCTGTCACGGACCGGACTCGAACCCGCGACCTCTCGGTTACCCAACACACCACCATACCATCTGCTCTGCTTGCATTTTTCTAATTAATAACCATCTAAATCTTATTTAATACGTATCTGTTTCAACTCTAATTCTCCTTCTTCTTTATGAACTCAATCGAGCAGAACCCAAATCCAATCCCAACAATTAATTATCAGATTAACTAGGCTTCGATGAAAATAACTACTGGTTGCTTGAGTTGTTTAAAACAGATAAAATAAATAAATAAAAATAATTAATAAAGCTGTAACAGAGAAAAAAAATTGAACGAGGACATGGAACTCGATTCTTGGTTTTCAGAAAGTTTTAACTAAATCTTACAACACCAATTAGACTTCAAATCATCCCTATAATCTTTCTCAATCCTTAATTGTTTCAGAAACACCCAATTGAATCCTAATTTCGCGAAGAACAAATAGTTTGACTTTTTAAATTCGTAACTTTGACTCTGTAATTTGAATTCGATATTGAGAATTAAAAACTAAAACTTTGCAGATAGTTTAAACTAAATGTTTCTAACGTAACTGCAATAATACATTTTGAAATTTGATTAGGATTTGAGTGATGTCAAAAAAAAAAAATAAAGAACAGAGCAGAAGTTGTGTTCTTCAGCTCATTCTGACTCAATTCGATTATTTGGAATCTGTTAAGGGTGTTTAACATTTATCATTGATAATGTGAAGTTGTTTTTATATTTGTTACAACTGGGATTTATCGTTTTATAAAGCAATCGACATCAAACATAATTAAATGGGACCGGTAAATAAATAAAAAAAATTAAGAGTTGATCGAGACTCTCAACTGAATTTGGATGATATGGAATCGTTCAATCAATCTAGCAGACCAGAAACAAAATTAACTGTAGTATGAAAGCTATGTGAAACAGATTTAGATTCCAGTTTGTACTCATGTATTTTTATATAAATAATATTGATATTTATTAATTATAATTGTATTTATGATAATTAAAATACTAATATTAATAATAATACTAAGAGTAAGAATAATAATATTATGATGATCTTACTAGTTACATTTATAATGATCTTACTAAGTTTAGTAATGATATGAATGATAAAACAAAATAATAATAATATTGACAAGGATAATATTATAACATTGTTAGTAACAAATAATATTAACAATGACTATGATAATACTAGTAATAATATATCAAATTACGTGTAAAAACTTTATGATACATATATTACTAATAACCACAATAGTTATAATAAACTTATCACAATGATGATAATAATTAACATAACAATTTAAAAAAAATATTACTAATGATAATAATAATAAATTGTGTTATTATTATTATAATCTTTATATTATAAATAATGATCTTTATAGTAACGGTAATTATCAAATTAACAATAATAATTAAAATCATAAATTTTTACTACTATATATAATAATTATTAATGATAGTCATAATATTAATAATTAATTGAATCAAATTTTATATGTGTATATATATATATATATATATATAATAATATTGCTAATACTGATATTACTATTAATAATAATAATGAAAGTAATAACATTATTATAACAAATATAGTTTAACTTATAATTACATGTAACAAATTTCATATTATTAATTTTAATGCTACTAATACTAATAGTAATAATAACTATAATTGAACTTGAAATTTATTAATATTACAAATTATTAATTATGTAATATTATCTTGAAATTTATTTGTTATTTATATATTTTATATATTACAAACAATTATAAATCATATATATATTTATTTTAATGGTATCTTAACTATTTTATTTATTATTTTACCTTTTTAATTTCAACTGATTCATATGTATTTTATTAATATGTATGTATATATCTTTACATATTCATTTTTGCACAAAATTGTTCGTGAATCGTCGGGCATAGTTAAAGGTCAAATGATTTCATAAAAATAGTTCAAAAATTTTAAGACTCGGTCTAACAGACTTTGCTTATTATGTCAGAAATATATAAAGATTAAGTTTAAATTTGGTCGGAAATTCCCGGGTCATCACAGTACCTACCCGTTAAAGAAATTTCGTCCCGAAATTTGAGTGAGGTGGTCATGGTTAACAATAAAAATGTTTTCATGACGAATATGAGTTGATAAATAGAGTTTTATTGTCATTGAGTAATATGGATAAAATGATTCGATTAATCGAAGAGTACGAATGAAGCTATCACCAAAGAATGAAATAGAAAAGTAAAGATTCATCTTAACTTTTGACAGAGTCATGGTTGAATTTAGAAAAGATGAGGTGCATCTTAACTTTTAACGTTATCTTTGTTGAATTCCGGAATTCAAGGAATATAAAGAAAATCTTCGAAATCTAAAAGATTTGATTCTTCAGTGAGTAAGAAAATTAAGATCTCTATAATTAAATACGGTGATCTGCCTCGATTACTCTGTATGATATTTCCATTATAAATTAAGCTCTTCCATTCCATTATTCTTACCATTCCTATACTTTCTTTCTTAGTTCATACATCCAAAAGATTGTGAAAATGCTTAATCCAGTTCTAATCCTTGATATTTTTCTAATTATCTTTTCTGTCATCTTTCTTTTCAATCTTCCATCAGAAGAATCTATTTACTTCTTCTATTACCTTGGGGTGATACTATTCTTAATTATACCGTGTTTTTTATATTGCTATCCGTATTAATATCCGCGATTTGTAATCTCCGTGTTGTTATTGGGCTTTATATTTTCTCTTATATTTTGGAGCTCTTTACCTTTTTATTATCTTCTTGACCTCTAGTAAAGCGAGTAATGATCCAGAATTTATAAGTATGGAGTTTCGAATGAACATCATGTTCTAAACAAGAAAGAACGTATGAGCACGATTTGATTTGTCAAATTTCCAGAATCACTGAGAATAGAACTATCAAGAATATATTTTCTTGATATGTTCAGAAGTTAAGTAGAATGAAAGAGTTATGTAACATGGCACGTGATGACGTTAGGATCTGTGAATCATCACGTCCCATTAGAAACTCAGCATGACTTACTGTAATATAATCACGTTGATCAAGTGTCATTATATTATACTAACTCATGCATCAGTTCCCAACATTACTTCAATAACAATCATATTTTAAGCTCGAAAGTTTATAGAATATAGAAACTAACAGTTTCTATATGATGTAATACTGATAGCACGATGAGATTAATAATTTCAGATAAGATTAGTTATGAAAATATATTCAGAAATATCGAGGATATTTATAATGAAAGATACGATAATATCTCGAAATATCTAAGATCAGAGGATGATAGAAACTATTGTCCGCAAGGGTTTAGAGTAAAGAGCAAGATATTCGCTAAAGACTTTGGCATGCATTGAATCATTTGGATTCTTTGAAGTCAAACTTATTCTTTGTGATTTGTCCACGGCTTCCTTCATAGTTTCGCATAATCCGCTTTTCGGTACTAAATTGTCTATTGAATGTTTCCAATATTCCATTCTTTATCATCAAACTTTCGACGGTTAAGGTCGTGTACAGTTTTTGCCGCTGTATTCAGCTTTTTCAGAATTTATGGTATTGATTTATAGACTGGGTGCTTTACAGAATTTCAGAATGGAAGGTCATAATTCTAAGAGATAAATGTTATATGTTTACATATAACTGTTGATGTAGACATGCTGCGAGATTTCAAAATATTGATTGCTGATTCTCGGTGTTTGGTACGGCAATTCTCGTTATCAGATGCAGATGAGTATATGATAGGGTTTCAATGAATAAATATAATGATTTATCAGAGAGATTTAAGCCAAGAAGCAACGAGGTTGCTGGTACGTCTGCTGGTAATATGGTGGAATGTAAAAAAAAAATTTCCGGTATCAAAAGGGTAATCGTATATATCAGGATTATAGTAAGGCTACTTCGAATGAAAAGTCGAAGTTGACTTGCTGGAGCTGTGACAAAATTGGCTACTTTGAAAAGGGATCGCAAAGTTATTTTTGCTAATAAATACCAAAGGATCTGACGCGGCTACGTGTTAAACTTTTACTCAGTTGCCGTGAGTTTCTCAAGTGCATAACTATATGCATAAATCTTTCCTTCCGTAGATGAAGTGCGGTTGATTCATCCTATCGATTGAGGTGTTTTCAAGAATCATGAAAGATTTGAACGCAGATTGTAATCGTCAAGATACAAATGAGGTTTAGGATGAAATCAAGTGGCAAACTTGAAGAATTATTTAGTTTCATATGTTATAATCAATATTTTAATTCATTTTAATTGTCCAATGTTGATAGTCTACAATTAGCAGTGTACAAATAATAATTCATATATAGTTTACTATATAATATTCAAATTAATTAATATGTATCGTGACCCGTGTACATGTCTCAGACTCGATCACAACTCAAACTATATATATTATTGTAGAATCAACCTCAACCCTGTATAGAGAAATCGATCATTACTGCATATAGAGTGTCTATGGTGATTCCAAATAATATATATAGATGCGTCGATATGATATGTCAAAATCTTGTATATGTGTCCCGATATTTAAAGTGCATAAAATAAATAACAGAAAATAAATGACGATAAATAAAGTGCATAAAGTAAATAACATAAATTAAATGACAATGAATAAAATTGCGAGAATTAAATTGCGATAAAATAAATTGAGATAATTAAAATGTAATAAGGAATTAACAGTTAGCTAGGAATAGTTAGCGTGGATTCTTAACAAAATTTCTCATAATTAATTTGTTTGTTTCTAACAAATTTTATTTTGTCTAATATTTTCTTCATTATGCCACTTGTTGGATTCTGATAGGTCAAAATCCAAATATGAAATTGAATGAAAATGGTTAGTCTGTGGTGAACGGATACGTATATCGGTGGTTGTAAATAGGATAGTAAACGACTGTTGAATCAGATTTGAAATAATGTACAGGGTAACTTATTAACGTGAAATCTAAATATTCCTCGGGTATTACCTACCCGTTAAAATATTTTTACCATTAACAGTTTGTACAAAAGAAATTTTAATTACAATCTTTATGAAAACATATATACATATATATTTTCTTCAGATGTAATCATGGATTTAATGAGTTAATATGATATTAAAATCATTTGATTTTCGGTTTGAGCTAGAATAAATAATCTCTAAAACTTTTAGAAACCACATATTCTTCGCAGAATATTTCTTCAATGAAGTTATGAATTAATACTTCATCGTTCATTATTGTTGGTACTCCTTGGTATCTATGGTGCGCATGACGTTGATGTTCGTGTGACAGATTGTGAAGTTGAGGTTTGCGATGCGGTTGTTGTTGGTGGTGGTAATGGTATTGCTGGCGTTGATTATGGTGGTACTGGTTATGCTGCTGGTGCTGCTACTGGTGTTTGTAATATTTGCACCATATTCTCTAAAGCCATTACCCGAGCACGAAGCTCGTTGACTTCTTCTATTACATCGGGGTGATTGTTGGTTCGGACGAGCGGATAAATATGATCTAGAATTTGGTATAGTATATAATCGTGACGAGATATTCTGGAAATGAGAGAGAAAATGGTGTTTTGGACATGTTCGCCGGTAAGTGCTTCAGGTTCTTCGCCAAGGGGGCAATGTGGTGGATGAGAAGGATCACCTTCTTCTTGTCTCCAATGATTGAGGAGGCTACGAACCTAGCCCTAATTCATCCAGAATAGATGATGGCTAATCGGTTGATCCATTCCGGTTACACTGCTTTCGGAGCTCGAGTGAAAATCCATGTCGGAATAGCTGTTGGAATCCGAGGAATTCGAACTGGTTGAGAGATCCATCTCGTACGATCAGATGGAGGATTTTCGATATGAATTAGATTATAGGATGTAGATTAGTATCTGATAATGCTAAAAACGAACATATATTTAAAAGCATTATCCCTCAAGAAAGACAAGCTTTTAGTTGCAATTGTTCTATTTACAAGTGATATTCGTTTAAATAATAAAAGATGAAAACAAAAGACAGATTCGACGAATTGAAGACGCAAACGACCAAAAAGCTCAAAAGTACAAAGTACAATCAAAGTGGTTCCAATTATTGATAAGAAACGTCTCAAAATTACAAGAGCACAAGATGCGAAACGCAAAGTACATGATATTAAATTATACGCAAGGACGTTCGAAAATCCGGAACCGGGACCAAAGTCAACTCTCAACGCTCGATGCAACGGACTAAAAATTACAAGTCAACTATGCACATGAATATAATATGATATATAATTAATTCTTAAAATTAATATATATATTATATTATATATTATAAACGTCGGCAAGCAAGAAAACAAAATCATGTGAGCTGTTACCTACCTCCATGCGATCGTATGGAAATCAGGCATCAAAGCCATGTGATCGCATGGCCCTGAAAAGTTGGCCACATGCCTATAAATTTCGCAGTTTTGGTTGATCATAATACCATCCATCATCTCTCTATCTCACTCACGTATATATATATATATATATTATAATTTTAATTTTAAATTCTAATAATAAGGGTATGTTAGCGAATGTTGTAAGGGTGTAAGTCGAAATTCTCCGTGTAACGCTACGCTATTTTTAATCATTGTAAGTTATGTTCAACCTTTTTAATTTAATGTCTCGTAGCTAAGTTATTATTATGCTTATTTAAGACGAAGTAATCATGATGTTGGGCTAAAATATTAAGACGGGATAATTGGGCTTTGTACCATAATTGGGTTTGGACAAAAGAATGACACTTGTGGAAATTAGACTATAGGCGATTAATGGGCTTTGTATTTGTTTAATTAAATGATAATTTGTTAATTTAATATAAAGATTTACAATTAGACGTACCTATAAATAACCATATACACTCGATCGGACATGATGGGCGGGATATTTATATGTACGAATAATCGTTCATTTAACCGGACACGGGAATGGATTAATAGTTAATAAACTTATTAAAACAGGGGTGAATTATGTGCATGGACACTTGGCGTAATTGTTACCAAAGTATTAAAACCTTGGGTTACACGCAGTCGATATCCTGGTGTAATTGTTAAACAAAATATTAAGACCTTGTTACAGTTTAAGTCCCCAATTAGTTGGAATATTTGACTTCGGATATAAGGATAATTTGACGAGGACACTCGCACTTTAAATTTATGACCGATGGACTGTTATGGACAAAAACCAGACGGACATATTGAATAATCCAGGACAAAGGATAATTAACCCATAGGAATAAACTAAAATCAACACGTCGAACATCATGATTACGGAAGTTTAAATAAGCATAATTCTTTTATTTTCATATTTAATTTCACTTTTAATTATCGCACTTTTATTTATTGTCATTGTATTTAATTGCACTTTTAATTATCGTACTTTTTAATTATCGCAATTTTATTTTATCGCATTTTTATTTATCGCAATTTCATTATTGTTATTTAATTTACGCTTTAAATTAAGTTATATTTATTTTTAATATTTTACATTAGGTTTTAACTGCGACTTAAGTTTTAAAATCGACAAACCGATCATTAAACGGTAAAAACCCCCTTTTTATAATAATAATACTACTTATATATATATATTTTTGTATTTTTACAAATATAAGTTAAAAATATAGCTTTAAGCTTGTTTAAAGATCCCTGTAGAACGAACCGGACTTACTAAAAACTACACTACTGTACGATTAGATACACTGCCTATAAGTGTTGTAGCAAGGTTTAGGTATATCCATTCTATAAATAAATAAATATCGTGTGTAAAATTGTATCGTATTTAATAGTATTTCGTTGTAAAAATTAATACTATTTCCTAGTACACCTCGCACACATCAGTATCCTGCAATACGTAATTTACATGTGCATATATAATACTAAAATCCCATAAGTTACGAAAGAATCTACGGAAGCTGTCAGGCTAAGATAAGAATTATCAGATACGCTAAGATATGAATTTTGTCTATACACTACTCATGCAATCAATGCAGCAAGACGTGTCTAGACTAAGAATGATAAGCAGGTAATTTCCTAAGGATAATAAGTAGATGATTTTCGACACAAAATGATAAGCAAAACTTTCGACATGCAGACACGGTCGAAGTCCAGACTCACTAATACATCCTAACGAATTATAAGTTAGACACACTATTGCAGACATGGTTTGCTAAGACCACTGCTCTGATACCAACTGTAGTACCCCGTCCTAATCTGTCCGGACGAAGTCCATATCGATTATAAATGATTCACAATAGTTGATTACATCGCAAGGTACTGACCTCTAAATGATACATTTTACAAACGTTGCATTTGTTGTTTTTAAAATACAACCTTTCATTTCATCGAAAGTTGACAGGTATGCATACCATTTCATAATATCCAAACTATAAACGACCTAATCTGTCATTTACTTAATAATAATCTCTAAAGAACTTCAATGACTCGAATGCAACGTCTTTTGAAATATGTCATGAATGACTCCCAGTAATATCTTTAAAATGAGCTAATGCATAGCGGAAGATTTCTTTCAAACCTGAGAATAAACATGCTTTCAAGTGTCAACCAAAAGATTGGTGAGTTCATTAGTTTATCATAAACGATCATTTTCAACATTTTAATAGACCACAAGATTTCATATTTCTATTTTTTATAAACATACGTCCCATGCATAGAGACAAAAATATCATTCATATGGATTGAACACCGGGTAACCGACATTTACAATATGCATATAAGAATATCCCTATCATTCCGGCATCCTCCTTCGGACATTATATAAATTTCGAAGTACTAAAGCATCCGGTACTTTGGATGGGGCTTGTTGGGCCCGATAGATCTATCTTTAGGATTCGCGTCAATTAGTAGACCGGTTTACTAATTCTTAGGCTACCAAGCAAAAGGGGCATATTCGGCTTCGATCATTCACCCATATAATGTAGTTTCAATAACTTATGTCTATTTCGTAAAACATTTATAAAAATTTCGCATGTATTCTCAGCCCAAAAATATAAAGGGTAAAAAGGCAAATGAAACTCACCGTACTGTATTTCGTAGTAAAAATACATATGACATCATTGAACAATTGTAAGGTTGGCCTCGGATTCACGAACCTATATCATTCATATATATATATATATATATATATATATATATATATATATATATATATATATATATATATATATATATATATATATATATATATATATATATATATATTAAAACATATACTCGTAATCTAACAGTTATAACTTTATATGTTATGTAATTAATTTATATATATATTTGAAAATAATTATTATTTATATAGTTATATATACATATATATATATATATGTTAATAATACCTAATTTGTTTTATATGCTTATTTTCATAAAATTTGTTAATATAATATATTCATACTTATAAGTATATTTTTATAGACTTAAGGATATAGTAATTAAAAGTTATATTTGATTATAAGATAATATTAATAATAACATTACTTATACTAATAATTATAATAAGAATCGTAGTAATAATAATAATGATATTTATTATAATACTTGTAAAAATGTTGATTTTACTGTTAATGTTAGTCATGATACTGATTTTAGTATTTACATAATAATAATACTACTGATAATAATATTATTCATGTCAATATTAGTACTTCTATTATTTATAAAGATATTAATACTAATATTTACGAAAATGATAGTAATGATACTAACAATTGTGATTATAATGATAATACTAATATTTAATGATAATAATACTAAACTATAGTATATTAGTATTAATAATAATTAACTTAGCAATAATAATCATAACAATAATAATCGTATTAATAATAATATAATAATAATAATAATAATAATAATAATAATAATAATAATAATAATAATAATAATAATAATAATAATAATAATAATAATAATAATAATAATGATCATAATTATAATAATAATAATAATTATGTAATATTAGTAGTAATAATAACAATTTTAACAATACTAATTAATACTATCAATAATAATAACAATCAAAATAATAATTATAATAAGAATAATTTTAATAATAATAATTTTTAATATTGAAAAACTACCTCAACAAGCTTTTTTTAAAAAAAAGCTTTCACGGACCGGACTTGAACCCACGACCTCTCGGTTATCCAACACACCACCATACCATCTGCTTTGCTTGCATTTTTCTAATTAATAACCATCTAAATCTTATTTAATACGTATCTGTTTCAACTCTTATTCTCCTTCTTCTTTATGAACTCAAGCGAGCAGAACCCAAATCCAAACTCAATAATTAATTATCAGATTAACTAGGCTTCGATGAAAATAACTACTGGTTGCTTGAGTTGATTAAAACAGATAAAATAAATAAATAAAAAGAATTAATAAAGCTGTAACAGAGAAAAAAAATTGAACTAGGACATGGAACTCGATTCTTGGTTTTCAGAAAGTTTTAACTAAATCTTACAACACCAATTAGACTTCAAATCATCCCTATAATCTTTCTCAATCCTTAATTGTTTCAGAAACACCCAATTGAATCCTAATTTCGCGAAGAACAAATAGTTTGACTTTTTAAATTCGTAACTTTGACTCTGTAATTTGAATTCGATATTGAGAATTAAAAACTAAAACTTTGCAGATAGTTTAAACTAAATGTTTCTAACGTAACTGTAATAATACATTTTGAAATTTGATTAGGATTAGAGTGATGTCAAAAAAAAATAAAGAACAGAGCAGAAGTTGTGTTCTTCAGCTCATTCTGACTCAATTCGATTATTTGGAATCTGTTAAGGGTGTTTAACATTTATCATTGATAATGTGAAGTCGTTTTTGTATTTTTTACAACTGGGATTTATTGTTTTATAAAGCAATCGACATCAAACATAATTAAATAGGACCGGTAAAAAAAATAAATTAAGAGTTGATCGAGACTCTCAACTGAATTTGGATGATATGGAATCGTTCAATCAATCTAGCAGACCAGAAACAAAATTAACTGTAGTATGAAAGCTATGTGAACCAGATTTAGATTCCAGTTTGTACTCATATAATTTTATATAAATAATATTGATATTTATTAATTATAATTGTATTTATAATAATTAAAATACTAATATTAATAATACTAAGAGTAAGAATAATAATATTATGATGATCTTACTAGTTACTTTTATAATGATCTTACTAAGTTTAGTAATGATATGAATGATAAAACAAAATAATAATAATATTGATAAGGATAATATTATAACATTGTTAATAACAAATAATAATAACAATGACTATGATAATACTAGTAATAGTATATCAAATTACATGTAAAAACTTTATGATACATATATTACTAATAACCATAATAGTTATAATAAACTTATCACAATGATGATAATAATTAACATAACAATTTAAAAAAAATATTACGAATGATAATAATAATAAATTGTGTTATTATTATAATAATCTTTATATTATAAATAATGATCTTTATAGTAATGGTAATTATCAAATTAACAATAATAATTAAAATCATAAATTTTTACTACTATATATAATAATTATTAATGATAGTCATAATATTAATAATTAATTGAATCAAATTTTATATATATATATATATATATATATATATATATATATATATATATATATATATATATATATATATATATATATATATATATATATATATATATATATATATATATATATAATAATAATATTGCTAATACTGATATTACTATTAATAATAATGATAATGAAAGTAATAACATTATTATAACAACTATAGTTTAACTTATAATTACATGTAACAAATTTCATATTATTAATTTTAATGCTACTAATACTAATAGTAATAATAACTATAATTGAACTTGAAATTTATTAATATTACAAATTATTAATTATGTAATATTATCTTGAAATTTATTTGTTATTTATATATTTTATATATTACAAACAATTATAAATCATATATATATATATTTATTTTAATGGTATCTTAACTATTTTATTTATTATTTTACCTTTTTAATTTCAACTGATTAATATGTATTTTATTAATATGTATGTATATATCTTTACATATTCATTTTTACACAAAATTGTTCGTGAATCGTCAGGCATAGTTAAAGGTCAAATGATTTCATAAAAATAGTTCAAAAATTTTAAGACTCGGTCTAACAGACTTTGCTTATTGTTTCAGAAATATATAATGATTAAGTTTAAATTTGGTCGGAAATTCCCGGGTCATCACATATGCGTCATGAAAACATACTTATTGTCAGCCATGACTATCCCAATCAAATTTTGGGACGAAATTTCTTTAACGGGTAGGTACTGTGACAACCCGAAAATTTCCGATCAAATTTAAACTTAATCTTTAAATGATTTAATGTTTCCAACAAGATTAGTAAAGTCTGTAATGTTGAAGTCTCAAAAATTTTGAACTGTGTTCATGTAATCAATTACCCTTTGACTGTGCTGGACGATTCACGAACATTTATGTGTATATATATGTATATATATATAAGATATAGTTATATTAATTGAAAACGTTAACAAAGTATTAGATGTATAATACTTTACATGAACGTATTTGTTTTAATATATATTTAATATAATTATCGACAGAATTAAAAGATAATATCAAATGATTGAATTATCAGATACATTGTGATATGATTAGGGGTCTCGGTTGTGAGGTCCACGTTGATTTGAGAAGTCATTTCTTTTTAACGGTATTCGGAATAATTGGTAAAGTGATTTATAAATAAGAACAAATGTGTCAATTAACGAAAACTAGACAAGACTTAGTGGAGGTTCCTGTTTGATTTCCAATTCATACTTTTCAATATTTTCCTCGTGACTTTTGATATAGTAATTGTTAGTTCTCATAATATTTAATATAAAAGTAAAGTTGTGGAATTTTTAAGTTTCATATTTATTTGATATAGTAATATTTAACAAAATTATCATATTTATTTGATTGAGTTTCAAACGTACAAAAATGTTTTCAGTTTAAAAAATACCTTATTATTAAAACGTTTTAAAAGATAATTTGTTTATGAATTTTGAAGGATTTAATTAAAGCTTATATTATAAATTACAAG
This sequence comes from Rutidosis leptorrhynchoides, assembly GCF_046630445.1. Classification (NCBI taxonomy): domain Eukaryota; kingdom Viridiplantae; phylum Streptophyta; class Magnoliopsida; order Asterales; family Asteraceae; genus Rutidosis; species Rutidosis leptorrhynchoides. The sequence goes on along the minus strand of NC_092340.1, from coordinate 187,799,893 downwards.
TATATATATAGTGTTTCAAAAACGTAAACGTGATACGACATAATATTTTTCCATTATTTAAATGATTATAAATGAACTTTGAAATATAATTAGTTTTAAAAAACTAAATATTAAAAAATTTTCATTTATATATATAATGTGTACAAGTTTATATTTTAAATAATGATATATATATATATATATATATATATATATATATATATATATATATTACAAAAATATAATATTAACTTAGATATAAAACGTTTTGAATTAAATATACATTGATAAATAACGAGACGTTAATTTATAGAAGCAAATGACCAAAACACTCAAATGAATAAGTTACATTTTAATTAGTATAATTATTAGTGAAATAAGTCTATTTATTGATAAAGGTACGTGTCGCGAAACGTAAAGTACAAGTTTTCTAAGCGTACGAAAGGACGTTCGAAAAACCGGAATCGGTACGTAAGTCGAGCGTCAACGTACAATTCATCGGTGCTAAAATTATAAATCAACTATGCACGAGAATATAATATAATATTTAATTAATTCTAAAGATTAAATATATTATATATATATATATATATATATATATATATATATATATATATATATATATATATATATATATATATATATATATATATATATATATATATATATATATATATATATATATATATATATATATATATATAATAGAATTAGAAGTGTCGGCAGAGATATTTTAGTGCATATGAGCTGGTAACAAGACCTCATGTGATCGCATGAGGCCTCCCTCACTTTCTCATGCGATCGCATGAGTGGGTTAGGTGGGTGACATCTATTTAAGTCGAACGAAATTCGGGTTCTGGTAACTCATTTCATCACATACCTTCGCAGAAACATAAATATATATATTATTAATATTATTATTATTAATATTAAGTTTATTAATATTAATCTTATTAATATTAGTATTTTTAAGGAGCGTTATTATTAGTAGTATACATAAAATACTACGACGAGGTTATGAACGAATTATTTTTCAAAATTGGTTTTCGAGTGGGATAGAGCTAAAGAAATTATGGGTTATAAGTATGGAGGTGATGTGATCAAACCAAAATCGTTAAGTGTAATTAGATTTCGGGTTTGAGTGCTTAATTTGGAAAAAAGAGTAGGTTGATTGTTTTAACTCCAATAATTGTGCAAACCCCGATTTGGAATCTGGATTCCAAGGGAGTAAAACAACCAATTGAATTAACCTTATTCGATCAGAATCGAATAAGTTAATATCTTAGCGTGGATTAACTCGGATGGTGATCGGAGCACCGATCGGAATTGAATTAACGACTGGAGTGACGTTGTCGCCATTGATTTTGGCAGAGTAACGTTTATGCATCCAGTATTGTCCAAATGAAGGATTTCACTTGTGTATTTATAGATGTTATGGAGGGAATGATGACGTGGCACATGTCCCTTTTATGGTTGTAACAAACTTTGTCAATCCCGAGGGGTGATGTGGCACCTGTCCCTTTCATGGAGAATAACAGACCCTAACGAACTTCCCTAGATTTGCGAGCTGACGTGGCATGCGGCTTGCTTGCATGCTTGTTCCATGATCAAGTGGTCACTCCGGGACAGAGTGCCTACTTCGTGGTAATGCATTCTGTTCTGGGACAACGTACTTGTACCGGGAGTGTCTTCATGTCGGTTTGGAATGCCGAGACGGGAGTGTCTAAAGCCCTAATTTCTAAACCTTAAACCCCAATTTCTAAACCCTAATTTCTAAACCCTAATTACTAAACCCTAAACACTGTTTTTTGTAATCAAAAGTCATTTTTTCTTTATTTTTTGTTAAGATACATCTGATGCATGAAAAGCAGTTAACATGCATCAAACAGCGAATAACATGTATCAGACGCATATTAACGCTCCAGTTAAAAAAAAATTCTGAATCTACACAATGAAAATAGATACCAGCAATTTTTTATTTTAAATCGGAGCTGTAAAACTAAAGATATAAAAATCATAAAATCACTTATCCTCTTATACCCACTTAGCGCTTGATCTTCTCCCTATATAAATATATATATATATATATATATATATATATATATATATATATATATATATATATATATATATATATATATATATATATATATATATTGGGGTATTATCATTGGGGAAGTAACTAATTGGGGGGAAGCGGGGGAAATGGGTGAAGTAAATTTTTTTTTAAAAAATTTGGTTTTTTCGAATTATTTTTTTCAAGCATCAAAATCACACGAAAATATGAACATTTAAAAAATACAATTCGTGCTGAATGTTTTTATTTAGGCAGGAAAACGATCGACAAAAATAACATTCAAGATGATATTGATCGTGAAGAACGTTAATCTTCGAACTTATTTTTCCATGTTTTGTGAAGTACTTTTTGTCAAAATTTAGCCCGATTTAGAATTTAGGATTTAGGGTTTATGTAACACCCCAGTTTCCTTTCCCAGGTATGAACCACGCTGCGGTGGATATAGGCGCGCCGCACCTTAAGGCGTGAGCTGATGGAGAATCCTTTGGGAAATGACGGATGATAAATTGGAATAGGGGCTGCGCCGCGGGCCTGTTAGCCGTGCCGCGCCCCAAAGCGTGGTCTGGTGCTGAACTTACATTTAAAAGGGTTTAAATGAGGGGTAAATTGGTCTTTTCACGTGGAGACAGGATAAGAGTGTGGGAACTGATCCAAAACTCATTCTTATCTGATCCTCATCCACTCAAACACTCTCTTCTCATATTAGAGAGAGAAACCCATTTTAGAGTGAGAAAGCTTGATTTGGGAAAGAAGAAGCTTGATTCTCAACAAAATCCAAGTATTAAAGTTGTTCATCTCGTTTCTAGCTACATTTTGGTAGTGGTGGTAAGTTCTAACTCCGAATTTTAACTGTTGATTTGATTTTCATGTTTAGGGTTTGAACTTAATATTCTTGAGAAAACCTATCTAGCTCATAAATGGGTGTTTGAGTTGTGGGTGTTTTTGACCCTTGATGGTGGGTTTTGGGTGTATTTGGAAGACTAATTTTAAAATTGGGTCAAAATTAGGGTTTATGGGTCAAATTGAGAAAGACAAGTATTTAATACTTGTGTTTTGGTTTAATTAGCGTTATAGGACCATTTTCACTAGTGTTAAGTGATTATTGGTTAGTTTGGAAATTGGTTGTGCTTGGAAGTGCAATTGGGTCAAAATTGCACTAAGTGTCAATTTGGGTTGGTGTGTAATCCACTCTAATTGTGTTGTTTGTTATGTGATAAATGTAATAGGTACTTTCTGTTGGCGGATTTTGGATTTAGTTTGCATTCATCAAGACGACAAGGTGAGTGTAAATATATTATATGTGTATGTATGCATATGATGGGTGCGAGTGGGGTAGAGTGATCCCTGGACGTTCGGGTTCACTTTACGTGTGCGCGGGATGATGGACCCTGTAAGCTTCGGGTCCATGTGGAATGTTTGTGCATTTTGGGTTACCACCCGTGGGGTGGTGAATCCCGTGAGCTTCGGATTCACATTGAAAAGTAGGTCAACCCTGTTGATGTGGTTGAGGTGATTTAGGTAGTGATTATCGTGTAGTTCGGCTTCACTAGTGAATCTCGTGTACTTCGAATTCACAATGTCGCGTGTAGTTCGGTCATTCCCATTGTTGTTGTTGCGGCTTAGCATAGTGATTCTCGTGTAGTTCAACTTCACTAGTGAATCTCATGTAGTTCGGATTCAGAATGTCTCGTGTAGTTCGGACATCCCTATTGTAGCGTGGTTTGAGATAGTGTATCGCGTGAGTTTTCAGATACACTGGCGTGCGTGAGGTTTCGGCCAACTTTCATGCGTTCAAGTTTAAGGGGTTAACCTTGGGATTTTTTGGGCATTGCATGTATATATATATATATATATATATATATATATATATATATATATATATATATATATATATATATATATATATATATATATATATTGTTGTGATGTAGCTAATTTTGCGGATTGACATGGTGGTACGTTATGTATAGCTTTGCTTAGTTATATAAAGATGCGGTATGTGTTTATTACTTGTGTTGGTGATACATATTCATTTCTTGCATATGTAGGTATATAGTATGTTTATCCTCACTAAACTTTATAGCTTACCCTCTCGTTGTTTATATTTTTATAGATTCGTAATGAAGAGGTGGCAAGGGTAAGCGCGGGGATTACTTGATATTTCGGTTTTCTTAAGAAGACTTTGTTTTGGATCGATTTAGGGTTCGGTATTGTTTTCCCAATCACCATGCTCTATTTTATGTAGAACTTAAACACTTTGGCTCAAAGGTGTCTTTTGGGTTATATTAAAATGGGTCATTGTGTTCTCGGGGTCGCGTGCCCGTGTCGTTGTCTTAAAGTAACTAAATCTATGTATTTATGTTGTTGAACATGTTATGGGGTGAATTGATATTTTGTGGTTTGCGAAAATGATTACTTGTGTCAAAAACAAACAGCTGCTTCATGCTACGGCCTAAGCTGCGTCGCGGGTAGGTCTGCCGCATCGTGGGTGCTAGTGTAAATTGTGGACATAAGTTTTGGTGGTTGCTGACCTTCAGTGTCTGATGTGGACCGCGTCGCGACTAGACAAGCGTGCCGCGCCTTAGCGCTGGCGAGTGTAGTCAGCCTATTAAAAAAAGGGTTTTGCGTTTAAATAACGGGCTGGGTCGTTACAAGTGGTATTAGAGCATGGTCTAAAGGATTTAAGCGACTTAAGATAGGTGCCTAGACTTAGACTTTTGTGTATGCTTATTTATTACAGGACTTGTAGGAGTACGGGTCGGACAGGGATTTGGTTAGTGCCTTAGTGTGTAGGTGAACTAACTAGGATTGTGATTGTGTTGTGATATTATTCTTGCGTGTGTTTATATCACGTTGAGTTTGCGTTTGTGTTTATGTATATCATCGAGCAAGATAGTCGTTGTACTAATGAGTTGAGACGGCATGTGCGCGTAATAATGACTAGTTACCATTGTTACGAGTGCAAATCGTGTCTAACAAGTGATGTACAACGGGTGTTAAGCACGATGACGTGGTGTTGTGTGTATGGTTGGTTTGCGTTTCGTTGTTTAATCGTCTTGCGTCCTTTAGAATGGAGACGAGAAGTGGGAAGTCAGGCGAGAAGCAAGATGGTGATGATGAGTTGACGACTAAGATTGGGGCCGCTTTGGAGAACTATTCGTCGGTTTTTACCGGGAAGGTTAAAGAAGTCTTTCAAGGGGCGATTGAAGGACAAGTAACCGAACTTTTTAAGGTACAATGGGTACGATTGTTCAAGCGGAGTTCGAGAAGAGGTTTCTTAGACCTCAAGTTGAAGGCGGTAGAAAGGATGTTCCTCTTAATCATGGGATTCGTGTTAATATAGTCAAATGGGAGTTTACTTACTAGAACTTCATGATGACTAAACCTCCTTTGGTATGCCGGAGATCCTGATCCTTTGATAAGTACTAGTTAGATCTCGAATGTCGAAGGGTGTTTTCGTACGAGTGAATGCCCTCCTGGCAAGAAAACGAGACTCGCTACTAGTTTGTTGTGGGGTAACGCGAAGAATTGGTTGGATGGTAAGATTGATATCGTTCGGGAGGAACCGTTTATGGGGTTATCATGGGACGATTTTAAAAAGAAATTCTTTGAGGAGTTTCGGACACAAGCTGATTTGACGCGGATGCGTGATGAGTTGCGAAGTTTGAGACAAGGGTCTATGGACCTAAATACTCTTAGGGCTACCTTTTTAGCGAAGGCCTGATTTTGTCAAGAATATACAAGGAATGATAGGTTGTTGATGGAGCATATTCTTAATACTTTGAATGATGATTTGCGTGGGAAAATTAGCATTGGCAAGTGGACTCTTTTGCTAAGCTATTTTCCGTGTCTAAGGGTTTTGAATCGTATGCTCCTAGGACGGTTGTTGATACTTCGGGTAAGAGAAGGGTTAACTCATTTGCCGCTCTGAGTAAGTAGGCTAGAAGTGCATTTAAGAGCACCGATATCGTGGGGAAAGGAGTTTTAGGCGCTAGTGCGTCTAGGTGTTTTAATTGTGGTGAAAGAGGGCACAAGTTTTGGGAGTGCCCGGTATTGATAAGTAGTGGCGTTGTGTGTTTCAATTGTCGTGAAGAAGGGCATCGCAAGGCAAAGTGTCCCGAGCTAGCGGTGGCGGGCGTCGCAAGAAGACGTTCACGTACTTTTAGCGTAATATTGTATGTTGTTCGGTTGTAATGACATGCGGTGTGTACGCAAGCCTTAGCCAAACTTTATTCTCCGTTGGAGATAATTTGCTGCGAGTGGTCGGCTTACGTTTGTGGTTTTGTGTTGCACTCGATAGAGTGTGTGGTTAATGTGTGATGCCTTGACTCTATTGTGCGAGTCTTTTGTGCTTAGGCATTTGGGTGGTACTGGGTCGTTAAACTCGCTTGAGTGAGACCCGTAGGACATTGGATGTGATAATGTCCTAGTGAGGAGAACAATTATACGTATATGAATAAGGATTTATTTGTTTGCAGTGGTACGGTTAGTGATACCCGCATGGATTCACTATAGTGTATATATGGCGCGATGTTACACTACTCCTTGAGTAAATGAGGTCGAAAGAGCGTGAATGCTATGTGGGTTTAAAGTTTGGGCGTTCGATACCACATCGTGTTGGCATGTGATATGGGTTTAAGTTCGGGCGTTCGATACCATATCGTCATGTGTGCGTGGGCGTGAAGTGTGGGTTAGTCGCGTTTTTAAGAGGCCACATTTTACGTGACGGATGGGTTTAAGTTCTCTAGTTCGATACCACCTAGGGGTTAGTGTTGCAAGGCGTATGTACACTTTCGGTCATTGTGCGAGTATTTTTTTTTTTTTTGAAAGGCAAGCTTGCATCAGTCCGGACTGAAGCCTAGTCATCATTTGCACACACACACACGCTTTCGATCAGGAAACCCGAACCACACTCTGAGGATCCGACCCTTAAACCATCCCGAGGGGCAGGCGGGCTGGACCTTAGTCCCGGAGCGGGTCAGTAAAACCTTCCCTTTGGGCCGCCTTCAAGGAATATATTTCAATTCCTAGTGCGGGTGACGAGGTTCGAACCCGAGACCTCTAGCCCTGCGAGTACACAAGTGTAACCGCGGTACCGCTGGACCGAAGATCCGTTGGTGTCATTGTGTGAGTATCGTTACCTTGTGTGCGCGTGTTATTGGGTTAGTGTGTACCGGGTGTTATATCACTATGTGAGGGTACGTGATGTGGGTTCGTCTTATCTAGAGCGTTGTGTGTTGTTGCTCATTGTGAGTGAGGTGGCGAGTGACATCCTGACGTAGGGATTTGCTCTTCGTTGGGCACTAGATGTAATGTAGTGAGTGATTCCGTGGGATTTCACTCTTCGTTGACCATAATTGCGGTTTGATGTGTGACGAGTGTTGTTCACTCTTCGTCGGCCACTTGTGCGTATGAGATGTGTGGCGAGTGTTGTTCACTCCTGGTCGACCACATTTTGTGTGTGTATGCGTGGTAGTGCCATTCGGGAGGCGCTTTCGTTGACCACGTGCGTGTGCAGGTAGAGTCATGGTTGCTGACTAGCTTTGACGTGTGAAGGTGACCGTGTTAATAGTTGTGATGGTGTGCTGAAGGGTGTATGTCTTAGTGTTTCTGAGCATCTCCATAGTGATGATTGGAAGGTTACTAGGCTACCTGTGTGACCTAAGTGGATTGTGACTAGCGGATATCGCTAGGAAAGTTGTGGGCATTGAGCCCTGAGGTTCGTGGAACTTGTGTGATTGCGAGTCGTCAGGTGACGTGTGACACCGGGAGTAGACCCCGTAAGGGTGAAGTTTTTAAGTCTCGGTGGTAGTAGTGGGAGTTACATAACACTGCGTCAGGTTCCTCCTTATACTTGCTAGTGGAATGTGTGACTCCAGTGGTGTGATTACTTTGTACTTGGGTACCGGTGAGAAACCCGAAGGTATAACTGTGAGTTGCTGTGTTGATTGGCTGACGTTAACGATTTGACTGATTTGAAAGGTCGAGGTTTTCATACCTTGTAGTAAGTCCGCGGAGAATTCTTGAGTATAACCAACGTCGAGACCGGTCATGTGTGTTGTGGAATGTCGAAATTTCGCGGGATGTTGTCATCTTGGTGGTGAAAGTATGGGGTTAAAACCCTAACTGGGGGAGTATGTGCCCGGAGGGTACGGTGTTGCCTCGGTTTAGTAGGCATGTTTGAGCGATTGTTGTCGTCCCATTTAGTGAGCGGACTAGGGACGTATGGTGTTGACTTTGATTGTCTCGTGTAGAGGCATGCGGGTGTTGAGCGCGTTCGAGAGTGAGTTCTCTAGAGTATTGAGGACTTGTATATATGAGGAGTGACAATATCATCCTTAATGGACGATCAAGGAGAAAGTCCACATGGTAGTGATGGACGAGTTGTGCGTCGAGTAAGATAGCGCGTCATTTGGAGTTGCCGGAGAACGTATGGGAAATTCCATCACCGGCTTTGTGTGGTGCGAATGACCCAAATAGATGGTTGGTTGGCGGCAAGGTTGCAGAAATCGGTTCTCGGGGAGTTCTCGGTAGGCCCTCCAAAATGAGAACTCGGGGAGAACTCGGGGAGTTCTCGGCGGTTGACTTTCGTTGACTTTTGAGATTTTACCGAGTTTTTTCCGAGATTTGACCGATTTTACCGAGATTTGACAGATTTTTTCAAGATTTGGCCGATTTTTCCGAGATTTGACCGATTTTTCTGAGATTTGACCGATTTTTGGTCGTTGACCGATTTTTTGGACGATTCCAAAACGAGTTCTTGGCAGGGAGGTCAAACAGATTCCTTCCGAGAAATCGGTCGAGTTTTCCGATTTTTGCAACACTAGTTGGCGGTAATATTCTAAGTTGTAAGTTAGAGTGTACAAAGGAATCGTGGAGGATCGTTGTGTGGATAGAACGTTGTGATGAGACATGACTAGGAACTTCAAAATCAACAGGTTTAATTCACACAAAGGCGGAATTAGTGAATCAAACCATAACTAGTGAATATTAGGAGCTTTTTGGGATTAAATTAGTCAAACCACAACAAGGATTGTGTGATTAGATTAATGCCTAGAGCTATTATTCACTACTGGAGTGATTTGGGTTGAGAGAGAATCGGATTAGGGTTACCAGATCTGAGTGGTGTGTGTGTGTGAAAGGCTTAACCTAAAATGAAGAACATAACACTTATATACCTCTGCTGTTGACTCACCCGTACGAGTCATCCATCACACGTACGAGTTGGCTTTATCAGCCGTACGGGTGATCACTCACTCGTGTCTTCTCATTTAGGTTATAATTGTGACTTAGCCCAGCATCAACCGTGCGTATGAGCCTGTCATCCGTGCAAGTGAAACTTCACTCGCACGTCTGACTAAGTCTAACATATTCAAACATCCATATCGCGTTCTTGCAGTACCTGTAACCACATATAAACACAGATAGGATAATAACGAGCGATCATGGTATCCCATAAACTGAAGTACTAATCACAAACGTAGGCTAGATGTCCAGGGACTTACAGAAAATGCATCAATAACTCCCCCTAGGATCTAGAACATCGATTACAATAAAGTAAACGTTCGTGAAATAAATACAAGTACAAAAGTAACATCAGTTTAACATCAAGTACATATCCAGATTCTCTCTCTCGCCAAAAATACATCAACATCAAAAACAACAAAAACAAAAATACAAACTAGCAACACAGAATTCCACATAGATCAGCTGGCATGAACTTGGTTTGAGCTTTGAGCATCACAGTTTCTGTTGAGGTATGCATAGTAGACATCGATCACACGTTGATATATCATAGCTTCCTCTTTTTGATCATCTCTAAACGTAATGTGATGGCGGTGAAGTGTCTCCACATCAAATCTTGATAAGTTCCTCAGCCACATAGGATCTAGAATCCTTACATTGTCGAACTGTATGCTTCCATCTTCCTTTTCAATCGCAGTCAAAATCACTACTTAGTCCGATAATTCTTCATAGAACCACCATCTGAAGTTTTTGCATATATCCTTGGGTAAGGGCATCAATGGAGATTGCTTCATGTACTTGGCTGGACGGAACTTAACAACGCGTACAGGTACACATTTAGAATTTCTCTTTGTTGGGTGCATGGAAAACCTGGCTGCTGTTGACTTAAAGATGTCTCATTTCCCTGTCTTATACTCATATCTGAGTTTTCTTTGAAACCACCTGGAAAGGTCACAATCTTCAGCGTTCAACATCTTCAGCTTAGCAAGTTGCATGATCTCGAAGTACGGTAGAGTTTTGAAGTAACTAGGACGTGCCATGTAATCTACTCCTCCTTCCCTCTTGATCGCGAAACAATTGATCTCTTTAAAGTAACCCCAGCTTAGTATTTTACCCTTGGAATACTTCTTGGTTCTCTTTCCCCTTTTGTAGAAACTAGCAAACTTCGGCTCGAGTTCTGGCTTATTCAACTGATTAGGGTTAATGACGTTCTATTTCCACCAACTCTGACGGATCTCGTCTTCTTCAACATTTCTGTTTACTTTAACCCTATCATGTTTGAACCATTCATTAATCTCATTCCATGCCTCGGCTTTAGCTTGCTCGGCTCGTAGTTTCTTCTTCTTCAGCTCAAACTCTCTTCTTTCTTTCTTTCTCAATGAGCAGTTTCTCATGTCGGATTTTCTTGTTCTTTTCAATTAAAACATCCACTTCTTTCACTTGTTCTTTGTATACCTTCCTCGCCTGTTCTAAATCATCTAATTTCTTTCTTTTCACATCACTACTCAAATTGAAAAAGTCACTTAATGTGTTGAGTGACGGATTTGAGTAAGGCTCAAGCGAAGGCATAACAATCTCAACTTCTTCTTCTTCTTCTTCTTCTTCTTCTTCTTCTTCTTCTTCTTCTTCTTCTTCTTCTTCTTCTTCTTCTTCTTCTTCTTCTTCTTCTTCTTCTTCTTCTTCTTCTTCTTCTTCTTCTTCATCAGATTCTGTTACCAATTCGTCCTCGGATTTAACAATCACATCCTCTTTTACATTATCCTTACCAACAGAATCTTCACTCTTCTCATCAGCAACCAAACTATCGAAATCACTCAAGTTGATATTTTGGATTGATTCGGGAAGGATACTGGAAAATGACTCTTCTTGTGGAGCCTTGTTCTCAGCTTCAACCGTCTCTACATCCTATGTATCGTTTTCACTATCGTATGCCAGAGCAGCAAGCTGTTCCATCAGAAAATCACTTGGTGGAACGTCCCCCTTTTCTGCATCATTAAAAACATTTGAATAATTCATATAATACTTAGTAGTAAAGACCTCACCGTATTCATTAAAGCTTCGAATAGGTATCACTAACGGTATCTCAAAAGAGGGTCCTCCAGTTCCAGCATCTTCTTCATCGTATTTCTCATCATCACCACCCAAATCAGAAGAAAATTCTTCTCCTCTCTCTTTAATCAACTTAGTTTTACCAGAGGTAATCGATTCGATCTTATTGTTTAAATCCTTCAACTTCTCCTTATTCAACTTATCCGTCCTTCCCTTCTGACGGTCCAATCTATCAGATAACCTCTTGTTTTCTTCTACCAACGATTCAATCATAGCTTAACTGATCTTCTTGTCCTCAATGGCTTGATTCTCTAAGTTGGTTATTATCGTGATCAAAGACAACAGTAGATTATGCTGTGTCTTGAATTCAGCTGGCGTGACCTGAGGTGTTGTGGTGGCAGGTTTTGGTGATGTAACAGCAGCTCTCGCATCCTTTATGAAACCGGATGGTTGTCTCTGAGCCTGTTGTTTCGAACCCCCTTGTGATGACTTTTGAGATGAATCAAAGTGATGTTTTTTTCTTTTCTCCTTCTTCTTGGGCTGTTCTGAAGTCATCGCTTCCTTCCCTTTCCTCTTTCTCTGAATCAAGATGACATCATCTTCTGTCGCTTCATCATCACCTACGATAATCTCATCATCAACATTACCTCCTCCTTGAGCTTCACCAGTAGCTCGTTGATTATCACCCTTACCTTCCTTATCAGAAACTTCATAGTCACAGTCTGAATCCTCATTTCTCCAAACATTACCAGCCGAGCATCGATAGTTTTCTTTGATTAGATGACAAATAAGCTTTCTGTTAAAATCAGGCTTCAAATCTTCGTTTCTTATCTCCTCCATCCTTCGAAAAGTAATCGGATTCATCGGCTTAAGGTGAATAATATCCTCTTCAAGCTTTGGTAACTCAGGTGCAACACCTTTAATGATCAATTGAAGAAAACGGGCATAGATCAGGTATCTCTGAGTAGAACTGAAAAGATTTGCTTTGAAGTAGTAGTAAACAAATCCTGAGAAATCATATGGGGCTCTGAGAACAAGTGCCACAAACATGCTTTACACTTTCTGTAACGACCCGGAAATTTCCGACCAAATTTAAACTCTAATCTCTATATGGTTCCGACACGATAAGCAAAAACCCTAAAGTTGACCCGCACTTTTTCGATCGTTCTATACTTATAAGATTAATATTTACATAAATTAAACCTTACCAACATGATAAGCAATCCAAATTGTTGAGACTTATGTTTTCGAAAAGAGTTTTACACAACGTTTGACCGTCTAGTTTGACCGATGATATCACGAACTATATAACATATGATAATTATACGTTTGTGTATATATATGTATATATACATATTTAACATGGTTTATGGATGTTTTAATATCTCATTTTGTATTAATAACAATAAGTTATAAGTATATTTTGAAACTACTAACTTAAGTTTTCAAAACAATAACCATACATAACGTTATTTGATATAAATACTTATGACTTATAATGTTTATACATATAACGTATAAGTAATGTATTTAATCACTTTCAAGGACTTAAATACATAAAACAATATAAGTATATTCACAAAAGATAGCTATATTTGAATCCTCGTTCCGTTTTCTCAAAGATTTCTACACGTATATTTAGGGTATATGTACCCGTATCATACGCAGCTTCTAGATGTATTTACTAGTGGTATATACCAATAAAAATCTGCTCCTTAGCAGCCTTAAATAATTAAGAAACATGTGGAACCAACCATTTGTCAAGTAGCATGAATTATTTAGCAAGAAAACAAAGTTAGGTATCATTTTTTTTTCTTTATATACTAAAAACGTTTTTATGCATGCACACCATTTCTTCACCCCATTTTCTCATACTTACACTCCCATTTCTCTCTCAAAATACTCTTAACTTCATACTTGATCATCTACAAGCATTTTCCCCATCATTTAGCTTCAAAAACCTTACTTAATCACCATAAGAAAACCATACAAAAACACTTCAAGAAATCCTTCCAAGAACACAAACTTACTTCCAATCTTTCATCCACTTCCATCACCCTTTTGGTTCTAGGTTCTTACTCCTCCTTTACAGCAACCTTGTCCAAGGAACTTGAGGTAGTAACTATGTTCATAACCTTATTCGATTCATATATATATAGCTATCTTATTTTGTGGTATAAAATTTTAACAACAAGAACATAGTTTGAAAGTTTTCAAACTTGTTTGCAAACTAAATAGATCCTTCTAACTTAACTTTTAAAATACTTCAAGACCTGTAATATAACTTAAATATATGCTAATTTAACAAGGTAAAACTTGGTTTTTCAAAGAATACCTTAAAAACTGTTTTTACGACGTCGGAGTGCAACCGGGGACTGTTTTGGGTTGGATAATTAAAAACCATCTTAAACTTTGAATTGGAGGTTTATTTTCTGGAAAAATGATTTTTACTATAAATATGTTAACACATAAAAATTTCATGATTTAATTCAAAGTATAGGTATTTTTAGAAAAATGGTCATTAAATGATATTTTTGTAACAAAAATGTTTAACTTCATAAGTTTCACTAAAGTTTCACCTATGCCGTGTGATTTTGAATACAAACTAAGGTATTTACAGTTCATAGTCTTAAAGAGGGACTCGATCCAAGGAGATGGCAAGTTGAATCAACAAAAACGGAGTTGTAACGAAGAAACTATGACCGAAACAAAATCGGATATCCAAGACTAGTTTAGCCACGAAAATAATTGGGAGAAATTAAATAAATCACATCTTTCTAAGATAACATGATATTTTATATATATGTACTCATAATTCAATTTTATATGGTTCAGGATCACCCGTAAACAATACGAGAAGATTAATCATAAGATCCCATGATTGTACGCAACACGTCATTTGACAACACCGGTACTTTATGTACGCAACACGTCATTTGACAACACCGGTACCGTGGGTCAAGATTAATCTCGACCAATACATATACGATGCGGGTTTTATTCATTTCATTGGGGGTTTATTAAACACCTAAAAATGAACCATTAAAATTGAATTACTAACATCGGACTGCTAACTACGGACTAAGGAATTATTAAAAGTATTAAAAGTATAACAAGTATATATATGTGACGATTGTTTAAAAATGAAAATATATTGATATATTATATATGGATAGGTTCGTGATATCAACCGGAAGACCAAGTCAAAATATTTATATCTTCAAGACAACAGTGAGTATATAGTCCCTTTTAAACTCTAAATATTTTTGGGCTGAGAATACATGCGCTGTTTTTATAAATGATTTACGTTATGGACACAAGTAACTGAAAAATATATTCTACGTTGAGTTGTACCACTGGCATACTTCCCTGTAGCTTGGTAACTAATATTTACAGCGGTATTGTAAACGCGAATCCTGTTGATAGATCTATCGGGCCTGACAACCCCAACCGGACTGGACGACCAGTATTCAACGGTTGCACAGTACTTCGTTTTGTGACTACACTTGGTATGGTGTAGTAAGATTTCATATTAAAGGGAATATGCGACGTGATTAAATGTTAAGTATGGTTACCAAGTGCTCAACCACTTAGAATATTTTTATTAAACTGTTTATATACGAAATCTTGTGGTCTATATATATATATATTGCTGCCGGCATTAAACCTATATCTCACCAACTTTATGTTGACATTTTAAAGCATGTTATTCTCAGGTATGAATTAAGTCTTCCGCTGTGCATTAGCTCGTACTAAGGATACTACTTGAGGCTATTAAGGACTTATATCATAAGGCGTTGCATTCGAGTCATTGAAGTTCATAGAGACTATTATTAAGTAAATGGCGGTTTAGGTCATTTGAATATTATGAAATGTCAGGCGATTATGTCAATTCTGGATGTAACTATAGATTGCCTTTTAAGAATAAATGTAACGTTTGTAAGATGTATCATATAGAGGGCAAGTACCTCGCAATGTTATCAACTATTGTAATTCGTTTGTAATCAATATGGACAACGTCCGGATGATTAGTTTCGGATCCTTTCAGTTGGTATCAGAGCGTTGGTCTTAGCGAACCAGGCCTTGCATTAGTGTGTCTAACTAGTAGTTGTTAGGATACATTAAGTGAGTCTGGACTTTGACCGTGTCTGCCTGTCAAAAGTTTTGCTTATCAATCCTAGTCGGAAATCATCTGCTTATCATCCTTAGGGAACTGCCTGCTTATCATTCTTAAGTCTAGACACGTCTTACTGCATTTAGTGCATCGATAGTGTATAGACAAAATTCATATCCTAGCGTATCTGTTACTATAGACATTGCCTGACGTATTTCAAAGATTCTCCGTAATTCATGGGATTTTGATATTATATATACATATGTAAATTATGTATTGAAGAGTACCAAACTCAACTCCTATAATCTATTCCAAACCAAAAATTCATTTCTCCGACCATACAAGATGGATTCTTCATCCAGCTCAAATTCCTCCGACTTCGATAGCTTCGCCGATATGGATTTCCATTCGAGCTCCGAGAACAGCGTTACCGGAATGGATCAACCAATTTCCCATCATCTATTCTGGATGAATTGGGGATGGGTTCGTAATATACTAAATTTCTGGAGGCAAGAAGAAGGTGATCCATTCCATCCACCAAATTGTCCTCTTAACGATGAACCTGAAGCACTTACCGGCGAACCTATTCGAAACACCATTTTCTCGCTCATTTCTAGAGTATCTCGTCATGACTACATACTATCCTATATTTCGAATCTTGTTCATTCGCTCGTTCCAACTGTCAATCATCCCGGTATAATAGAAGAAGTCAACGAGCTTCGCGTTCGGGTAGTGGCTTTAGAAAATACGGTGCGAAGGTTACAAACACCAGCAGCAGCACCAGCAGCATAATCTGTATCACTATCAACAACGCCGACAGTACTCTTGTCACCCCCAAAATCTCAACATCACAAACTGTATCTCGGATATCAATATCACGTACCTCAAAAACCTCATCGGAACTTCGAGTATGATCTTCGTTCTATATATCGTTCTACATCGATTATCTTCGCTTTACGTATCGTTTTACCTCATTTATCTTCGTTCGACCTGGCGATTATGTAATCTCTAATGCTTTAGAAGTTATGTAATCTAGTATTAACGATAAATCAAATGAGTTTAATACTTCATTGACTCATTGAATCTATGATTACATCTGAAGAAAATATATATGCAAGTATATTTTTATAAAGATTGTAATTAAAAATTCTTTCGTACAAACTGTTAATGATGAAAATATTTTAACGGGTGGGTAGTACCCGAGGAATATTTAGAATTCACATTAATAAGTTACGTTGTACATATTCTAAATCTGATTCAACGGTCATTTACTATCCTACTTACAACTACCGATATACGTATCCGTTCACCACAGAATAACCATTTCTATTCAAATTTCATATTTGGATTTTGATCTATCAGAATCCAACAAGTGGCATAATGAAGAAAACATTGGACAAAAATAAAAAGTGTTAGAAACAAACGAATTAATTAATTGAAATTGTGATAGGATTTCACGCTAACTGTTCCAGCTAACTGTTCCCAGTTAACTGATTAACATTTAATTTATCGCAATTTACATTCTCGCAATTTTATTCATCATCATTTAATTTCTGTTATTTACTTTTACGCACTTTAAATAACGGGACACGTATGCAAGGTTTCGACTTATCATATCGACCCATCTATATATATATTTCGGAACAACTGTAGACACTCTATATGTGAAGGCGGGAGTTGGCTATACAGGGTCAGAGTTGATTTCAAAATATATATATACTTTGAGTTGTGATCGACACCGAGACCGGTATACGGGTCACGATACGTATTATTTAATTCGAATATTATATATTAAATTATATATGAATCATTGAACCATCGGACTATTGGACTGCTAACTTTGGACAATTAAAATGAATTAAATTAAAATATTGATTATAACATATGAAACTAAATAATTCTTCAAGTTTGCCACTTGATTTCATCCTAAACCTCATTTGTACTTCGACAATTATAATCCTCGTTCAAATCTTTTCATGATTCTTGAAAACACTTCAATCGAGAAGTTGAACCAGCCGCACCTCGTTTACGGAAGAAAGATTTATGCATACAGTTATACACCTGAAACTTTCAAAACCGAAGTTATCGTTAAAACTTATCCGCGTCAAATTCCTTATCATTCATTGGCAAAAACAACCTTACATTTCTCTTTTCAATATAAGTCAATTTTGTCACAGCTCCACTTTGATTTCTCAGTAGGACCACTCTTATTATAACCTCGATATATATACCTTGTCCTTTCACCATTGTTACCGGAGAACCTTTCATATTCCACGACATCATGTACCAGCAGCTTGTCATCTTTTTGGCAGAATCCGCAATTAGTATTTTAAAAATCTCGCAAAACTTCTCAGTCATACCTATAACGTCTATTCCTAAGGATTTCATACTCCGAAGGTGAAGTTTCTGAAAAACACCCTGAATTATGAAGTAGTTCTTTAAATGCTGATGAAGCAGCGAAAATTGTAAACGATTTTAAACAGTTAAAAGTTTGATGATGAAGCACAGTGTGTCGATAAAACTCAGAAAAAGAGAAGAGTTGGAACCGGAAAACGGTTTGAGCAAAGTATGAAAGAGGTTGTGGATAAATAACAAGAAATGAATCTGCTTTTAAAGGATTCAAACGATTCAGTGCCTGCTGAAACCATTAGTAAAAACCCTACCCCTTATTCTAAACCTCTCCCGATGATATTCTTCATCATCATCTTATCTTAGATATTATAAGATATCTTCATATCTTCCGTTATACATATTCTCCATATTTCTGGAGATATTTTCACAACTATTCTTATCTGAGAATATTTATCTCTCCGTAATATCTGCATTACAACATAAAAGAAACTGTGTCAATTTCTAAATTTTGAAACCTCCAAGTTTAAAATATGAATGTTTTAAAGTAGTGTTGGAAACTGATGCATGAATTAGTATAATATAATGAAACTTGATCAACTTCATTATATTACAGTAAGTCATGTTAAGTTTCTAATGGAATGTGATGATTCACAGTACCGTCATCATGTGCCATGTTACACGGCTCTTACCTTCTATCAAGTCTCCAAACATATTAGAACGTATCACCTTGATAGTTCTATTTTTTCGGAATATTCGAGTAATTTAACGAATCAAGATCGTGCCATTACAATTTCATTCTAAAACCAATAGCTAGGTTCATTCCAAATTTCCTACCTACGAATTTCGGACCATTGTTCGCTTGGCTCGAGGACGGGAAGAAGAAATGAAGGGACAAAACCTCATAATAGAAATAGGAACATAAACCACAGCAAATAAGAGAGAGCATTAACTGTGGATGACAATGATTTTAAGGGACGGGAGTAGGAACATCGAAATATAAGGGAAGGTATAAAACCTAACAACAACCCCGATACTACAAACCGTGCATATCAATACGTATTGCAACGTAAAGGCACGGGAGAATTAAAAACATTATAATTCCAAGGAAAGGATAAAAGAGAATAGATTCTTCCGGTGATAGATGAAAAAGAAGAATGAAAGATATGAAAGTTAGAAATATAACAAGGGTTAGAATGGGATGGAGCATATTAGCGAATGTCTTAAAGTAAGAACTAAAGAGAAAGAATAGAAGATGTGGGAAGAAAGAAAGGGAAGGAGGTAAATTTATAGTGAAATATTCGACAAAGAAATCAAAACAGATTGCCGCGTTAAATCAAAGAAGATCCTGATCGCCGCAAAACTAAATCTTATTACATAAGATTTTCTTTAAAACCCTTAAATCCCGGAAATCGATCATAATCACGTCATCGGTTACAACAATTCTATATTTACTCATTTCACTCTTTTGTGATAGCTTCGCTCGTGCGTCTCACATAACCAAATCGTTTTATCTAAATCTTTCAATAATGACAAAATTTCATTATTACCTCATATTCGTCATGAAAACATTCCTATTGTTATTTATGACAACCTCTACCAAATTTCGAGGATGAAATTTCTTTAACGGATGGGTACTGTAACGACCCGGAAATTTCCGACCAAATTTAAACTCTAATCTCTATATGGTTCCGACACGATAAGCAAAAACCCTAAAGTTGACCCGCACTTTTTCGATCGTTCTATACTTATAAGATTAATATTTACATAAATTAAACCTTACCAACATGATAAGCAATCCAAATTGTTGAGACTTATGTTTTCGAAAAGAGTTTTACACAACGTTTGACCGTCTAGTTTGACCGATGATATCACGAACTATATAACATATGATAATTATACGTTTGTGTATATATATGTATATATACATATTTAACATGGTTTATGGATGTTTTAATATCTCATTTTGTATTAATAACAATAAGTTATAAGTATATTTTGAAACTACTAACTTAAGTTTTCAAAACAATAACCATACATAACGTTATTTGATATAAATACTTATGACTTATAATGTTTATACATATAACGTATAAGTAATGTATTTAATCACTTTCAAGGACTTAAATACATAAAACAATATAAGTATATTCACAAAAGATAGCTATATTTGAATCCTCGTTCCGTTTTCTCAAAGATTTCTACACGTATATTTAGGGTATATGTACCCGTATCATACGCAGCTTCTAGATGTATTTACTATTGGTATATACCAATAAAAATCTGCTCCTTAGCAGCCTTAAATAATTAAGAAACATGTGGAACCAACCATTTGTCAAGTAGCATGAATTATTTAGCAAGAAAACAAAGTTAGGTATCATTTTTTTTTCTTTATATACTAAAAACGTTTTTATGCATGCACACCATTTCTTCACCCCATTTTCTCATACTTACACTCCCATTTCTCTCTCAAAATACTCTTAACTTCATACTTGATCATCTACAAGCATTTTCCCCATCATTTAGCTTCAAAAACCTTACTTAATCACCATAAGAAAACCATACAAAAACACTTCAAGAAATCCTTCCAAGAACACAAACTTACTTCCAATCTTTCATCCACTTCCATCACCCTTTTGGTTCTAGGTTCTTACTCCTCCTTTACAGCAACCTTGTCCAAGGAACTTGAGGTAGTAACTATGTTCATAACCTTATTCGATTCATATATATATATAGCTATCTTATTTTGTGGTATAAAATTTTAACAACAAGAACATAGTTTGAAAGTTTTCAAACTTGTTTGCAAACTAAATAGATCCTTCTAACTTAACTTTTAAAATACTTCAAGACCTGTAATATAACTTAAATATATGCTAATTTAACAAGGTAAAACTTGGTTTTTCAAAGAATACCTTAAAAACTGTTTTTACGACGTCGGAGTGCAACCGGGGACTGTTTTGGGTTGGATAATTAAAAACCATCTTAAACTTTGAATTGGAGGTTTATTTTCTGGAAAAATGATTTTTACTATAAATATGTTAACACATAAAAATTTCATGATTTAATTCAAAGTATAGGTATTTTTAGAAAAATGGTCATTAAATGATATTTTTGTAACAAAAATGTTTAACTTCATAAGTTTCACTAAAGTTTCACCTATGCCGTGTGATTTTGAATACAAACTAAGGTATTTACAGTTCATAGTCTTAAAGAGGGACTCGATCCAAGGAGATGGCAAGTTGAATCAACAAAAACGGAGTTGTAACGAAGAAACTATGACCGAAACAAAATCGGATATCCAAGACTAGTTTAGCCACGAAAATAATTGGGAGAAATTAAATAAATCACATCTTTCTAAGATAACATGATATTTTATATATATGTACTCATAATTCAATTTTATATGGTTCAGGATCACCCGTAAACAATACGAGAAGATTAATCATAAGATCCCATGATTGTACGCAACACGTCATTTGACAACACCGGTACTTTATGTACGCAACACGTCATTTGACAACACCGGTACCGTGGGTCAAGATTAATCTCGACCAATGCATATACGATGGGGGTTTTATTCATTTCATTGGGGGTTTATTAAACACCTAAAAATGAACCATTAAAATTGAATTACTAACATCGGACTGCTAACTACGGACTAAGGAATTATTAAAAGTATTAAAAGTATAACAAGTATATATATGTGACGATTGTTTAAAAATGAAAATATATTGATATATTATATATGGATAGGTTCGTGATATCAACCGGAAGACCAAGTCAAAATATTTATATCTTCAAGACAACAGTGAGTATATAGTCCCTTTTAAACTCTAAATATTTTTGGGCTGAGAATACATGCGCTGTTTTTATAAATGATTTACGTTATGGACACAAGTAACTGAAAAATATATTCTACGTTGAGTTGTACCACTGGCATACTTCCCTGTAGCTTGGTAACTAATATTTACAGCGGTATTGTAAACGCGAATCCTGTTGATAGATCTATCGGGCCTGACAACCCCAACCGGACTGGACGACCAGTATTCAACGGTTGCACAGTACTTCGTTTTGTGACTACACTTGGTATGGTGTAGTAAGATTTCATATTAAAGGGAATATGCGACGTGATTAAATGTTAAGTATGGTTACCAAGTGCTCAACCACTTAGAATATTTTTATTAAACTGTTTATATACGAAATCTTGTGGTCTATATATATATATATATTGCTGCCGGCATTAAACCTATATCTCACCAACTTTATGTTGACATTTTAAAGCATGTTATTCTCAGGTATGAATTAAGTCTTCCGCTGTGCATTAGCTCGTACTAAGGATACTACTTGAGGCTATTAAGGACTTATATCATAAGGCGTTGCATTCGAGTCATTGAAGTTCATAGAGACTATTATTAAGTAAATGGCGGTTTAGGTCATTTGAATATTATGAAATGTCAGGCGATTATGTCAATTCTGGATGTAACTATAGATTGCCTTTTAAGAATAAATGTAACGTTTGTAAGATGTATCATATAGAGGGCAAGTACCTCGCAATGTTATCAACTATTGTAATTCGTTTGTAATCAATATGGACAACGTCCGGATGATTAGTTTCGGATCCTTTCACTTTCTCATTCAACTTGTCAAACCCAGCTTTACGACCACTCAAACAATGCATGATCACGTGAGCAAGATATCTAAACTGTGGAGGAAGTAGAGTCTTCATCAGCTCAGATTTACCCGAGATATAGCCAGAATAAGCACATCTCTTGAAACATCCATGTATTCTTTCTCAGTTGAGCGTCATGTGGGAACATTTCTCATCATTAAAACCTAAAATCTTCCTTATCACAGACTTAGAAACAGTTATCTCATGCCCTTGAACCTTACTAACAATCTTATCTTCAGTATCTGACACATCAAGTACAGCATTCTTCAAGAACTCTCTCTGATGGCTGTAGTATGTCGTACATGCAGTTGCGATAGCTGTATGAATCCTTGAGTGCTTTAGAAACTCCACAATCTCCTTAAAATGAGAACCTCTTTCAAGAGTAGTATCATAAAGAACAACTTGATTGTTGAGCTCGCCTTTCCCTAGAATAGTCTCTTGTTGAACAGGCAGATTAACCGGATTCACTTGAGGATTCTGCTGTTGCTCCCCCTGAACTTCTGGGTTAACAGCCGGAACATTGAGTTGTTGTTCTGCCATTGGTAATATCAAACTTAAATATTCACAGAGAAGTTAGAGATATAAACCAATTATCGTAAATCATCAAAGCATTAGCTACAAAGAGTCACAGATTTATAAAAACATGATGAACTGTGCGAGTAATAATGTCACATGTGCAGCTGAGAGATCAACTGTGCGAGTGATATAGTCACTCGTGTCACTGTTGACATGTTTGAGCAGTAATATGATTTCAGACATGGTACACGGCTGATACAAAATTTATAAGTGAGTGAGTCAACCGTGTGATGACTCGTGTGGTGACTCGTGCGGTTAATCACACGTGTCAGCTCAGTCAAGTGAGTGAGCAACTAAATCAATTCAAATGAGTGGGTTCAAGGTTCACACGGTTGATCATCAACCGCGTACTGACTCGTGCGAGTCATGTCCCACGCGTGTGAGTGACGTCACTCGTGAATGTCTGATGAAACCCGTATTAAATGCCTTTTTAAATTCCACAAATTAAATGTTTGATCATTTTAGGGACCGATTTACATCACAATAGCATGTATAGGATCTGTTTAACTCAAAACAATAACAAATAACGATCAAAACGAGCACCAATTACACAAAATTCGAGTTACAAACCCTTAGGGTTTTGAATCATTCAAACAACAAATTAACATACTTAAACTCGATGAAATCTTACCTATTAGGTGGTGCTGAGGTCGGAATAACATGATAAACAAACGCTGTGGTGGAAAATGTGATCGGTGAAGGTAAAATTTTGAGAGAAAAAAAAGTTGGGTGCACAAGTGTGAGCGTCTGTGCTCATCACTCCCTATTTATACTCTCATGATCAACCGTACGGTTGATCACACGATACACCATCAACCGCGCGTCTCACCTAATCACTCGTGCGTGTGACCCTGATGTCTTAGGAAATTTTAGAACAAGGACAGCCGTACAGCTCAAGCATCAAACGTGCGAGTGAGCCACTTAGGCAATTTTAAATTTTCACAATATTCACAAAGTTAGGATTTCGACTCGTTTGGCAATCTTAGAGCTAACTAACACTTTCAATTTGAGTTATAAATCACTAATCCTTCAAGAAATGATCATCAACACTTAGGTAGATCAAAAATCTTAACCCAAACAAGGTTATTACTCTAAATATTCTGTGTTCCAAGAGTAAAGACCTACAGTGTAATGTCGTCTTGAGTTCACTAACAACCTTAAATCATTAAAGTCCTTCAAGTAATCATAAGCTCTACAAGCTTCTAACTTATGAATTTGGTGGCCAAAAATATCTTGATCTCGACAAGGTTCTTTCAGATGTTATTGTACATATTCAGAGGATTAATCAGAAAATAAGGAAAAGATAAAATCTTTATAGCTTTTCTGAAATATAATGTCATGCAACTAAAAATATGCAAATAAAAGACATTCTACCATGAAATGCAATAACATGCAAAACCAAAATCTTTTTATTGTTTTACAGTTTTCAATGCAAACTATTTAATAAACAGATAAGCAACCACATAAAAATCCACATTCTTTTTGTGAGCAAAATGATTAACAATTTAAAAATGGATCAGAACTGACATATTGAATCAATTTCTGTTGTTCATTCCTAATTATCCAGTCTATGTCTATTATCATGCAATCACTGATATCAATCCTCATTAAACATGAACATATTCATTCCGGACATTTCGACAATCATGTTGGCATTAATTACTTGAACACTATAAATTAATGATTTTTGAGATCACGCTAAGTTCATTAATCCTTGATTCTTCCATCACTTATGATTGTGCATTTTTATTTGGTTGTCAATTTATTACACGTAACTTTTCGTTATCTCTTTCCATGTACTTCATTCAAATTGAACATGATGGTTCTCACGGCATTTTGAATAACCCTGTCTGCCTTTGGCTTCTATCAGTGTATTGATAATCTTCAATCTAGTTGGAACGGCAGATTTTAGAATATATTGGATTATCCGAATAGGAGCATTATTTACCACGGGGATTGGTCTACAGTTAAAGCAGACTTGCCTGATGACCAGTCGTCACACGAAATAAATCTCAAGGCCCTTAACTTCTTTATGTTCAAGTTGACATGAAAAACGGAATCGAAAGATAAACTTTCATTTATATATATTATTTAGAGTATATCTAGGTAAGTATCTTTCCAACTTACTGTCTTAATAGGTATAACTCTATATTGCAGACGACAAGAATCTTGATAGTTCAGTGTGAACGTCGTGATTAAACAATTCAAGCTGCATGGGGGCGTCACACTAAGAATGATCTGAGTTCTTTATGAGCACATCATGAATCAGCATTCTTCATTCTTTCAGGACTTTGCCATCTTGATACGCCAATTATTTTTTACTTCGATTTTCTTTTGATATTTCTTTTTCAGCATATCACTTTCTTTTGATATAATGATTTTTAACGCCATCATGAATGGATTTTCCATTTTTATGCATGAACTCATGTTTCTTTCTTGTGTTCTCAGATCACTCAAAGGTGTTCTCCCTTAAATGCTTGAACGGTCCGCAATAAGGAATTATACTTTTCAACTTTAAGCGAGAAGGGACACTTACTTTCAACATAAACTAATTCTCTCTGAAATTTTCGGGGTTTAGTTTCGATTATAAAGTCTTAGTCCCGTGACAACGTGGTATGCACCAGCCAAACAGATAATCATCAACTTAAAATTCACCCCCAACCTTTTCTAGTGGTTATCAATTATGATAGGGGATACCCTCAACCGACTGTTGCGTTCCTCAACAATTATCATTAGATACGGTTTCGGAGATAATTAGGTGACTACCTTCAAATGCTACAGATCGTTCATGACTTCTGAATCTCAGATGATCGTTATTCTTATTATGATTGTCTAATGCCAAGAATTCATAAGTCACATCTATCAGTACATCACACAACAGATAAACATAAACGTTCAAATCAGTTCTTACTAATCAAATATATCAATTCTCAGTACAGTAATTTCTTCATCTCCATCATATTAATCAAAACAAGCTCATTTTCGGATTTTTCAACTTTTTAGGGTTTTCTGATGAATCATTTTACACTTTTTAGGTATTTTCTGTTGAAATATATACTGCCCCTAAAATACTAAAACATAAAATCTTTTTGTCTTTTAGCATTTTAACAAAAGAAACAGAAAATAATTATAGACTAGCATGCGATCATGAGATAAATCATGCAAAGAAATGCAGACAGAAAGCAAAAATATTCAGTACAGATAATAAGAAACTTAGATCTATATGTCATGCATCCTACATGCAAAGTCTAAAAGTTTGATTAACCCTCAAACACATCATCCGAAATTACTGTGTTTCGATCAACAATGCCATTCATCTCTAACAGTAGCAAGAACCTAGGTTTATCAAAAGCCTGAGTAAATAAGTCAGCCCTCTGGTCCTTAGTACCTATTCTCTTAACCTTAATAATCTTTTTCTCATGGCAATCCCTAAGAAAATGATATTTAACACCTATGTGTTTGGTCTTAGATTGTTGCACAGGATTCTTAGTAATTGCAATAGCAGCAGTATTATCAATATAAAGAGGAGAGAAAGAGATTCTTAGTCCGTAATTGAAAAGTTGTTGTTGTATCCAGACAACTTGCGAACAGCAAATAGCAGCAGCAATATATTCAGCTTCACACGTTGAAAGTGCAACTACAGTTTATTTCTTGCATTGCCAGGTCACCAGCCTTTCACTTAAAAATTGACATCCTCCTGATGTAGATTTGTTGTTGATTTTGCAACCTGCATAGTCTGAATCACTATATACTACAAGATCAAACTTGTCTTCATTTGAATACCAGATGCCTAGATTGGGAGAACGCAACAGATAACGTAGAATTCTTTTGGCAGCTGTAAGATGAACTATATTCAGATTAACTTGATAACGAGCATACAGACATGTTACGAACATAATATCCGGTCTAGATGCAGTGAGATACATGAGCGACCCGATGATTGCTCGATAGTATGTAAGATCAACATACTCCCCTTCACAGTCTAACGATATACCATGATTCACAGCTAGCGGGGTTGACATAGGACGTTCTTGAGTCATATCGAAATGCTCGAATATATCATTTACATACTTTGCTTGATGAAGAAAAATACCATTACTAGTCTGTTCGACTTATAAACCAAGAAAGTAGTGTAAGAGACCCAATTTGCTCATCTCAAATTCGTCCTTCATAACATGGTCGAACTCATCGACGAGTTCCTGCTTGGTAGCACAGAAAATAATGTCGTCTACATGGATCTGGACCAAAATAATATCATCATCTTTAACCTTCATGAACAGAGTACAATCTACCGTGCCCATTTGATAACTTTTTTCGAGCAGATAACTTGACAAACGTCCATACCAAGCTCTTGGGGCTTGATATAAACCATATAGGGCTCTTCGTAATCGGTAAACTTTGTCAGGATGAAGATGATCTTCAAAACCCAGAGGTTGACTTACATATACTTGTTCGTTTAGCTTGCCATAAAGAAATACACTTTTAACATCCATTTGAAACACTTTGAACTTCATAAATGAAGCAAAAGTCAGAAAAATGTGAATGGCCTCCAATCTGGCAACAGGAGCAAAAACTTCATCATAATCGAATTTAGGATCTTGCTGATAACCTTTAGCAACTAATCTTGCTTTGTTACGGATAACATTGCCGTCTTCATCAAATTTGCACTTCCAAACCCATTTGAGATCAATTACCTTAGCTCCATGCGGTTTGGTAACTAGCTTCCAAATATCTAAACGATGGAATTGCTGAATCTCTTCTTGCATAGCCATTACCCAATCAACATGCTTCAACGCTTCTTTAGTCGTCTTTGGCTCGATTCTAGAAATATGACATGAGTACTCGAAGTATGCAGCAGCAGCTGTCATATGAGTATTAACTTGACCATCAAACTAAACTTGCCTTCTTGTTCTAATACATGCATTTGGATCTCCAATAATATTCTCTCTTAGATGAGCAGCTGTAGTTCTGGGAACTGGTTGTGCGGGAACAGGTATCTCATGATGTAGATTCGTAGTATCACCCATATCTTCATGCTTATCAGAACTCTCACTTAAAATATCAGATCCGCAGGTATCGTACACTGGATCAATGTCTTGATCTGAATCTTGAACTGGTTCAATGACAGTGGGTAATGGAGTTGGAGTTGATGTAGGTGCAGAAACTTCTGTTTCATTCTGTAGATCGAACAGCATTTGTACCTCAACTTCATTCTCCGTCTGATCTGGAGCAAGATTGAATGAATCAATCAGCTCATCATAGTTATAAATCCAAGGATGACTCTTAGAAGCGCTCTTCATATGATTCCTCTGGACCTCAACTTCAGACCATTCTT
The DNA here is from genome assembly GCF_046630445.1 of Rutidosis leptorrhynchoides. Classification (NCBI taxonomy): domain Eukaryota; kingdom Viridiplantae; phylum Streptophyta; class Magnoliopsida; order Asterales; family Asteraceae; genus Rutidosis; species Rutidosis leptorrhynchoides. The sequence goes on along the minus strand of NC_092340.1, from coordinate 187,771,500 downwards.
CAACACACCTTGTCTCATTGTTGAAAACTCGCTTGTTATGAGAACTATACCCAAGAAATACTCCAGTAACCACTTTTGAATCAAACTTACTTCCTGGTTTTCTTTTCAAGATGGTACACGGTGCACCAAATGGTTCTAGATGATTTAAAGATGGTTTTCTCCCTTGCAATAGCTCATAGCAAGTTTTACCCAGTCGTTTAACAGTTGGAACCCGATTCATAGTGTAACATGCATTTGCAACAGCTTCACTCCAAAAATGAACAGGTAACGATGAATTGCTAGCATTGTTCTAGCTTTCTCTATCAATACTCTATTTTTTCTTTCAGCAACACCATTCATCTGAGGAGCGTATGCAGAACTGAACTGCATATTGATACCTTTTTCAATACAGAAACCTGCAAGATACTGATTCTTGAATTCTGTACCGTTATCACAATGAATCTTTCTTACCTTTAAATTAGAACTTATCTCTAATCGATTGATTAGCACTTTCAAGTTTTCAAACGTATGAGACTTCTCTTTCAAAAACATTACCCAAGAGAATCTTGAATAATCATCAGTTACAACCAGACAATACTTACTTCCATCAATGGTTTCAAAATGAATTGGACCGAAAAGATCCATATGTAACAATTCAAGTGGAGCAGAGATTGGATTATACTTTACCAACTTATGAGCTTTCTTGCTCTGCTTACCCTTCTTACATGGAACACATGTTCCTGGAATCTGAAAAGATCGAAGATCAACACCTTCTACAAGATTGTTGTGAACCAGATGGTTCATCTTCCGAAAACTTAAATAACCCATGTGTTTGTGCCACGTAATAGAATCTTGTTCAGTCGCTTTAGAAACAAAAGCTTGATGATGTTCAGCAGTTGAAGCAGCAACATTCATATCTAGCATATATAAATCAGCTTGTCTAGGAGCCTTCATCAAAATCATTTCAGGAGGAATCACAAACTCTGGCTTCAAAATGTAGCTGAATTCGTCATCAAATGCTACCTTGAAAGATTTTTCACAGATTTGAGAAACCGACAACAAATTGTTTGCAAGCTTTTGACAATAATTCACTTTGCCGAAACTAACTTTTTCATTCTTCAATAAACCTTGAGCTGAAATGTGACCTCCTTTATCTCCGGCAAAAGCTACATAACCTCCCTTAATTGGGTGTACATCCGAAAGAAGAGATAGATGTCCAGTCATATGTCTCGAAGCGCCGCTATCCACTATCCAGGTATTGTTTGCAGGTACCCTGGTTCCCTACATATCACATTAAGAAAATTAATTGATAATGGGAACCTACGCCCGGACGGCAGTAGGTTTTCCATTAACACCCATAGCTTGAACTTCCATCCATTTCCCGTTTGAGTCCGGTGGAATCTCATCATTAGAAACCGTAAACTTAGACAGTTTAGAAGTAGCAATATTGCTCTTCTGGTTTTTCACATTTTGCTCATTTTCAGAACGATTCGCTCGTGGTCTGGTGCGAGAAAAGTATTTTCGACGACTAGCTTTTTGTGAAGGCGATCGTGCCTTTGGTTCAAAAGCTTTACTATGATCACTTGATTTGGAAACTCTTGCCTCAGTATCCTGTTTAGGAACCTTAATCTTCATAGGAGAAATTGACCTATTGAAGTTCTTTCTCTTATACTCTCCATAGACAACCTTTGTCGTATGATTTTTAACACGAACTTCATCATTAACAGGTGAACCTGTTTTATGAGCATAAGATGATTTGCGATCATCATATGTGAGGTCAATCTTCTTTCTTGGTGATCTATATCTTCTAGGACAATTAGCAGCAATGTGCCTAAAAATAGCACAACTAAAACATTGACGAAACTCCCTATGTCCTCTAAATTCATACAAGTTATTAGAATTTGAAGATGACGGATCTTGTGTTCTTACAAATACAGGAGAATCATTTGTTTTATTTCTTGGAAGAGGTGTAGGTGTAACAGGAGGAACCGATCTATTAGCAAATCTAGGATTTCTCAAAATTTTAACAGGACCTTTCGGTGTTCTAACTCTGCTTGTCTTAGAGTTATCTCCTAACCCAGTTTTCCTATCTTCCTCATGATCTAGAGCACCTTCAGCAGTATCATCAGAAGTTGTATTCTTAGTTGAACTATATTTTTTATTCTTTTCAATATAATCTTCATAACTAGGAGGGATACAATCTTCTGGTCGACCGTCAACTACGTTTGTATTAACAAATGTGTTCTGAAAAGGAGGAGATGCAGAACTATATCATATACCCTTGCCCTTGGTGTCATTAAGTTCCACCATTAATGCATTCCACTGTGACGCACTTGCCCAACATTTCATTTTGATTGAAATTGCCTCTAAATCAGCTTTAACGCATTCTTTTTCTTTCTTTAGTTCATTAATCGTGTCAACACATTTAAGTAAAGCTTGATTTATATCAAAGTTATAACATTTAAGATCGTGAAGTTGTTTTTTTTATAAACTTTGATTTGCTCTTTCAATTCATTTTCAACCTTAGTGGTCACATGGTCAGCATGCCATTTTTCTTTCATCTCCGCATATGCCTTTGTTAAATTATCTATTGTTACCTTAGATTCAGCACATTTAACACATTCAATAACAGTAGATGGATCAGAAGATACCTGTTGAGTGTTATTTGATGAGGAACTCTCAGCCATAAATGCAAAGTAATCTATCTTCTTCCCATCATCGAGCTCATCTTCTGATTCTGACGAGTCTGTAAGAAACTCTGATGTATCAGCATCTTTACCTAAATGAATCTGCTCAAGTCTGTCCCAAATATCCTTAGCTCTTGTCAAACCGAAAACCTTTTTAAGATCACTTTCTGATAAGCACGTCTTCAGTAAGTGTACTGCTTGCTTGTTCAATGCTTCAAAATCAGATTGATCTATTCCAGTATGATCAGCTTTATTTTCAACCTCTGATTTTGACTTCTCGTCCGAATCATCAACATCTGAACTTACATTCTCAAGATCTGAACCTTCACCCATAAGAACTAACATTTCTAATTCAGCAGCAAACATTTTACCCCATTTGTCTAGTTCCTTGTCGGCATCAACCACTGTCTCTTCACTCTGATTAGCCTCTAGACTTTCTTCAAACACTGAGGTATCATCATAGTTATCCTTCCAACTGTTGAAGTAGTAATCCTCTGACGATGATGGTGAAATACTTCCAGATTCAGGTGTACGAGGAACTGAATCACGTGCCTTCTTGAATTTATCTTTAACCATCTTCTGAATCTTCTCTCTCCGAATGGTTCGTGAAAACTCTTCAGCTCTTTCAGCACGAGCAGTCAGCTTCTCAATTATACTTTGACCGATGACACAGTCTTCTTTTACTTCAGTAATCTTGGCCATGTTAGCTTTAGGTTGTTGATCATCAACATTCAATTTGATAGACCAATCATCATCGTCTCCATGAATGACAACTAAATCTTTGTTCGGACCTTCAACTGTTTCAGCTTCATTTACTTTATCAGTAATATAAATCTCACGCTTTGTAGTTTGACTCTGAGAATTGTAGTTCTGATTCTTGAACGGATTACGATTACCATGCTTCTTCTGTGTTGTGCACTGTCTTGAAAAATGACCTAATTCTCCACAGTTGTAACAAGTAACAGAATTCATATCAAATCTCAGTTTAGTATCTTTGGTCAGACTGATTGGTTTTCCAGTTCGCTCTTCGTAATCTCTATCTCGTCTCACAAGATTTGCATACCCCACATAATATCCATCTTTTCTGCTTCATCTTTATCAAGTTGATGATAATCTTCTGTTGTTAGATGAATGTTACCTACACGACCATCAAGATAACTATCATAAGAATTAACAAGACTTGATAGCAATGCTATATCTTCACTAATCTTTTCTTTCCCAGCTTTTCTCAAGTTTTCAATCTTAAGTGCAGAAAGAACATCTGATGCAGTCGGTGTAGATGACTCTGTAGTATTGGAAGTAGGCTGTAATTGAGTATTGAGAGAACATGGTAAAACTTGTGGTGGATACGAAGGTTGTTGAAAAGGTGCACTGCTAACATTCAAACCATACATATTCTGATTGTTCGTAACAAAAGCTGTTTGAAATGGTGCATGAGCTGACTTAGGCGGTGTGTAACCATTTGGACAATACATTTTCATGTCTTGAACTTGTTTAGACCTCTTGACTTTGTTTAACAATTCTAGTTCTTCTTCCCGAAGTCTTGCAATAAACGAGTTCACTGTAGCAGTAGCAAGTTCTCCACTAGTTTTCATAGTTAATACAAAACCATTCCATTCTAAAGGTAATGCTCCAGCTAGACATGTTACTTTGTCTTTTTCAGCAATGGTCACATCATGCTTGTGTAGTTCAGCTAGCAAATGATGATATCTTTCAACCAAATCTGTAATAGACTCTCCAACTTGACAGTGAAAACGATCAAACTCAGCTTTCAATTCTAAACCTTTTCTAGTTCGGTAAGATGTATTTCATTCGTTAAAAGTACGAAGTGCTTCCCATATCTTGAATGAGTTATCATGACACAGAAATTGATGGAAAATCGGACCATCAAGAGCACTTGTCAAATTACAGCACATCTTCTTTTCTAAGTTATACTCTTCACGTTCTTCCGAAGGCATGTTATGTAACGTATACAATTCATTTGTAACAGGTGAACGTGGTCATTGAAATTCGGTTTCAATGTACTTCCAAGGCTTCGTGTCCTGACCATCAGGCCAAATCTTAAATCTCGACTTCCAAGTAGAATAGTTATCCATATTCATTAACCTCGAACATTTCGTACCACTTCCTGATTCACTCTCAGCAAGGAGTAATCCTTGAGTCATATTCGTAATGCTCTGAACTAACGGTGCGGCCAACGCTTAATTGTTCGAATTAAACATCTTGATACTATCAACCGTACGTGTTACAAACTTAAGCGTACGTGTTACTACTCAATCGTACGTGTCACAACTCAATCAAAAGAACCAATCACAAAGTCTCAAATGTGCGAGTGATGATCACGCGTGTGATTACTCATATGTTTCACAGTCAACCGCTTGATCACCCGTGTGATCAGACTGTTGTCACTTAACCTCAAAAGGTTATGCTAAACCGTGCGTGTGAGTTCACAAGTGACAGTTAACCGTCTGGTCAACCGTACGTGTGATCAAAATCTTTGACCCACTCGTGTGAGCTGCTGTTCAGCTCAAATCACTCAAAAACCCTAGAAATTGATGTTAAACCTCAATTTCTTCATCCACAAGCTGCATTAGCACTAAACTAACATAAACACACTCTTTAATGACAATTACACATGTAAAAATGATTACTTTTTGATTAAAATCACTTTTAACTCAAAAACCTAAATAATAAACTCATTAATCACCAAAAATCACTAGATGATGTTGAAATCACAACCAATGCTCTGATACCAATGATGAGACATGACTAGGAACTTCGAAATCAACAGGTTTAATTCACACAAAGGCGGAATTAGTGAATCAAACCATAACTAGTGAATATTAGGAGCTTTTTTGGATTAAATTAGTCAAACCACAACAAGGATTGTGTGATTAGATTAATGTCTAGAGCTATTATTCACCACTGGAGTGATTTGAGTTGAGAGAGAATCGGATTAGGGTTACCAGATCTGAGTGGTGTGTGTGTGTGTGAGAGGCTTAACCTAAAATGAAGAACATAACACTTATATACCTCTGCTGTTGACTCACCCGTACGAGTCATCCATCACACGTACGAGTTGGCTTTATCAGCCGTACGGGTGATCACTCACTCGTGTCTTCTCCTTTAGGTTATAATTGTGACTTAGCTCAGCATCAATCGTGCGTATGAGCCTGTCAGCTGTACGAGTGAGACTTCACTCGCACGTCTGACTAAGTCTAACATAGTTAAACACCCATATCGCGTTCTTGCAGTACCTGTAACCCCATACAAACACAGATAGGATAATAATGAGCGATCATGGTATCCCATAAACTGAAGTACTAATCACAAACGTAGGCTAGATGTCTAGGAACTTACAGAAAATACATCAACACTTTGTGTTCATAAGTAGTGGACTTATGGGATGCAATTGCGACATCAAAGGGTCCAAGGTTGTGTGAGAACCCGAGAAGTTGAGGAAGGTGTATTTTTCTTGGTTGCAATGAGGCTTAGATCGCGAGGACGCGATCCAGTTCAAGTGGTGGAGAGTTGTAACACCCTGGTTTCCTTTACCAAGTATGAGCCACGCCGCGGTGGATATAGGTGCGTCGCACCTTAAGGCGTGAGCTAATGGAGAATCCTTTGAGAAATGACTGATGAAAAATTGCACCAGGGGCCGCTCCGCGGGCCTGTTAGCCGCGTCGTGCCTCAAAGCGTGGTGTGGTGCTGAACTTGCATTTTAAAAGGGTTTAAATGAGGGGTAAATCAATCTTTTCACATGGGGACGGGATAAGAGTGTGGGAACTGATCCAAAACTCATTCTTATCTCATCCTCATCCACTCAAATACTATCTTCTCATCTTAGAGAGAGAAACCTATTTTAGAGTGAGAAAGCTTGATTTGGAGAAGAAGAAGCTTGATTCTCATCAAAGTCCAAGTGTTAAAGTTATTCATCTCGTTTCAAGCTACATTTTAGTAGTGGTGGTAAGTTCTAACTCCAAATTTCAATTGTTGATTTGATTTTCAAGTTTAAGGTTTGAACTTAATGTTCTTGAGAAAACCCATCTACCTCATAAATTGGTGTTTGAAACTAGTTGTGGGTGTTGTTAACCCTTGATGGTGGGTTTTGGGTGTATTTGGAAGACTAATTTTGAAATAGGTCAAAATTAGGGTTTATGGGTCAAATTGGGAAAGACAAGTATTTAATACTTGTGTTTTGGTTTAATTGGCGTTATAGGAACATTTTCACTAGTGTTGTGATGACCCGGGAATTTCCGACCAAATTTAAACATAATCTTATATGATTCGACTCGATAAGCAAAGTCTATTAAACCGAGTCTCATTATGTTTGAACTATTTCATGATAACATTTGACCTTTAACTATTTCCGACGATTCACGAACCTTTAATTGTAACTAAGAATGTAAATATAAATAATTATATATAAAACTAATTATATTAGTATTAATGAACTATTAAGTAATTTTGTTATTATAAAAGATAACATTTAATAACTAAAGATTTTCATTTTGAATATATATAGTATATTGTATATAAATGATTCAAACATATTTTACCAACGTTATCAAAATATTAAATGTACAATGTTATACTTTGTAGTTAATTGTTTAATATACATAATTAATCATCTACTCAACATTTAAAACATGATTTTATATATATGGTAGTATACATATATACATAAATATAACTATATATATATATGATTTTATACATAATTATTATATTATGTATATGTAGAAATTTATAATATATCTATGATGAAATAATGTACTATTTTAATAAATATATATAATACTTACATATATAAAACATTTATATTTTTCATAATTACATACATAAGTATAATATAATTAGTATGTAAATAAATATTATAATATATTTATATTAAAATGCATAAATATATAATATTCAGTATATGTTACAATACATATTACATAATTATTAAATATTACATAATAATAGATGATATTAATAAATTAAATTTAAATACAAATATAGTTGTTGTAGTAATGTTATTTGTATCGTCAAATATCAATATTTGTATTCATAATATCACTTTATATCATATAAAGATGAAATTGGATGTATAAATTAGATTATTATTACTAATATTATTATTATCGATAAAATATTAATATTATCATAATTAGTATGGTATTATTATTATTATTATTATTATTATCATTTTTACAATTATTATTATCATTAATATTATATTTATCATTATTATTAATTTTATTAATATTATTAGATATTAATAGTATTGTTATTATATATTATTATTATTAATTAAAAAAAACAGTAGGGATCTATATTATACGCGTGACCTCTGTATCCTTTATCTCTATTATTATTATTTTTTTTGTTTCTTTCCTGCTCCCAACTCGTGAACCTGTGTTGACATTTTCTCCATTTTTTATCAACCGATCTCTATTATTACAACATGATTATGTATAATTGCAAATCAAATAAAAAGGAAATCCAATGGGATTAAAGAGCACAGCGATATTTTTTTTTTCTTCTTCTCTGCACGCTCCAATTTTTTTTTTCTCTTAATTCAATTTCGAATAAAGTTTCAAAATCTAAAAATGCAGAAAGGTTAGAAATCTTTCTTTGAATCTATCTGCAAAATCTCAACTCTCAAATCTTTATATCGATCTTGAATTTTGAAGTCAAAGTTTAGTTTAAAAAAAGTCAACAATTGTTCTTGAAACAAATTCGCGTTCGTGTATATGTTTCTGATCAAATTGACGATTCCAGTAGTTTTTATACATGTTTAGAAAACTATTTCGTGTTATAAACATTATCTATAATGTTATCTATTACGAAATCAATTTTTTTTGTTTTGTTCCAAGAACCGACGCTGCAGTAGGCCTTTAGTATTTTTTTTTTTTTTTATTTTAGAACCCAAATTATTTTTTTTTCAGTAATGTTTTGAAGCTTTAAAGGGAACCCCGATTTTTTTTTTTTTTTTTTTTTTTTTTTGTTATTGATGTTTTGTTGAATCCATGAGACTTGTGGAGAAGAAGAGGAATAGAAGAAAAACAGTTTATATATAAAATTTAAATTCGATATTAGTACAGAGAATCAGAATTGGTGGGATGGTCGAGAGTGTTTGCGTGTGAGCATGTGGTCACGAGATCGAGTCCAGAGGACGGTAGTTTCTTTTTTTTTTTTTTTTTTTGAAACTCTTTTCATGTGAGGTAGTTTTCTTTTCTAATTTTATTATTGTTATTATATATTAATTATTATTAGTATTATTATTATTATTGTGATTGTTTTGATTGTTATTGTTATTGTTATTATTAGTATCATACTTGTTATCATATTTGAAAGTATTATAGACATTACTATTATTATTATGATAGGTATTAATAATATTATTATTAGTAATAAACTTATCATTTTAGTATTTTATCATCATTAGGATTATGATTATGATTATCATTATTATTATTATGAAGGAAATAAAAATATATTATTATCATCAATATTAGAATTTGTACCGGTTTATAAATAATAGTATCATCAGTACATTTACAATTAATAATATCATATTTATCAGTATCATCATTAATATTTACTAGTATTATTATGATTATCATTTATCATTTTATAAATATTAGAACCCTTATTATTAACATAAGTATGGTATTAGTATTAATATTATTTTAGAGTTATTATTATTAGTATCATTAACAGTTATCATTTTCATTTTTTTTGCTATTAGTATTATCATTATTAATAAAATTATTATTATTATTAGTAAATCATTATTATCTAAATTATTATTTTAACAAATAAATCTTTTGTACACTATATATATACTTATGGTATATACTAGGATTGTATTAATAATTCACATAACAAACTAATAAAATTTCATAAATACAATACTAACCACAAATATATGTATATAAATATATTAATGTCACTATTTATATAAACGTAAATCATTATAGATATATATACATAAAATAGATATATATATAAAATATAACTTAAAATATAATATAAGTATACGTTTTAAAATAAAGGTTAGAATAAATTCTACAAAACTATAATATATAAATAATACATATTAATAAATGAAATTTTGTAACTTACATTATACGTATTAATATATACACAATTGATATAGGTTCGTGAATCCGAGGCCAACCCTGCATTGTTCAATGACGTCATATGTATTTTTACTACAAAATACAGTATCGTGAGTTTCATTTGCCTTTTTACCCTTTATATTTTTGGGCTGAGAATACATGCGCAACTTTTATATCTGTTTTACGAAATTGACACAAGTACGTGAAACTACATTCTATGGTTGGATTATCAAAGTCGAATATGCCCCTTTTTATTAAGTCTGGTAATCTAAGAATTAGGAAACAGACACCCTAATTGACGCGAATCCTAAAGATAGATCTATCGGGCCCAACAAGCCCCATCCAAAGTACCGGATGTTTTAGTACTTCGAAATTTATATCATGTCCGAAGGAGGATCCCGGAATGATGGGGATATTCTTATATATGCATATTGTTAATGTCGGTTACCAGGTGTTCAATCCATATGAATGATATTTTTGTCTCTATGCATGGGACGTATGTTTATGAGAAATGGAAATCGGAAATCTTGTGGTCTATTAAAATGATGGAAACGATTGTTTAAGTTAAACTAATGAACTCACCAACCTTTTGGTTGACACTTTAAAGCATGTTTATTCTCAGGTACGAAAGAAATCTTCCGCTGTGTATTTGCTCATTTTATAGATATTACTTGGAGTCATTCATGGCATATTTCAAAAGACGTTGCATTCGAGTCGTCGAGTTCATCAAGATTATTATCAAGTCAATTATAGTTGGATATATTATGAAATGGTATGCATGCCTGTCAACTTTCGATGTAATGAAAGTTTGTCTTTTCAAAAACGAATGCAATGTTTGTAAAATGTATCATATAGAGGTCAAGTACCTCGCGATGTAATCAACTGTTGTGAATCGTTTATAATCGATATGGACTTCGTCCGGATGGATTAGGACGGGTCTTCACAGTTGGTATCAGAGCGGTGGTCTTAGCGAACCAGGTCTTGCATTAGTGAGTCTAACTGATAGTCGTTAGAATGCATTAATGAGTCTGGACTTCGACCGTGTTTGCATGTCAAAAGTTTTGCTTATCATTTAGTATCGAAAAATTATTTGCTTATCATCCTTAAAGTCTAAGACACGTCTTACTGCCTTTATTGCATAGACAGTGTATAGTTAAATTCATATCTTAGCGTATCTGTTATTGTTACCTTTGCCTGACAGCTTCCGTAGATTCCTCCGTAGCTTATGGGATTTTAGTATTATATATGCATATGTAAATTATGTATTGCAGGGTACTAATCTACATCCTATAATCTATTTCTTATCGAAAATCCTTCATCTGATCGTACGAGATGAATCCCTCAACCAGTTCGAGTCCATCAGATTTCGATAGTTATTTCGATAGTTATTCCGACAGCTATTTCGATATGGATTTCCACTCGAGCTCCGAAAGCAGAGTAACCGGAATGAATCGATCAATTAGCCATCATCTATTCTGAATGAATTGGAGATGGGTTCGTAGTCGACTTAATCAATGGAAACGCGAAGAAGGCGATCATTTCCACTAACCAAATTCACCTCTTGACAATGAACCTAAAACGTTTACCGGCGAACCTGTTCGAGACACCATTTTCTCTCTCATTTCCAAAGTATCTCATCACGATCATATACTATCTCAGATTCTAAACCTCATTCATCCGCTCGTCCGAACCGACAATCATCCCGGTGTAATAGAAGAAGTTAACGAACTTCGCGCATAAGTTGTAGTCTTGGAAAATATGGTGCAAAACGTACCAGCTTCATCCAAATCACCGGCACCAACAGTACCACCAACAACCCAAATTTCAATATCACATGCCTCAACATCTCAATCTATACCTCGAGTATAATCATCATTCTACATGACATTCTACATCAGTTATCTTCGTTCGACATGGTGATTATGTAATCTCTAATGTTTTAGAGATTATTTATTCTAGTTCCAACTGAAAACTAAATGAGTTTAATATCATGTTAACTCATTAAATTCATGATTACATTTGAAGAAAATATATATGTATATATGTTTTCATAAAGATTGTAATTAAAAATTCTTTTGTACAAACTGTTAATAATAAAAATATTTTAACGGGTAGGTAATACCCGAGGAATATTTAAATTTCACATTAATAAGTTACACTGTATATTCTTCGAATCTGATTCAACAGTTATTCACTATCCTATTTACAACCACCGGGATACTTATCCATTCACTAAAGAATAACTATTTTCATTCAAATTCAATTTCATATTTGAATTTTGACCTATCAGAATCCAACAAGTAGCATAATGAAGAAATAATGGACACAATAAAAATTGATTAGAAACAGACTAATTAACAATATTAAATTTTATTAAGAAACCACGCTAACAAAATCCTAGCTAACTGTTAATTCCATATTACATTTTATTTATCGCAATTTATTTATCGCAATTTATATTCTCGCAATTTTATTTATTGTCATTTAATTTCTGTTATTTACTTTACGCACTTTATTTATCGTCATTTAATTTCTGTTATTTATTTTACGCACTTTAAATATCGGGACACGTATACAAGGTTTTGACATATCATATCGACACATCTATATATATTATTTGGAATCACCATAGACACTCTATATGCAGTAATGATCGAGTTCTCTATACAGGGTTGAGGTTGATTCTATAATAATATATATACTTTGAGTTGTGATCGAGTCTGAGACATGTACACGGGTCACGATACGTATTAATTAATTCAAATATTATATATTAAACTATATATGAATGATTGCACTGTCAACTGTGGACTATCGACTGTGGACTAATAACATTGGACAATTAAAATGAATTAAAATATTGAATATAACATATAAAACTAAACAATTCTTCAAGTTTGCCACTTGATTTCGTCTTAAACCTCATTTGTATCTTCACGATTACATTCTGCGTTCAAACCTTTCATGATTCTTGAAAACACCTCAATCGATAGGATGAATCAACCGCACTTCATCTACGGAAGGAAAGATTTATGCATATAGTTATGCACCTGAGAAACTCTCGGCAATTGAGTAAAAGTTCAACACGTAGCCGCGTCAGATCCTTTGGCATTTATTAACAAAAACAACTTTGCGATCCCTTTTCAAAATTAGCCAATTTTGTCACAGCTCCAACAAGTCAACTTCGACTTTTCGTACGAAACAACCTTATTATAACGTTTATATATATGCGTGCTCTTTTATTGTTACCAGGTAACCTTTCATATTCCATCATATTACCATCAGCGTTTAATCATCTAAAAACACAATTCTCCTGAAACCACCTCGGATTAATAACCGATGATTCAGATATCATAGCATTAAATGCAGAGGAAACAGAAAAATGGTAGATGGTCTAAACGGACAAAAGTTTGATGATAAAGAAAGGAGTGTTAGGAACGCTCGATAGAAAATTGGGTATTGAAAAACAGATTGAGTTACCCATGAAGGAGAACAAGGACAAATACAAGGACCAAATCCTATATTCAAAGGATTCAGGTAATTCTGGATCCGTTGAAATCTTTAGAGAATATCTTGCTCCGAAGTCATGTTAAAATCTTGCGAAAAATCTTTCTCCATCAACCGTCGAACTTAGAAATTCCAAAATATCATCATCAATATCTTTGATATTTCTGAGGATATTTTCATAAATATTCTCGTCCGAAATTATATACCTCTTCGTGCTTCCTGTGTATCAATATATTGGAAACATTCAATAGAAAATATAGTACCGAAAAGCAGATTATGCGAAACTATGAAGAAAGCCGTGGATAAATCACAAAGAATAAGTTTGACTTCAAAGAATCCAAGTAATTCAATGTCTGCTAAAGTCTATAGTGAATAACTTGCTCCTTACTCTAAAGCCTTGCAGACAATAGTTTCTATCATCCTCTGATCTTAGATATTCTGAGATATTATCGTACCTTTCATTATAAATATCCTCCATATTTCTGGAGATATTTTTATAACTATTCTTATCTGAAATCATTAATCTTTTCGTGCTATCAGTATTACATCATATAGAAACTGTTAGTTTCTATATTCTGTAAATTTTCAAGCTTAAAATATGAATGTTATTGTAGTAATGATGGGAACTGATGCATGAGTTAGTATAATATAATAACACTTGATCAACGTGATTATATTACAGTAAGTCATGCTGAGTTTCTAAATGAAACGTGATGATTCACAGATCATAACGTCATCATGTGCCATGTTACATAACTCTTTCATCCTACTTAACTCCGTAACAAATCAAGAAAATGTATTCTTGATGGTTCTATCTTCCGTGATGTTGATAAATTTGAAAATCAAATCGTGCTATCACGTTCCTTCATGCTTAGAACATTATAATCATTCGAAACTCTATATCTATAAATTCTGGACCATTATTCGCTTGACTTGAAGTCGGGAAGAGAAAACAAAAGCATAGAGCTTTGAAATATAAGGGAGAATATAAATTCCGATAACAACACATAAATTACAAACCGTGTATATCAATGTTTATCGCAACATAAAGACACGGGAGAATTAAAAACATTATAATCCCGAGGGCGAAGTAGAAGAAAGCAGATTCCTCTGGTGGAAGTTGGAAAAGGAGAATGATTGTTGCGATAGTAAGGATGAGGACAAGGATCAGAACTGGATTAATCATTTTCAGAATCTTTTGGATGTATGAACTAAGAAAGAAAGTATAAGAATTGTGAGAATAATGGAAAGGAAGAGCTTAATTTATACTGGAAATATCAGACGTAGTAATCGGGGCAGATCACCGTATTTAATTAAAGAGATCTTAATTTTCATAAATCCCGAAGAATCAGATTTTATAGATCTTCAAGATTTTCTTTAAATCCCTTAAATTCCGGAATTTAACCAAGGCAATGTCAAAAGTTAAGACGCGCCTTATTTTCTAAATTCAAACCTGACTACGTCAAAAGTTAAAAACAAATCTTTGTTTCTCATTTCATCCTTTTGTGAATAGCTTCATTCGCACTCTTCGAATAATCGAATTATTTTTATCCATATTACTCAATGATGATAAAACTCAAGTTATCAACTCATATTCATCAGGAAAACATATTTATTGTTAGCTATGACGACCTCACTCAAATTTCGGGACGAAATTTCTTTAACGGGTAGGTACTGTGATGACCCGGGAATTTCTGACCAAATTTAAACATAATCTTATATGATTCGACTCGATAAGCAAAGTCTATTAAACCGAGTCTCATTATGTTTGAACTATTTCATGATAACATTTGACCTTTAACTATTTTCGACGATTCACGAACCTTTAATTGTAACTAAGAATGTAAATATAAATAATTATATATAAAACTAATTATATTAGTATTAATGAACTATTAAGTAATTTTGTTATTATAAAAGATAACATTTAATAACTAAAGATTTTCATTTTGAATATATATAGTATATGTATATAAATGATTCAAACATATTTTCCCAACGTTATCAAAATATTAAATGTACAATGTTATACTTTGTAGTTAATTGTTTAATATACATAATTAATCATCTACTCAACATTTAAAACATGATTTTATATATATGGTAGTATACATATATACATAAATATAACTATATATATATGATTTTATACATAATTATTATATTATGTATATGTAGAAATTTATAATATATCTATGATGAAATAATGTACTATTTTAATAAATATATAAAATACTTACATATATAAAACATTTATATTTTTCATAATTACATACATAAGTATAATATAATTAGTATGTAAATAAATATTATAATATATTTATATTAAAATGCATAAATATATAATATTCAGTATATGTTACAATACATATTACATAATTATTAAATATTACATAATAATAGATGATATTAATAAATTAAATTTAAATACAAATATAGTTGTTGTAGTAATGTTATTTGTATCGTCAAATATCAATATTTGTATTCATAATATCACTTTATATCATATAAAGATGAAATTGGATGTATAAATTAGATTATTATTACTAATATTATTATTATCGATAAAATATTAATATTATCATAATTAGTATGGTATTATTATTATTATTATTATTATTATTATTATCATTTTTACAATTATTATTATCATTAATATTATATTTATCATTATTATTAATTTTATTAATATTATTAGATATTAATAGTATTGTTATTATATATTATTATTATTAATAAAAAAAAAACAGTAGGGATCTATATTATACGCGTGACCTCTGTATCCTTTATCTCTATTATTATTATTTTTTTTGTTTCTTTCCTGCTCCCAACTCGTGAACCTGTGTTGATATTTTCTCCATTTTTTATCAACCGATCTCTATTATTACAACATGATTATGTATAATTGCAAATCAAATAAAAAGGAAATCCAATGGGATTAAAGAGCACAGCGATATTTTTTTTTCTTCTTCTCTGCACGCTCCAATTTTTTTTTCTCTTAATTCAATTTCGAATAAAGTTTCAAAATCTAAAAATGCAGAAAGGTTAGAAATATTTCTTTGAATCTATCTGCAAAATCTCAACTCTCAAATCTTTATATCGATCTTGAATTTTGAAGTCAAAGTTTAGTTTAAAAAAAGTCAACAATTGTTCTTGAGACAAATTCGCGTTCGTGTATATGTTTCTGATCAAATTGACGATTCCAGTAGTTTTTATACATGTTTAGAAAACTATTTCGTGTTATAAACATTATCTATAATGTTATCTATTACGAAATCAATTTTTTTTGTTTTGTTCCAAGAACCGACGCTGCAGTAGGCCTTTAGTATTTTTTTTTTTTTTATTTTAGAACCCAAATTATTTTTTTTTCTATAATGTTTTGAAGCTTTAAAGGGAACCCCGATTTTTTTTTTTTTTTTTTTATTGATGTTTTGTTGAATCCATGAGACTTGTGGAGAAGAAGAGGAATAGAAGAAAAACAGTTTATATATAAAATTTAAATTCGATATTAGTACAGAGAATCAAAATTGGTGGGATGGTCGAGAGTGTTTGCGTGTGAGCATGTGGTCACGAGATCGAGTCCAGAGGACGGTAGTTTCTTTTTTTTTTTTTTTTTTGAAACTCTTTTCATGTGAGGTAGTTTTCTTTTCTAATTTTATTATTGTTATTATATATTAATTATTATTAGTATTATTATTATTATTGTGATTGTTTTGATTGTTATTGTTATTGTTATTATTAGTATCATACTTGTTATCATATTTGAAAGTATTATAGACATTACTATTATTATTATGATAGGTATTAATAATATTATTATTAGTAATAAACTTATCATTTAATATTTTATCATCATTAGGATTATGATTATGATTATCATTATTATTATTATGAAGGAAATAAAAATATATTATTATCATCAATATTAGAATTTGTACCGGTTTATAAATAATAGTATCATCAGTACATTTACAATTAATAATATCATATTTATCAGTATCATCATTAATATTTACTAGTATTATTATGATTATCATTTATCATTTTATAAATATTAGAACCCTTATTATTAACATAAGTATGGTATTAGTATTAATATTATTTTAGAGTTATTATTATTAGTATCATTAACAGTTATCATTTTCATTTTTTTTGCTATTAGTATTATCATTATTAATAAAATTATTATTATTATTAGTAAATCATTATTATCTAAATTATTATTTTAACAAATAAATCTTTTGTACACTATATATATACTTATGGTATATACTAGGATTGTATTAATAATTCACATAACAAACTAATAAAATTTCATAAATACAATACTAACCACAAATATATGTATATAAATATATTAATGTCACTATTTATATAAACGTAAATCATTATAGATATATATACATAAAATAGATATATATATAAAATATAACTTAAAATATAATATAAGTATACGTTTTAAAATAAAGGTTAGAATAAATTCTACAAAACTATAATATATAAATAATACATATTAATAAATGAAATTTTGTAACTTACATTATACGTATTAATATATACACAATTGATATAGGTTCATGAATCCGAGGCCAACCCTGCATTGTTCAATGACGTCATATGTATTTTTACTACAAAATACAGTATCGTGAGTTTCATTTGCCTTTTTACCCTTTATATTTTTGGGCTGAGAATACATGCGCAACTTTTATAACTGTTTTACGAAATTGACACAAGTACGTGAAACTACATTCTATGGTTGGATTATCAAAGTCGAATATGCCCCTTTTTATTAAGTCTGGTAATCTAAGAATTAGGGAACAGACACCCTAATTGACGCGAATCCTAAAGATAGATCTATCGGGCCCAACAAGCCCCATCCAAAGTACCGGATGTTTTAGTACTTCGAAATTTATATCATGTCCGAAGGAGGATCCCGGAATGATGGGGATATTCTTATATATGCATATTGTTAATGTCGGTTACCAGGTGTTCAATCCATATGAATGATATTTTTGTCTCTATGCATGGGACGTATGTTTATGAGAAATGGAAATCTGAAATCTCGTGGTCTATTAAAATGATGGAAACGATTGTTTAAGTTAAACTAATGAACTCACCAACCTTTTGGTTGACACTTTAAAGCATGTTTATTCTCAGGTACGAAAGAAATCTTCCGCTGTGTATTTGCTCATTTTATAGATATTACTTGGAGTCATTCATGGCATATTTCAAAAGACGTTGCATTCGAGTCGTCGAGTTCATCAAGATTATTATCAAGTCAATTATAGTTGGATATATTATGAAATGGTATGCATGCCTGTCAACTTTCGATGTAATGAAAGTTTGTCTTTTCAAAAACGAATGCAATGTTTGTAAAATGTATCATATAGAGGTCAAGTACCTCGCGATGTAATCAACTGTTGTGAATCGTTTATAATCGATATGGACTTCGTCCGGATGGATTAGGACGGGTCTTCACAAGTGTTAAGTGATTATTGATTAGTTTGGGCATTGGTTGTGCTTGGAAGTGCAATTGGGTCAAAATTGCACTTAGTGTCAATTTTGGTTGGTTTGTAATCCACCCTAATTGTGTTGTTTGTTATGTGATAAATGTAATAGGTACTTTCCGTTGGTGGATTTCGAATTTGGTTTGCATTCATCAAGTAGACAAGGTGAATGTAAATATATTATATGCGTTTGTATGCATACGATGGGTGCGGGTGGGGTAGAGTGATCCCTGGGCGTTCAGGTTCACTTTACGTGTGCGTGGGATGATGGACCCCATGAGCTTCGGGTCCATGTGGCACGTTTGTGCGTTTTGGGTTACCACCCATGGGGTAGTGAATCCCGTGAGCTTCGGATTCACATTGACAAGTAGGTCAACCCCGTTGATGTGGTTGAGGTGATTTGGGTAGTGATTTTCGTGTAGTTTGGCTTCACTAGTGAATCTCGTGTAGTTCAGATTCACAATGTCGTGTGTAGTTCGAACGATCCCATTGTTCTTGTTGCGGATTTGGGTAGTGATTCTCGTGTAGTTCGGCTTCACTAGTGAATCTCGTGTAGTTCGAATTCACAATGTCTCGTGTAGTTCAGACATCCCTATTGTCGTGTGGTTTGAGATAGTGTATCGCGTGAGTTTTCAGATACACTAGGGCGCGTGAGGTTTCGACCAACTTTCATGTGTTTAAGGTTAAGGGGTTAACCTTGAGATTTTTTGGGTATTGTGTATGTGTGTGTGTGTGTATATATATGTATATATATGTATATGTATATATATATATATATATATATATATATATATATATATATATATATATATATATATATATATATATATATATATATATATATATATATATATATATATATATATATATATATATATATATATATATATATATATATTGTTGTGATGCAGCTAATCTTGCGGATTGACATGGTGGTACTTTATGTATAGATTTGCTTAGTTATATAAAGATGCGGTATGTGTTTATTACTTGTATTGGTGATACATATTCATTTTATGTATATGTAGGTATATAGTATGCTTATACTCACTAAGCTTTATAGCTTACCCTCTCGTTGTTTATATTTTTATAGATTCGCAGGGAAGAGGTGGCAAGGGTAAGCACGGGGATTAGTGGATATTTCGGTTTGCTTTAGAAGACTTTGCTTCTGGATCAATTTAGGGTTGGGTAGTGTTTTCCCAATCACCATGCTCAGTTTTATGTTGAACTTAAACACTTTGGGTCAAAGGTGTCTTTTGGGTTATGTTAAAATGGGTCATTGTGTTTTCGGGGTCGTCGTGCCCGCGTCGTTTTCTTAAAGTAACTAAAATCATGTATCTATGTTGTTGAACATGTTATCAGGTCAATTGATATATTGTGGTTTGCGAAAATGGTTACTTGTGTCAAAAACAAACTGCAGCTTCAGGCTACGGCCTAAGCCGCGTTGCGGGTGCTATTGTAAATTGTGGACGGAAGTTTTCGTGGTTGCTGACCTTCAGTGTCTGATGTGGGCTGCGTCACGGCTAGACAAGGCGTGCCGTGCCTTAGCGCTGGCGGGTGTAGTCAGCCTATTAAAAAAATGGATTTGCGTTTAAATAACGGGTTGGGTCGTTACAGTTTAGTGTTTTGGGTTTAGTCCCAAAACTGAAAATCCTAAACCCTAAACTCTAAACCATTCGTGTTAAAAACTCAATCTAAATCCTAAATCTAAACCCTAAACCCTAAATTTCTAAACCCTAATATCTAAACCCTAATATCTAAACCCTAATTTCTAAACCCTCAAAATACGATAATTGTTATATATTATTTCTTCTAGTGTTTTTCCGCCAAAATAAAAACATTTATCACAAAGTGTCTTTTTAAATGTTTATATTTTCATCAAATCTATAATGTTCGTGAATAAAGTCTCTTCATAAAATTAAAAAAAAAAAATTGCTTCCTCCCACTTAGTTACTTCCCCATTGATCCAAACAATATATATATATATATATATGTATATATATATATATATATGTATATATATATATATATAGTTGTACATATAAATATAGCTAATAATATAGCTAATGCAAGTTATATCAAACTTTTATAGAGTATATCTTCAAAGGGATCATATGGTCAACGGGGGGTGAAATCATAAATTGTTTATTAAAACTTGTTATAAACTTAAAGCCCGCCTTAATTGATTCAGTTCCAATTAATGATGTCACCGGTAGTCTTTAAGCCAGGGGTGATTTGACAGTAGGGTTACTTATCTGTCCCCAGCACCACACCCTCCAACAGAGAATACATGCTGACTTCGATTAGGCTATCCGAATAAGATGGAGACCCATTTAATATTACAGTTTTGGTTAATGGCAAGATTTAAGTAAATTCTTTAGGAAATCACGCGGACTACTTTAAAATGTATTTAACGACTATTGTAAAAATTCTTTATTAGACGTTGAAATTAATCGAGTGCAACGTCTGAACCATTTTTGGACCTATTAACGATAACTAAAAACAACCTTTTCAATCAAGCTGTTTGTCTCAACCACTACGGTTAGCTCGACCTTTCTGTAACAATTGTTACATATAATTACTTCAATCTCACTAGAAATATTAACAAGGATAATTAACGAGTTTATTAGAAATAAAGTTTTTACGTTTAAGAGTAATTAAATCGTTAACCACACAGACAGTTGAAAAGGGTAATCCGTAAACTAGTATTTTAGTTGACCAAGGCTAAATATATATAAAGTAGTTCCTCAGAGTTTTAGCAGATTTTAGAGTTTTTAACCCCGAATATCTATTAAGGATTTTGCTATTTGAAAGATAAATGTAATATTCAGCAGGTTACCGTGAATATTACGGCGATATTACTAATCAAAAAACGATAACGAAAAAGTATAATTATTATAACAACACATATAACAATTATATAATTATAAATATAAATGTTAATGTATGATGTGTCAAAAGTGTGTGCAGTAGTGCTTAATCTTTTATTTCAACTTTTAAATTTATAAAACCTTTATTTTACTTTTAACACCCTAATGAGCAACAAGACCCGGTTAGATGTAGTATTTTAGGTTATCGTCCCAAAAGAGCGTGGAAGCAGATAAGAGTTGTTGTTTTATTCTTTAGCTTAGCTCTTATTAAAAAACTAAAGATAGATTTTTATGTGTTTTTAAGTTATAGATTCTTATCTCTTAGGAAAGAGATATTTGCGATAAATTCTTAATAAGTAAAAGAACAAAGGATAAAGCAAATAAAGAATTAAAATAAGTAATTATAAATAAAAGCAGTTACATGGACAAATAACTAATACGGGAATCATATTAGGTAGGTTTCATAACTTATACCAACACAAATCAAGATAACAATCATAGACCAATTATTATCCCTAATAGGTTAAGACAAGTTTTGCATATCATTCAATAGGCAGGACTTAAAGCATATGCTAGACACGTGATGTGTATGACTAACATCTCAATTTTTAGCATTCAATTCAATTACATGATACATATTAACCTTATGATGCGGATCAACATGCAAATGGACTAACAAATTGTATAAGCTATTAAACATTAAGTAGATCAACTCAAGGTACTAGATGAAACTCAATTACTACTAAGTTCTAATGCAATCATTAATCAAACACATCCAAATGGAGGATCTTCGACTAAGCCTAACAATATTAAACTCTATTATATAAGCGTAATTCATATTTAACAGATTTATCACTAACCATGTTGTTTAACTTAGTTGCATGCAATTCAGTCTAACAAGTTTGATTAACTAGATCTAAACAAGTAGCATGAATCGAATAATAGATCATTGGATTAAGTACTAATCAATCCTAAAATCAAGTTATTTAATCATGAAGCATGACAAACAAGCATATTAAAACTAAGTAGATTCAAAACAGTTTAAACATCATCACAGAAACTTAGTTTATACAGATCTGGAAAAAATCAGAAACTGTACGGACTGAAGCACGAAGCCAGCGGCTTTGGCTCAGTCAAGCCGGCAGCTTGGTCTGAGGAAGTCGACGGCTTTATCTGATTCTCAGACAAAGTTAGTTTTCGTCCACGTAACCACTATGAACGTTTAGTTCATAATGGTAGACGAAAATAAAGCACTTAATAAATAAAAGACATTAAATAAATTAAAGCAATAAAATAAACTAAAGACAAATAAATAAAATACGATAAATAAAAAATATTAAATAAAAGACAAAAATTAAAAAACAATATATAAAAGAAAAGAAATTATTAAATTAAAATAAGAAACACTTACAAAATAGAAAGAAAACGTTCGAGCAGAACCTCGACTCCATAACATAAAATATTAAACTAATGTACACTTCTTAACTCCATAAACCTCATATGGGGAGGAGGATTCAATTCTCAAATGAGAGAAAGAATACCAGAAGGTACATTGAAAACTAAAGGGTGAAGGCCTCCTTTTACAAGTGAAGAAGAAGCTTTTTACATTTATTTTCTAGCAATGTGGGACAAAAACTACATTAAAAACTTGAAAATCCCATTTATGAAATTCAGCAGCCGTATTTTGCCTTCTAGCTTCCGAACCGGGCCGAATTAGACAAAACTTATAAAACAGAAGTTGTAGAGCTATGTAATACGGACGTCTGGACACTTGGAACGCCCTAATCGGAGATCGTATGAGTAAGTTATGACCAATAAACTGAATCTGCAGCTTTTTCCAAGTTACTTGATCACCAAGTTAGTTCCATAAACGGCTCTGTAGCTGGCGGCTTTGGAAGGAAAGCTGGCGGCTTCTGTTGATCTAGCTGGCGGCTGTAGTGACCCGAACTTTTCCATGACTAAATGTTTCCAACGTGTTAAGCAATCAAACTTGTTAAGACTTGATTAAATGAAATAAGTTTCATATAGATAATTGATCACCCAAGTTGACCGGCGATTCACGAACGTTACAAATTTGTAAAAACTACATGTTGTGGTATATATAGACATATATATATGGTTGACATAAGATTATGATGAGTAAGTATCGCACTAAGTATATTAACAATGTGTGATATACATAAGAAATGAGATTACTAAGTTAAGAAACTCGAAATGATATATATAACGATTATCGTTATGATAACATCTACTAAATACATATGTATCATATTAAGATATTGATACACTATATTTAACATGATAAAATGATATTTAAATATATCATTAAGTGTGTTAATAATGAACTACATATGTAAAAACAAGACTACTAACCCAAGAATTACGAAACGAGACTTATATGTAACGATTATCGTTGTAACGATATTTTAATGTATATATCATATTAAGAGATATTCATACATCATAATATCATGATAACATAATAAGCTAACATCTCATTTGATATAATAAACATTGGGTTAACAACATTTATTGAGATCGTTAACTTAAAGGTTTCAAAACAACACTTACATGTACCGACTAACGAAGACTTAACGACTCCATTAGAATGTATATACATGTTGTGTTTTGATATGTATTCTTACACTTTTGAAAGACTTCAAGACACATATCAAAGTACTTCTACTTAACAAAAATGCTTACAATTACATCCTCGTTCAGTTTCATCAACAATTCTACTCGTATGCACCCGTATTCGTACTCGTACAATACACAGCTTTTAGATGTATGTACTATTGGTATATACACTCCAATGATCAGCTCTTAGCAGCCCTTTTGAGTCACCTAACACATGTGGGAACCATCATTTGGCAACTAGCATGAAATATCTCATAAAATTACAAAAATATTAGTAATCATTCATGACTTATGTACATGAAAACAAAATTACATATCCTTTATATCTAATCCATATACCAACGACCAAAAACACCTACAAACACTTTCATTCTTCAATTTTCTTCATCTAATTGATCTATCTCAAGTTCCATCTTCAAGTTCTATGTGTTCTTCATAAATTCCATAAGTATAGTTTCATAAAAATCAAGAATACTTCCAAGTTTGCAAGTCTACTTCCAAGCTTTCTAATCCATTCCAAGTAATCATCCAAGATCAAGGAACCTTTGTTATTTATAGTAGGCTATCTTTCTAATTCAAGGTAATATTCATATTCAAACTTTGATTCAATTTCTGCAACTATAACAATCTTATTTCGAGTGAAAATCTTACTTGAACTGTTTTCGTGTCATGATTCTGCTTCAAGAACTTTCAAGCCATCCAAGGATCCTTTGAAGCTAGATCCATTTTTCTCATTTCCAGTAGTTTTATCCAGAAAACTTGAGGTAGTAATGATGTTCATAACATCATTCGATTCATACATATAAAGCTATCTTATTCGAAGGTTTAAACTTGTAATCACTAGAACATAGTTTAGTTAATTCTAAACTTGTTCGCAAACAAAAGTTAATACTTCTAACTTAACTTTTAAAATTAACTAAACACATGTTCTATATCTATATGATATGCTAACTTAATGATTTAAAACCTGAAAACATGATGAACACCATAAAATCGGATATACGCCGTCGTAGTGAAACCGGGGGCTGTTTTGGTTTGGATAATTAAAAACTATGATAAACTTTGATTTAAAAGTTGTTCTTTTGGGAAAATGATTTTTCATATGAACATGAAACTATATCCAAAAATCTTGTTTAAACTCAAAGTGAAAGTATGCTTTTCAAAATGGTCATCAAGATGTCGTTCTTTCGACGGAAATGACTACCTCTTTAGTAATTGACATGTAACTTAAATTTCTGACTATAAACCTATACTTTTTCTGTTTGGATTCTTAAATTAGAGTTCAATATGAAACCATAGCAATTTGATTCACTTAAAACGGATTTAAAATGAAGAAGTTATGGGAAAAACAAGATTGGATATTTTTGATCTTTTTAGCTACGAGAAATGTTTAACAAATCTATACAAATCATATCCTAGCTAACTTATATTGTATTATACCTGTATTCTAATATATTATGTAATCTTGGGATAACATAGACACGTATACAAATGTTTGACATATCATATCGACCCATGTATATATATATATTATTTGGAACAACCATAGACACTCTATATGCAGTAATGTTGGAGTTAGCTATACAGGGTTGAGGTTGGTTCCAAAAATATATAGACTTTGAGTTGTGATCTAGCCTGAGACGTGTATACACTGGGTTGTGGATTGATTCAAGATAATATATATCGATTTATTTCTGTACATCTAACTGTGGACAACTAGTTGTAGGTTACTAACGAGGACAGCTGACTTAATAAACTTAAAATAGTAAAACGTATTAAAAATGTTGTAAATATATTTTGAACATACTTTGATAAATATGTACATATTTGTTATAGGTTCGTGAATCGACCAGTGGCCAAGTCTTACTTCCCGACGAAGTAAAAATCTGTGAAAGTGAGTTATAGTCCCACTTTTAAAATCTAATATTTTTGGGATGAGAATACATGCAGGTTTTATAAATGATTTACAAAATAGACACAAGTACGTGAAACTACATTCTATGGTTGAATTATCGAAATCGAATATGCCCCTTTTTATTAAGTCTGGTAATCTAAGAATTAGGGAACAGACACCCTAATTGACGCGAATCCTAAAGATAGATTATTGGGCCTAACAAACCCCATCCAAAGTACCGGATGCTTTAGTACTTCGAAATTTATATCATATCCGAAGGGTGTCCCGGAATGATGGGGATATTCTTATATATGCATCTTGTTAATGTCGGTTACCAGGTGTTCACCATATGAATGATTTTTATCTCTATGTATGGGATGTATATTGAAATATGAAATCTTGTGGTCTATTATTATGATTTGATAATATATAGGTTAAACCTATAACTCACCAACATTTTTGTTGACGTTTTAAGCATGTTTATTCTCAGGTGATTATTAAGAGCTTCCGCTGTTGCATACTAAAATAAGGACAAGATTTGGAGTCCATGCTGTGACAACCCGGAAATTTCCAACCAAATTTAAACTTTAATCTTTATATGATTCCGACACGATAAGCAATATTTGTTAAGTTAAATTTCAAGAATTTTAAACTATGTTCATACATTCATTCAACCTCGACCAAGTTCCAACGATACACGAACCATTAAACGAATATGATTATATATGTATATGTGTATATATATTATAACTTGAAACGTAAACAAAATATTAGATTAAATACTTTATATGATTGTATCTGTTTCAAAATGTTTATCAATGGAATTAGAAGATAAGATCAAATGATTGAATTATCAGATATATTAAATTATGATTACAAGTCTCTGTTGAAAGGCCCACGTTGATTTGAGAAATCTTTTCATTTTAACAATATTCGGAAAATGGTAAAGTGATTTATAAATATGAACAAATTGTCAATCATTGAGAACTAGACAAAGGATAGTGGAAGATTGAATCTCATAAAGACTCGATTGATCTATTTAGTTTCAAACGTACAAAAACGTTTTCAGTTTAAAAAGAACTTTATTATTAAAACGTATATAACTTTTATAAATATCTAGAACCACTTTTGACAACTCATTACTTAACTAGTATGATAAAGATAACGATATTTATATTTTATTTTATTAAATATATATAACGATTTAAATTAATATTATATATATTTATACGCGTATTATACGTACATAGTTTTATACTTTTACTATACTTAAACTTTACCTTTACTTTATTTTTACTTTACTTTAACTTTAATAATTCATACTTTAATAATTCACTTTAATAATTCATACTTTAATAATTCACTTTAATAATTCATACTTTAATAATTCACTTTAATAATTCACTTTAATAATTTAAAAATCTATTATAAATAGAATTCAATAGGTTTTATTATTTCATAGAAACTTGAAAATAGTTTTCTCTAAACTCTCTCAATCGATTTACATATATATATTTACTCCGTATTATCTCAAGATATTATTAGTATACATAAAATATTACGACGGAGTGCTGTCCGAGTGATTTCGAAGTTGTTTTTTTGAGTGGGATAGGATTAAGGAAATTATGGGTTATAGCTATGGAGGTGATTGAGTATGGTTCATGGGTATGCTCGTGAGGTCAATATAGTGTTTATCATCTCCGTTGCGTTTACGTACCTTTCCTGCAATATTGAATCTCAATATTGATATGTGAGTACTCATAATTTAATTTTTACATACTAATAGTGTATCCCTGACTAGTGCTCGAGTATATAGGATTATGCATGCTTGTACTTTTGATATTGCCATTAGATAGGTTATGTTGATTCCTGAATTAGTTACATATACGATTGAGATAAGGTATAAGATATGTATGTCGTTGGAAAGCTAGCGAAAAATAGTTGAATTTTGGTTTAAGAATCACTTGAATCCAAGTAACGGTTAGAAAGTTATGAAATAAACAAATTGCATAATTAATTTCGTAATTAAAATTGCTGATGATAATTAGTGAACTAATTTTCTGGGTTATAAAAAGTGGTTATTTGGATTCTACTCGTTGAGTAGATGAATTTTCATATAAAGCACGTCTCGTTTCGTTGAACGGTTGTCAAGTTATGGACAAAAGAAGTTTTGCAAATTTTGATGAAATGTCGAAACGGGAACTGAAATTTTCGCTGATCTGCGTTATTTCATATATAAAAAAAATACCACTGAATTCTTTGCTGTAAGGTCTAACAAACGACTCTGGCCGTTTGTCAATTCGAGTCTCGACGATTTTTCTAAAAATCATCAAAGTTGACGGTTTGGTCACATTTTAAAATTCTAAAAAGAGCTGAAACTTTTTTATTTAAAAATGTCAGTTTTGTATCAGTTGTCATGGTCGGCCTGATAAGTGTTTACTCTTGCCAAAAATCATGTTATATCTTTGTAGTAACGAGAATTTGCAGGCTTTGACCGTTTGTCAATACGAGTTTTGAGGAATTTTCTAAAAATCTCCAAAGTAGGCTACTCGGTCACTTTTGTAAATTTATTAAAGCTGAAAAATTAACTTTGAAACGCCGAAAACGCGTTGGCAACTACGAGTTGTCTAGGTTTAGTTTACTTCTGTAATATTTATGCTTAATCTTTTTGGTAATGTGTAACTTTTATCTTTGGCCTTTTATCAATCGGAGTTCCGATAATTTTTCTAAAAATAGCTGAAGTGGTCCGTTTAGTCATGTTTGACCGAAAATCATTTTTGTATAAGTTATTATATATTTGCATGCGACCTCATTTTTACTTTGACCTTTGACTTTTGACTTTAACCTTTGACTTTTGACTTTGAACTTTGACTTTTCCTGTTAACTTTTCAGTTAACTTTTTGTGTTGATTTTCTCTAAAAAAAAAAAAAAACCTAAAATACTATTTTATGATTATGAAACCATTTGTGTTACGTTGTTTCACACGTCACCTTTTACTAGAATCTTAATTGAGCATGAGTAATATAACATGTTACTATACTGTAGAGTCAGACTCGAGCTATAGGATAGGATTACACTATGACCTGACCTAAATTGCTATACAAATATTGACCAACATATAAATATATATAATTAATATAGGTTCGTGAATCCGAGACCAACCTTGCACTTGTTCAATGACGTTATATGTATTTTTACTACGAAATACAGTATGGTGAGTTTCATTTGCCTTTTTACCCTTTATATTTTTGGGACTGAGAATACATGCGCTTTTATAAATGTTTGACGAAATAGACACAAGTAATTGAAACTACATTCTATGGTTGAATTATCGAAATCGAATATGCCCCTTTTTATTAAAGTCTGGTAATCTAAGAATAAGGGAACAGACACCCTAATTGACGCGAATCCTAAAGATAGATCTATTGGGCCTAACAAACCCCATCCAAAGTACCGGATGCTTTAGTACTTCGAAATTTATATCATGTCCGAAGGAGGATCCCGGAATGATAGGGGATATTCTTATATGCATATTGTTAATGTCGGTTACCAGGTGTTCACCATATGAACGATTATTTTTGTCTCTATGCATGGGACGTATATTTATGAGAACTAGAAATGAAATTCTTGTGGTCTATTAAAATGATGGAAATAAATGATTATGATAAACTAATGAACTCACCAACCTTTTGGTTGACACTTTAAAGCATGTTTATTATCAGGTGTTAAAGAAATCTTCCGCTGTGCATTTGCTCATTTTAAAGATATTACTCGGAGTCTTTCATAGCATATTTCGAAGAACGTTGCATTCGAGTCATTGAGTTCATCAAAGATTATTATTAAATCAATTTATAGTTGGATAGTGGATATTATGAAATGGTATGCATGCCTGTCAATTTTCGATGTAAAGAAAGATTGTCTATTAAAAACGAATGCAATGTTTGTAAAATGTATCATATAGAGGTCAAATACCTCGCAATGTAATCAACTATTGTGAATCGTTTATAATGTATATGAACGGGTCCTTTCAGTTGGTATCAGAGCGGTGGTCTTAGCGAACCAGGTCTGCATTAGTGTGTCTAACAGATAAGTTGATAGGATGCATTAGTGAGTCTGGACTTCGACCGTGTCTGCACGTCAATAGTTTTGCTTATCATTTTGTGTCAAAAATTAACTACTTATCATCCTCAGAAAATTACCTGCTTATCATTTTTAGTCTAAGACACGTCTTGCTGCATTGATTGCATGAATAGTGTATAGACAAAAATTCATATCTTAGCGTATCTGCTAAATCATATCTTATCGTATCTATTACTGTAAACGTTGCCTGATATATCTCGTAAATTCCTCCGTAATTTACGAAATCTTTTGTTCTATATATATGGATATTCTATGTAATTAGAATACCATCCGATAACTGAAAATCATTTCATATCGAAAAAAATAAAAATCCTTATTCAATCATACGAAATGGAATTCATCATTAATTTAAGTTCCTCGGATTTTGAAATGGAATCCCACTCCAGCTCCGAAAGCAGTGTGACCGGAATAGATCAACCAATCAGTCATCACCTATTCTGGATGAATTGGGGATGGGTTCGTAGCCTCCTCAATCATTAGAGACAAGAAGAAGGTGATCCCTTCCATCCACCACATTGCCCTCTTGATGAAGAACCTGAAGCACTTACCGGCGAACCTGTTCGAAACATCATTTTCTCGCTCATTTCCAGAGTATCTCGTCACGATTATATATTACATCAAATTTTAGATTTTATTTATCCGCTCGTCCGAACCGACAATCACCCCGGTGTAATAGAAGAAGTCAACGAGCTTCGCGCTCGGGTAGTGGCTTTGGAGAATATGGTGCAGAGATTACAAACACCAGCAGCAGCATCAACAGCATAACCAGTAACACCATCATCAACGCCAATAGTACCATTACCACCCCAACCACAACCACGTCGTAAACCTCAACTTTACACTCTGTCCCATGAGCACCAATGTCATACGCCCTGTAGATACCAAGGAATACCAACAACAATAACCGACGAAGTATTAATTCATAACTTCATTGGAGAAACATTCCGCAGAGATTATGTAATCTCTAAAGTCTTAGAGATTATCTAATCTAGCCCTAACCATAAATCAGTTAAGCGAACCAAAATGATAGAAGGAAGAGTAGAAACCCTGATAAAAATGGTGTGTGATTAACAAGCTAAACTTGTTTTACCAATAGCATCAACAGTACCGTCAGCGTCACCAGCATCATCAGTACAGTCAACATCAGAATCAACAACACCTATAACATCACAAACTCCGTCAGCTCAAGAATCACTATGGACATCATTACGAATCAATAACCCGTATATTGTATCAACGAGTTATGAAGAATTAACTCATTCCCTTTGAAGAAATTATATGTATATTTTATATATTTTGAAATAAAAATAAATCTTTCCGTGCTAAGCTATTGTGTGTGAATCTTAACTACTCGGTTAATTCATATTACAAATATGCAATAATGTACGTCCTTCAGCCGCAACTTAACCAGCGTTAACTACAATCTCTGTCGCAATTCAACAAATTCCAATTCAAAATAAATCAAGTATATATTTGATTTTACACTTTCATCATCAACGTACCCGAAACTTTTCAGATAACATCATTCGTACTTTGCGAAATTCACAAGAATTCCACGAACCGAACATCATACATCAACAAATAACGAAGTATTGATTCATAATTTCAATGTCATTAAAGAAATACTGCGTAAAAGTTATGTACTTTTTAAAGCCTTTAGGGATTATTCAATTCTAGTTTCAACCGTAAATCAAATGAGTTTAATTTAACATTAACTCATTAAATCTATGTTACATCTGAAGAAAATATACATATATATATTTTTTCATAAAGACTGTAATAAAATTCTTTTGTACAAAATATTAATTGTGAAATTTTTTTTAACGGGTAGGTAATACCCGAGAGATATATAAATTCACAATTAATATATTACATTCTTCGAATCTGATTCAGCAAATCATCCATTATACTCCCTACTTTCACAACAATATGCATTCTTTTATAGAAATCAAAACAACCATACTCATTCAAAATTTAATTACATATTCTGATTTTGAAATCTCAAAATTCAACTTGAGATATGACCAAAATCATCACTCTTAGATCCTTACATCTTTCACAAGCTATATTTTGACTTCAAAACTGTGTTAGAACATCAAATGTATGTTAACGATTACAATCTGTGTTTAAACCCTTCGAAAATTTCTGAAGACACTTCGAATGATGAGCAATCGAGATGATGATCCAACCACATGTTACCCACAGTTATGTACCCGAAAAACTCTTGAAACCAAAGTAAAAGTTTAAACAACGTATCCGCGTCAGATTCTTTAGCATTTATTAGCAAAAATAACTTTGCGACTCCTATTCAAAGTAGCCAGTTTTGTCACAGCTCCAGCAAGTCAACTTTGACTTTTCAGTCAGACTAACCTTATTATAACCTTGAGATATACACCATCGTTATCAGGGAACCTTTTACATTCCACCACATTATTAACAGATGTATCAACAACTTCATTACCCTTTGACTTTAGCCTCTCCAAAAAGTCATTATAATTATTCATTGAAATCCCATCATTTACTCATTTGCATCTTGTAATGAGAATTTCCATACGAATCATTGGGAATTAGCAATCAGTATTTTGAAATCTCGCAGCATGTCTACGCCAACAGTTATATGTGTATATATAACGTATATCTTCTGGACTTAAATTGAATGTGAAGATTCTGAAAAACACTTCGAACTATTAAAATTGGTTCTCCGAAAATGGAAAAATACTGATGAAGCGGCAAAAAAAACTATAAACGACCTTAACAATAAAAGTTTGATGATAATGAATAGGTGTGCTGGCAAAGCGCAGAAAAAGAGAAGTCTTGGAACTGGAAAACGGATTGAGCAAAGTAGGAAGGAGGCTGTGGACAAATTACAAAGACTGAACCTGACTTCAAAGGACCCAAATAATTCAGTATCTGCTGAAGTCATTAACGAATACCTTGCTCCTGACTCTAAACCCCTGCGGACAATATTCTTCATCATCCTCTGATATTAGAAATTCTAAAATATCATCATATCTTTCATTATAAATATCCTCCATATTTCTGAAGATATTTTCTTAATTTTTCTTATTTGAAATCATTTACCTCTTCGCGCTATCTGTATTACATCATAAAAGAAACTATTTTAGTTTCTAAATTCTGAAACATTCAAGTTTAAAATAGGAATATTTTGAAGTAGTGTTGGGAACTGAAGCATGAATTAGTATAATATAATGACACTTGATCAATGTGATTATATTACAGTAAGTCATGCAGAGTTTCTAAATGGAACGTGATGATTCACAGATCATAACATCATCATGTGCCATGTTATATGACTCTTGTATTCTATTTAACCTCTAAAATATCAAGAAAATATTTCTTGATGATTCGGCCTTTTCCAAGGTATTTTAGTAATTTGACAAGTCAAGATCGTGCCATCACAATTTCCTTCCTAGAACATTAACAATGTTTATTTCGAAATTCATATCTGTGAATTCTGGACCATTACAAGCGGTGCTTAATCGCAAGAAGAAGAAACGAAAGGACAAAACTCCGAAATAGAAATTGGGGTATAAATTGCAGCAAATAAAAGAGAGCATTAACTGTGAATGATAATGATTATAGAAGACAGAAGCAGAGACTTTGAAATATAAGGGAACATATAAAGCCCAACGACAAACCAGAAATTATAAACCATATATATCGATGCATATAGCAATATAAAGACACGAGAGAACTAGGAACACTATACATCCAAGAGTATAGTAGAAGTAAATAGATTCTTCCGGCGGTAGATGAAAAAAAAGAAGAATGACCGATATGAAAGTTAGAAGTATATCGAGAATCAGAACTGGATGGAGCATATTAATGAATACTTTAAAATATGAGTTGAGGGAGAAAGAATAGAAGGTGATGAAACACGACTAGGAACTTAGAAATCAACAGATTTAACTCACACAATGGCAGAATAAGTGAATCAAACCCTCTAGTGAATAGGTTAAGTTTTTTTTTGATTAATTTAGTCAAACCACAACTAAATCAAGTGTGATTAGATCAACACCTAGAGCTATTATTCACCACCTGGGTGATTTGGACTGAGAGAGAATCGAAGGAGCTCACTAGATCTAAGTGTGTGTAACAAATGAGAGGCTTAACCTAAAATGAAGAACATAAGACTTTATATACCCCTGCTGTTGACACACCCATACGATTCATTCATCACACGTACAAGTTGGCTTCATCAACCGTACGGGTGATCACTCACTCGTGTCTTATCATTTAGGTTGTAACTGTGACTTAGCTCAGCATCAACCATGCGTATGAGCCTGTCAGCCGTACTAGTGAGGCTTCACTCGTACGTCTGACTAAGTCTAACATAGTCAAACATCTAAATATCGTTCCTGCAATTCCTGTAACCACATACAAACACGGATAGGATAATAACGAGCAGTCATGGTGGCCTGAAAACTGTTGTACCTGCAATGGACGTGGGTAGATGTCTAGGGACTTGCATAAAATGCGTCAGCAGATGGTGTGAGTTGTAAGGAAACGAAGGAGGTGAATTTATAAGAAAATCTCCAACAGAACAATTAAAATGGATGATCGCATTTAAAGCGGATCCTAATTCCCTTGATTACCGGAGAATCAAATCTTATTAAGAAGATTTTCTTCAAATCCCTTAAAATCTGGGAATCAATCATATCTACGTCAAATGATAAGATGAATCTACACTTACTCATTTCACTCTTCTATGTTAGCTTCATTCGTACTCTTCATATAAATGGATTGTTTATCCAAATTATTCGCTGATGATAAAACTCTAATTTTCAGCCCGTATGCATCATGAAAACATACTTATTATCATTCACGACCTTTCCACTCAAATTTCGGGACGAAATTTCTTTAACGGGTAGGTACTGTGACAACCCGGAAATTTCCAACCAAATTTAAACTTTAATCTTTATATGATTCCGACACGATAAGCAATATTTGTTAAGTTAAATTTCAAGAATTTTAAACTATGTTCATACATTCATTCAACCTCGACCAAGTTCCAACGATTCACGAACCATTAAACGAATATGATTATATATGTATATGTGTATATATATTATAACTTGAAACGTAAACAAAATATTAGATTAAATACTTTATATGATTGTATCTGTTTCAAAATGTTTATCAATGGAATTAGAAGATAAGATCAAATGATTGAATTATCAGATATATTAAATTATGATTACAAGTCTCTGTTGAAAGGCCCACGTTGATTTGAGAAATCTTTTCATTTTAACAATATTCGGAAAATGGTAAAGTGATTTATAAATATGAACAAATTGTCAATCATTGAGAACTAGACAAAGGATAGTGGAAGATTGAATCTCATAAAGACTCGATTGATCTATTTAGTTTCAAACGTACAAAAACGTTTTTAGTTTAAAAAGAACTTTATTATTAAAACGTATATAACTTTTATAAATATCTCGAACCACTTTTGGCAACTCATTACTTAACTAGTATGATAAAGATAACGATATTTATATTTTATTTTATTAAATATATATAACGATTTAAATTAATATTATATATATTTATACGCGTATTATACGTACATATTTTTATACTTTTACTATACTTAAACTTTACCTTTACTTTATTTTTACTTTACTTTAACTTTAATAATTCATACTTTAATAATTCACTTTAATAATTCATACTTTAATAATTCACTTTAATAATTCACTTTAATAATTCATACTTTAATAATTCACTTTAATAATTCACTTTAATAATTCAAAAATCTATTATAAATAGAATTCAATAGGTTTCATTATTTCATAGAAACTTGAAAATAGTTTTCTCTAAACTCTCTCAATCGATTTACATATATATATTTACTCCGTATTATCTCAAGATATTATTAGTATACATAAAATATTACGACGGAGTGCTGTCCGAGTGATTTCGAAGTTGTTTTTTTAGTGGGATAGGATTAAGGAAATTATGGGTTATAGCTATGGAGGTGATTGAGTATGGTTCATGGGTATGCTCGTGAGGTCAATATAGTGTTTATCATCTCCGTTGCGTTTACGTACCTTTCCTGCAATATTGAATCTCAATATTGATATGTGAGTACTCATAATTTAATTTTTACATACTAATAGTGTATTCCTGACTAGTGCTCGAGTATATAGGATTATGCATGCTTGTACTTTTGATATTGCCATTAGATAGGTTATGTTGATTCCTGAATTAGTTACATATACGATTGAGATAAGGTATAAGATATGCATGTCGTTGGAAAGCTAGCGAAAAATAGTTGAATTTTGGTTTAAGAATCACTTGAATCCAAGTAACGGTTAGAAAGTTATGAAATAAACAAATTGCATAATTAATTTCGTAATTAAAATTGCTGATGATAATTAGTGAACTAATTTTATGGGTTATAAAAAGTGGTTATTTGGATTCTACTCGCCGAGTAGATGAATTTTCATATAAAGCACGTCTCGTTTCGTTGAACGGTTGTCAAGTTATGGACAAAAGAAGTTTTGCAAATTTTGATGAAATGTCGAAACGGGAACTGAAATTTTCGCTGATCTGCGTTATTTCATATATAACAAAAATACCACTGAATTCTTTGCTGTAAGGTCTAACAAACAACTCTGGCCGTTTATCAATTCGAGTCTCGACGATTTTTCTAAAAATCATCAAAGTTGACGGTTTGGTCACATTTTAAAATTCTAAAAAGAGCTGAAACTTTTTTATTTAAAAATGTCAGTTTTGTATCAGTTGTCATGGTCGGCCTGATATGTGTTTACTCTTGCCAAAAATCATGTTATATCTTTGTGGTAACGAGAATTTGCAGGCTTTGACCGTTTGTCAATACGAGTTTTGAGGAATTTTCTAAAAATCTCCAAAGTAGGCTACTCGGTCACTTTTGTAAATTTATTAAAGCTAAAAAATTAACTTTGAAACGCCGAAAACGCGTTGGCAACTACGAGTTGTCTAGGTTTAGTTTACTTCTGTAATATTTATGCTTAATCTTTTTGGTAATGTGTAACTTTTATCTTTGGTCGTTTATCAATCGGAGTTCCGATAATTTTTCTAAAAATAGCTGAAGTGGTCCGTTTAGTCATGTTTGACCGAAAATTATTTTTGTATAAGTTATTATATATTTGCATGCGACCTCATTTTTACTTTGACCTTTGACTTTTGACTTTAACCTTTGACTTTTGACTTTGAACTTTGACTTTTCCTGTTAACTTTTCAGTTAACTTTTTGTGTTGATTTTCTCTAAAAAAAAAAAACCTAAAATACTATTTTATGATTATGAAACCATTTGTGTTACGTTGTTTCACACGTCACCTTTTACTAGAATCTTAATTGAGCATGAGTAATATAACATGTTACTATACTGTAGAGTCAGACTCGAGCTATAGGATAGGATTACACTATGACCTGACCTAAATTGCTATACAAATATTGACCAACATATAAATATATATAATTAATATAGGTTCGTGAATCCGAGGCCAACCTTGCACTTGTTCAATGACGTTATATGTATTTTTACTACGAAATACAGTATGGTGAGTTTCATTTTCCTTTTTACCCTTTATATTTTTGGGACTGAGAATACATGCGCTTTTATAAATGTTTGACGAAATAGACACAAGTAATTGAAACTACATTCTATGGTTGAATTATCGAAATCGAATATGCCCCTTTTTATTAAAGTCTGGTAATCTAAGAATTAGGGAACAGACACCCTAATTGACGCGAATCCTAAAGATAGATCTATTGGGCCTAACAAACCCCATCCAAAGTACCGGATGCTTTAGTACTTCGAAATTTATATCATGTCCGAAGGAAGATCCCGGAATGATAGGGGATATTCTTATATGCATATTGTTAATGTCGGTTACCAGGTGTTCACCATATGAATGATTATTTTTGTCTCTATGCATGGGACGTATATTTATGAGAACTGGAAATGAAATTCTTGTGGTCTATTAAAATGATGGAAATAAATGATTATGATAAACTAATGAACTCACCAACCTTTTGGTTGACACTTTAAAGCATGTTTATTCTCAGGTGTTAAAGAAATCTTCCGCTGTGCATTTGCTCATTTTAAAGATATTACTTGGAGTCTTTCATAGCATATTTCGAAGAACGTTGCATTCGAGTCATTGAGTTCATCAAAGATTATTATTAAATCAATTTATAGTTGGATAGTGGATATTATGAAATGTATGCATGCCTGTCAATTTTCGATGTAAAGAAAGATTGTCTATTAAAAACGAATGCAATGTTTGTAAAATGTATCATATAGAGGTCAAATACCTCGCAATGTAATCAACTATTGTGAATCGTTTATAATGTATATGAACGGGTCCTTTCACATGCTTGTATGATATTATGTAAAAACTGCATTCAAGAAACTTATTTTTGATGTAATATATTCTTATTGTAAACCATTATGTAATGGTCGTGTGTAAATGGTATATTTTATATTATCATTATTTGATAATCTACGTAATGCTTTTTAAACCTTTATACATAAAATAAAGGTTATGGTTGTTTTAAAAATGAATGCAGTCTTTGAAAAACGTCTCATATAGAGGTCAAAACCTCGCGAAAAAATCAATTAATATGGAACGTTTATAATCAATATGAACGGGACATTTCAGCGGCTTTATTTCTTAAGCCGACAACTTCTTATGCATTTACATGTTCTTCGATTTTTAGCTCTTTTCTGGAATATTC
Source organism: Rutidosis leptorrhynchoides (assembly GCF_046630445.1). Taxonomy (NCBI): domain Eukaryota; kingdom Viridiplantae; phylum Streptophyta; class Magnoliopsida; order Asterales; family Asteraceae; genus Rutidosis; species Rutidosis leptorrhynchoides. The sequence goes on along the minus strand of NC_092340.1, from coordinate 187,732,422 downwards.
TCGAATTTCTTCACTTTAACACCAAGCCGGCGGCTTTCATTGTTTCATGCCGGCGGCTTCATAGCTTTTCTGTAACTTTTTATCTATTTTTGTTCCTGTTTAACACATAACTCAAACAAAACATTAGAAATACCTTTTTCCCCATTTCTACCCATTTTGATGTGTTTAAGTGTTGATATGTCTTTAAAATACCAAGATAACTTCTTAAAATGTTATTAAAAAACTGTATAATTTTGGAATTATCAAATCCCCCACACTTAAGCTTTGCTTGTCCTCAAGCAAATAAAGATAAAAACATTTTTTAAAAATATACTCCCTTAGGCATTTTTATCAAACTTAGTATTTACTGAGATGTTTTGACAATACTTTGGTTAATCTTGTGTTTTCAGCTGAAAATTATCTTCAAAGTTTTTTTTCAAAGATTAACACTTTTTTATGAATTTCACCTAGGTAATGTATCAAAAGAAATATTAAATGGGTAGTTCATATCGGATTTTGGTTTATTAGGGTGGTCATGACACGAGATATAAAATGGGTGTAAAAGCGGAAGCAAAATGCAAAGTCAAAAAGATGTCTAATCATTAAAGTTTAGTTATTATTATAAGAACTAGTCTGAACCAGACCAAGGAGTAGAAGTGGTCCTAATGTTTATTAAACCAGATTTATACAACAGTTGGTCATCATTGGGCTCTTTTATTTTCTAACTAGAGCTTTTGATAAGTGTGTGGTTCTCATTGGAACTCTTTTCTAATGCTCTCATGACTCTCATTGGCCTTCATTGGGCTCTATTAACTTTTCATTTCTTTTGCTTTCATGCTTAGCTTTTAGCTTCACATTTGACAATTTTTTCTAAGTTGGCCCTCATTGGGACTCTTTTGCTGCCTCAGTGGTCCATGCTTATTATGCCATATGGTATTGGCTATAAGTTTGTAATAGTTTCACAATATTTGGCGTTTACTTTCTATCTTAAACAAGTAGTCCGATCTCGAAGTCGAGAGTAGTTCTATTAGCTTTAAGATTAGATTAATGAAAAACATAAGTTTAACTAAGAATTTATACTTCCAAAAATACAGGGTTAAAAATGGGAATTTTGTTTAATTGGGTTATTCCTAAAAAAGTTTAGGTTTCTAATGGTAATTAATTGGAATTTTGTTAGCACTCTATACATTTGGATATGTATTCAAGTGTTAACGACCTGGGTACTGGCTTAAATTGGTTTTAAAACAAAAGGCTAACAAAAAATAAAATCCTATATATTTCTTTATCATTTACATTACCTTGATTTTAGGTGTTTTATATTTCTTTATAATTTATTCCATCTCAAAATTAAAAATTTCACCATATAGGGAGTCAAAAACTAGTTACTTTTAAGGGTATGAATCACAAAGAAACCATATTTTATAATGTAGGACAAACAAAATCAAGTCTGATATAAAAACCTCATTTTATTATTATTTCCTTAACAATTTTCAAAAAATTTATCTTGGGTTTTTAATTAAGTGAAGAATTTACCCCTCCCCCACACTTATTTCATGTTATGTCCTCACTAGCATAAAATTAGACTAAAAAAATATAGGAAAGATAAATAATAGTAAATAAGGAGAAGAATGATGTTACTTGGAAGTAGATTGTAATTACAGGATAGTTGCAGTAGTTGAATTTGAAGAACACGCGCCCAATCACCCCATTTATTCAAATAATCACTAATAAAAAGGAAATAAATACGTTCTTCTTTATTAAAATCGGTGGAAAATGTTCCACGAATTAGTAATGTTAACCAGTTATTAACACATTGGGTTGAATATATGTAGTTTGGAAGTTTTCCTTTCTCTTTCGCATAGAACCCTGGTATAACCCTACTTTTGGAATTCGTATCATACTTAAAATTTGATTGGGACACCCGAATGTACCCCTCGGTTATGCTAATGTTGAATGGATCACTATAAACCGTCTTCTCCAAATTATATACCTTGTGATATCCACTCGCATACAAACAATCATTTATCTCAACATCGGGAACCTCAAAATGTGCAGTTGATCCGCTATAATTTTCTTTAATGTTGTTGGAGTCAACCTTTATCCTTATTCAGCTAGTTCCTCAGTTGTCGGCTCATAATAATTAGCAATCAAAATAGCTAACAAATCCTCTTCTTTATCCATAACAACCTCATCTTTACCATTAAGTGAGCAAGTTTGTAACTCAGAAAATTCTTGTAATAGTTCAGAAAGTGGATATAAATGAGTAGTTTCTTTAACAACCGGTGAATCTATCCTTTTGTTTTCTAGCAATACGTCCACCTCAAAATTAGGATAAGAATCATCATCTTCATCATCAGAAGAATCCCATTTAATCGGATGGAACTCGACATCGTCTTTGGTATTTGAAGGATCCCAATCTATACTCGGTGATTCTTCATCTAAAATTTCATCGTTGAAAATATTAATCGGGGCGACTAACATAGGTAGTGAAATGGTAGGTTGTAGAGCTATTGGTTGGGGTATTGGAATACATTCTGTCATACTTAATTGTTCTAGGTATGAATCGGTAGGTAGTTGTGTATTAGATGGGGGTAGTTGAATGTTCTACGTCTGGATTTGTGCAACATTGTAAAGATCCATAAAAACACGGGCAAAATCCCTCGGCTATCATCTCCTCTTCTATCGACATGTTTCTAATACTTACCCCAAAACCCTCTACTTCTTCTTTGACTGGTCCGAACTCCTCATTAACCAACTTTTCCTCATCATTAGTCCAATAATACGCATTGGAAAGATATGGTGTGACAGTTATCGTATGTTGAGTTTGAACATTTTCTTCCTTTTCCTTTACTTGTCTCATGTATTCAATCCATTCTAATATCGATTGTATTTATTTTAGTGAAAATGGACCAGCCTTATATCCAGCCTTATTTTCCTTAATAAAGTCTCTAACCATTTCCATAAAAGTTCTATCTTCTTTTTTCTTAATTGGTTGTTCCATATTTTTAAATAAGATTTGAGATTTAGATTTTAGAATGGAGATTTTAATTTATAGAAGGAATTAAGATTTGAATGAAAAAATAATTTAAATAATTAACTAATAACTAAATAGATTAAATTTTAAGTAATAAAATATAAATAGCTTAAAAAAATTAAATAACAACTTTATCGCATAACAACGAATAATTAAACATAAATCAGCCTATTGAATCTTCCAAAACTTAAGTGACTGTCATCGTCTAGGTTCGAGCAGGAGCCTTTAAATCAGAACCCTAGCAACCCTCCCCTAAAGGAAGACCGTCGTCACTTGTTTTCAAGAAATATCAATAACCAAAATATATCCAATTTCCTTATTTACCGCGCTCCCCGGCAGCGGCGCTAAAAAGTTGATGTATCAAAAGTATGTGCAGTAGTGCTTAATCTTTTATTTCAACTTTTATTTTACTTTTAACACCCTAACGAGCAACAAGACCCGGTCAGATGTAGTATTTTAGGTTATCGTCTCAAAAGAGCGTGAAAGTAGATAACAGTTGTTGTTTTATTCTTTAGCTTAGCTCTTATTAAAGAACTAAAGATAGATTTTTATGTGTTTTTAGGTTATAAATTCTAATCTCTTAGGAAAGAGATATTTGCGGATAAATTCTTAATAAGTAAAAGAACAAATGATAAAGCAAATAAAGAATTAAAATAAGAAATTATAAATAAAAGCAGTTACATGGATAAATAACTCATACGGTAATCATATTAGGTAGGTTTCTGATGTCAAAGCTAAGGGGTATAAAATACTATTAAATTTTAGCAGGAAATACTATTAAATACGGTACAATTTTACCCAAGATATTTATTTATTTATAGAATGGATATACTTAAACCTTGCTACAACACTTATAGGCAGTGTACCTAATCGTACAGTAGTGTAGTTTTTAGTAAGTCCAGTTCGTTCCACAGGGAATCTTTTTAAACAAAGCTTAACGCTATATTAGTTTACTTTTATAAAAATACAAATATATATATATATATATATATATATATATATATATATATATATATATATATATATATATATATATATATATATATATATATATATATATATATATATATATATAAGTAATATTATTATTATAAAGGGGGGTTTTTACCGTTTAACTTTAGTCGCAGTTAAAACCAAATGTAAAATATTAAAAATAAATACAAAACTTAAATTAAAGCATAAAGTAAATAACGATAATGAAATTGCGAATAGTAAAAGTGCGATAAAATAAACTTGCGATAATTAAAAAGTACGATAATTAAAAGTGCAATTAAATACAATAACAATAAAAATGCGATAATTAGAAGTGCAATTAAATATAAAAATAAAGGAAATTAAATATGAAATAAAAGAATTATGCTTATTTAAACTTCCGTAATCATGATGTTTGACGTGTTGATTTTAGTTTTATGCCCATGGGTTAATTGTCCTTTGTCCTGGATTATTTAATATGTCCATACGAATTTGTCCATAATAGTCCATCAGTCATAAATATAAAGAGCGAAAGCCTTCGTCAAATTATTCTTATTCCCGAAGTCAAATATTCCAACTAATTGGGGATTCGAATTGTAACAAGGTTTTAATACTTTGTTTAATGAATACACCAGGTTATCGACTGCGTGTAAACCAAGGTTTTACTACTTTGTTAATAATTACACCAATTACCCTTGAATGTAATTCACCCCTGTTTCAATAAGTTTATTAACTATTAATCCAGTTCCGTATCCGGTAAAATGAATAATTATTGGTATTTATAGATATCCCGCCCACCGTACCCAGTCAAGCGTATGTGGTTATATATAAATACGTCAAATTATAAGTTTGTATATTAAATTAACAAGGTATTGTTTAGTTAATATAAAACCCATTAATAGCCCATAGTCTAATTTCCACAAGTGTCGTTCTTTTGTCCAAACCCCAATTATGGTACAAAGCCCAATTACCCAATTTTAGTAATTAGCCCAATATCATGATTACTTCGGATTAAATAAGCATAATAATAACTTAGCTACGAGACGTTAATATAAAAAGGTTGAACATAACTTACAATGATTAAAAATAGCGTAGCGTTACACGGACAGAATTTCGACTTACACCCTTACAACATTCGCTAACATACCCTTATTATTAGGATTAAAATTAAAATTAAAATTAAAATTATAAATATAAATATATACGATATAGATAGAGAGATGGATATATTTGGTGATTTTTGTGATCAGAATTCGTTTGCTTTTATAGGGATTTTCGACTTTTGGGGCTCCGCGACTCGCGACCAATTTTGCCTTCAAACTCCGCGAGTCGCGGAGTTTACTTTTACAGCTCACCCATGTTTGGAGTCTTTCTTGCCGACGATTTATTTTATATATATAATATATATATAATTAATATAATTAATTATATATTATATTATATTTATATACATAGTTAACTTGTAATTTTTAGTCCGTTGCGTCGAGCGTTAAGAGTTGACTCTGGTCCTGGTTCCGGATTTTCCAACGTCCTTGCGTACAATTTAATATCTTGTACTTTGCGTTTTGAATCTTGTACTTTTGTAATTTCGAGACGTTTCTTATCAATAATTGGAACCTCTTTGATTGTCTTTTGTACTTTTGAGCTTTTTGGTCGTTTGCATCTTCAATTCATTGAATCTGTCTTTTGTCTTCACCTTTTAATATTTAAACGAATATCACTTGTAAATAGAACAATTCCAACTAAAAACTTGTCTTTCTTGAGGAATAATGCTATGAAATATATGTTCGTTTTTAGCATTATCAAATATTCTCACACTTGAGCGTTGCTTGTCCTCAAGCAATATCGTCTTGAAATACTAGAATCACTTCTTTATTCTTCACACTTTGTACATCAGTGATTTCTATACGGTGGTATGAACAATGGTAGTAACGATATGGTTTACAGTCCCACATGACTATAAAAATTTAGATCCATTTAAGGAAATTGGATCTTTATGAAAACATTTGATCTTTTGAAAATTAAATCTAGTTTTTACCCTAGATAAGTTTTCCGGAATAACCCTTTACCGGTGTTTGCAAAATATTTTTGTGGGTTTGGTGGGTTTCAGATTTGAAAATTTTAGCTCAAAACTTATGGTTTTGTGTCATCCACTTGCTAACCTTGTATTTGCAAAGCAACACGTCCAGTTCACTTGTCCCGTATATTACCTTTCGGTAAACTACCGTCCGGTTGTAAAGGAAAGCGTTGAACAAGCAACTGTTAAGGCAATGTCCCCTGACATGCTTTTAATTATGGTCTATAACGTGTCGGACGCAATTACTATCCTTGGTAGGAACAATAGTAAAGCTCACCCTTATAATTTTTCGGTATGGCACAAGGTCCTGTCTTTGACCACTATGCAACCACCGTTCTTACGGTTGACACCCGATTTGGTTCAGGTGACCTAATGAATTCCAGGTGAATTCCTAGGATTTTACGTTCAATGGTAATGAACGCATTGAAAATAGGGTTTTCAGAAAACAAATCGGTTTGTAATTTTTGATCAAAATATTTTCTCGTTCAAGCTCGAGTTTAGATATCATTGAATTCCATGAGTTTGTAATTCTCAATCTTTAAGGTCAATCTCAAGGATTGAGTAATATCAGGCTTAAAAGCTGATTTTTGATCTTTTAAGGAGATTATCCTTTCTGGGGATCTGATTCATTAGTCTTATCCAGCTAATATCCTTCTCATGGTTAGGATAAATCTGACCACTTGGCGACCCTGTTTAATGCTGAGGTCCGTGGATTTCCTGCTGATTTTAGTGATGACTTTTCTAGATTTTTCGTCAACCTACAGCTGGTCTGGACGACAACTTCATGACCTAAATCAAGAAGCGCGTGTCTTTTTCGGAAGACTTTACTTCCTTTTAATGATGGAATTGATTCATCGTGTAGATCCATCTTTTCTTTTCTTTCATCGGGTAAAACAGTTTAGTTTAGTCCAAAGCAAAAGTATTTTCAGTTATTTGTTATAGATATATGTGACATATGTTTAAGATAACTTGGTAAATTTTCCCACACTTGACTTTTATTTTCCTTTTTATCGTCCTCTATTCCATTTTAAATGAATTTTAACATTTTGGTTTGTTTCTCAATTTATGTCCTTTCCGAGGTAACAATATATATATATATATATATATATATATATATATATATATATATATATATATATATATATATATATATATATATATATATATATATATATATATATATATGTATAAACATGAATTTGAGTTCATTTAATTGAAAATTTTGAAAAATTTTACTAGAATTGGGTAGTCAGTATATAAGACTAGGGCTGTTCTTTATTATCAGAGAGCACTAGATTCTAATACAACTACTGCTTTACTAGTATTTTTAATGGTAACCAAGTGTATAAAGTAAAAAATTTTAAAATCCGAAAGAATTTAACCCCTTCCCACACTTAAGATCTTGCAATGCCCTCATTTGCAAGAAATCAGTAACAATTTAAATTATTGAGGGTGATTTGTGTGAAAATGATTAAATTTTACCAAAGTTTCCAAATATATTGGCGTTTGTTTGCTGAATGATAAATGGTGCACATCATTTGTTCATTCCGTCTTGTTGTTATTTCACATATATTTTGCATCTTGTCGTCAAAATTAGTTGCTTTTGCTGAACTTAATGCCAGTCTTTGAAAATGCGTTGTTTTACCCTGTTGTATACATAAGATAAACTGCAGACATATATGCATATTTTTGAAGTTTGGTATATTACCCCACATTCAAAAATTATTAAAATCTAAGAATAAAAGTTAGACAATTATAAAAACTATTACAATATTAACAAAAGTATTAAACGTATCAACATTACAAATTACAAAATAAAAGAAATAATAAGTAAACTAGGGATGATATTGATACCAATAGGGGTTCCAGGCATAACCATAGGTGCTATAGAATGCTTCGGCAGGGTTATACGTAGGATATGGTGGCTGCATCTCTATAGACCAGGGAGGGAAGATGGGTTTCAGTGTAGGAATATAGTTTCTACCTATATGTTGGCAATGAGCTATGATTTGGTTCTGATGAACTTGCCAATCTTCAAATGCTCTCTGTCTAGCATTTTCGTACTCCTGAGAAGCTATAAACCTTTGCATTTCTTGCATCTCATTCCCCCCTCCTACATTACCTTGCTGTTGGTTTCTCTTAACCTGTGGATGTCTACCATGGTATGGTACTGCGGCGTTATTTCGCCTCTTCAAAACTTTCGCACCATGGTATACATTTAAACCTATAGTATCGCGGGGTTCTGGTTCTTCTACTAATAATCCCCCCCGACTTATATCCACACCGAGATATTCACCAATCAAAGTAATAAAAATACCACCTCCTATTATGCTATGCGGTCTCATCCCCCGAACCATAGCTGATAAATAATAACCCACACAATACGGTATACTTACAGCGCTTTGTGGGTCTCGAATACACATATGGTAAAACAAATCTTGTTCATTTACTTTTTCCTTGTTCTTACCCCTTTGTGTAATCGAATTAGCTAAAAACCTATGAATCACTCTTAATTCGGCTCTATCTATATCCAAATAAGAGTAATTTCCCCCTTTGAAATGGTGATGGCTTGTCATTTAACTCCACACACCGTGTGTATCAAAATTTTCATCTATCTTTCTACCGTTTAGTATCAACCCTCTACAATCGGCAGATGCTAACTCCTCAGGCGTATATATACGTAAAGCCTGAGCCATGTCTAGTAAAGACATGTGGCGCATCGAACCTCCTAACAAAAATCTAATAAATGATCGGTCTGTTAAACTAGCTACCCGATCATTTAATTCTATACTACATAACAATTCTTCACACCATACTTTATATACAGGTCTACGCATGGTGAATAAACGTACCCAGTCATTAAAAGTAGAATTATCATACCTCTGTACAAGTAATTCCCTAATTGGTCCGGCCAATTCTACAGCTTCTAAGGGTCCCCATTCTATGACCCTCGGTACCTCAACAACCTTAGAATGAAGAGTATGCAAACCCCTTTGATATTTTGGATAATCTATCCAAAGTCTGTCAAATCTCAGGTTCGGGTGCAACTCTTCCAAGTGCATATCAAAAAATGTCATGACTGGATGAGGTATATCCTGCTTGTAGTAGTTATCCACCTCCTGTTGTTCTGCATTCTCAGCAGGAGCATTGCGGGCTTGTGATGAAGATTCACCCCTTTCAGTCTGCAAAACACATCAAACACAATTTTTGTGCATCCAAATATGCATTAGTGTCAGCAAAATCATCAATCAAAATAATCACAATGACATGATCAATTTATATCAAACTTAAGCTCATTTTCACATTTTCATAAAATCTACACTTTTTCAAATAAGCATATACGAAAATGTTCGCCAAGTTCATAAGCATTAAACTCAAATAACATGTCAAAATAATCATTACTAGCAATTAAACAAGTTTCAAATGGCATTATCTCTCAAAAATCAAGTTCATGAATTTTTAGACTTGGAAAAGTCCACTTTAATTCTCAAAATCATGTTTAGGCTCAAATTTTGGATCATTTAACTACCTAAACATGTTACACTACTTAATTTAGCAACAATTCATGACAAAAATCGGCCATAACCTGTTTATATCAAAAAGCCCCAAATTTGCTCAAGAACACAAACCCTAGATTACTCAAAATTTGAAGTTTAAGGCTTCTAATCATGTTAAATAGCATCAATCTAGGTTATACAAGCATAATACATAAATAATTTAAGCATAATTACACTAAAAAGCATCAAAATCAAATTGGGGAAAAAATGGCTCAAGAACACCAAATTTCGAATTAAATGGTGTTTAGGTGTAGAAATTTACCGTTTTTCTTGAGTAATTCCTAGATAGCATCCTTCTCAACATGATTTTAGTAAAAGATTTGGTGATTAACGGTTAAAAATTGTGATTTTTGGGGGTGTTTTTCGTGTATTTTCGAGGGTTATTTCGCTGTGTTTTTGAGTTTTGGGTTGTGTGGACTGAGACTGATCGTTCAGCTCTTTTTATTTTTTCTGTAATCCGGTCCTCCCGCGACTCGCGGGGATTAAACCTCCAAATTCCGCGAGTCGCGGAGTTTGCTATTTTTTTTTTTTTTATAATCATTAACTTATGAAACAATTAAGTACTTAATTTTAAAATTTTGTTTCCCTTGTTATTTAGGACGAGGTCGTTTCGGATCGATGTCCTAGTCCGTCCTTCGACAAAATTTTAAAATTTGTCTTTTTGTAGCGATTGTTTTAAAAGCTAAGATTTTTGGGTTTTTTAATGTTTTTGGCATACTTTAATTCAATAAGACTAAAAATAATGATAATAAAAGTTCTCATCCCTCCCTCGGGTAAAGAAATTTCGGTTCAAAGACCTAGTCTTCAACTTACGACGAATTTTAAAAATCATATTTTTAACTTAATGAGATAAAGTAAATTTTTGTTTTTAAATTCACACAATTTAAATATAAAATTCAAAATTAATATTAAAAATTCACACCAAACTTAAAATTTTAAATGCATAAAATTAAAATTTCATATTTTAAAAATTAAAAATTCACACCAAACTTAATTTAAAAATTTATAAATTCATACCAAACTTATATTAATTTTTCAAATATTTACAATTTTAAATATATTGTTTTTACAAAGTTTACAATATTAATTTAAGATTTAAATATTAATTTTAAAAACATGGTAAAAATAAAATTAAAAATTTTTTGTCTTTTTATCCCACTTTAATCAATCAAATATTATAAAAAATATGCGCCCCTCTTTTCGGTAAAGTAATTTCGGTTCCAAGACCTAATTTAACTCATGACGAATTTTTGAAATATTTTGAGTTGATTGATTAAAGATATTTATACCTTAAGAATAAACGTTAAATTTCGCAGTGATGTAATAAATTTTTGAATGATATCAATAATTTCGGTCGCCAAACCTAATTTTATTTAATACCAATTTAATACTTTTTAGCGAACAAATTAGCGTTTATTATCAAAAGGTTAAAAATAAAATAAAATAAAAACTGTACAGACATACCTGTGAAATAGATTTCTTAGTTATATGATCTATCCCATTCATAAGATAGTCGGTTTAATTGGTTTTCCATGGCTACATAGGCGTAACCTCGAGCATTTAGTGTCTTTTTTTCTAAACATATGAATGGTCCATCTCTGCATAAAGTAACAAATTCGGTATTTGAATAGGTTTGATTATTTGAACATTTACCTCCATGTGACCATTTTCCGCATTTGTGACATCTTTCTAGGTGTCGTGCTCTTCTTTTTGCTGCGAATTTTGATTTTCCTTTACCAAATTGTAACTTATTATCTTCGCATCTGGATTCTTTTCTAACTCCGTCCATTCTTTCTCTGATTACTGATACTATTTCACTCGGTAGTATGTCATTATTACGTTTAGTGATCAAAGCGTGTAGCATTAGACCATGGTTTAGTTCACAGGCAGTCTTCATTTTGTAAAAACCTAAAAAAATATAAAAATTCAGAATGGGGGGAGAAGACTAGTTCTTTAGGGTCTGCTAGGGAAAGACCATTTGGGTTCCATTTTCGAGAACTACACGAAAACAGACAATCTAACTCTAACAGAAATATATAAACCCCTTGATTCTCCCCACACTTAGTTGGATGTGGTATCGAAATTGTGATTAACATTATTTTCAATTGAATCATCAACAACTTGTATATCTTTGACTTTTACTTCAATCCATTTGTTGATTTCCTCCGTAACTTTCACAAATTCAACTAACATTACCTTTTCTTTTGACGATAAATTGGATATTAATCGGTTATATAACTTAAAGTTTCCTTTAATCTTAGCATCGTGAATCCGTTTATAAAGTTTCTTCGTTGAACTGTTAAAGATGGATTCATCTAATTTCGTATCATCAACGGCATTTTTTGTGATTGGATCATCATTAAGTGTTTCTTCATCTTCCCCACACTTATGCATTTTTATTGGTCTAACAGTTTTGGTTTGTGGAGATCTAAACTTTCAGTTCACAAAGGTGATCGATGTATCGCCATTCCTAAGTGTTATTCTACCTTCTCTTACATCAATGAATGCCTCGGTGGTTGCTAAAAATGGGCGACCTAGAATTAGAGGAATATCAAGGTTTTCCTCCATATTAATCACTATGAAGTTTGTAACAAAGGTCAAACTTCCCACGTTAACAAGTAAATTATTTGCTATTCCAACCGGGTGTTTAATGGTTTGGTCAAATGATTGAACACCTATTTTGGTTGGTTTTAATTTACCCATGCCTAATCTTTTGTATAAGGAAAGAGGTATAATATTTGCACTTGCTCCTAAATCTGCGAGTCTATTATATACAGCACCATCATTAAGTAAGCAAGAAATAATAAATTCACCCGGGTCTCCTGCTTTAGTAAGTCGAGTTGGTCTGTAAACCTTTTTCGGGTGTTCTTTCCTTTGTTCTTTCATTTCTATTTGAATTTCTTGTTCACATTTTTCTTCGTTTCTTGGAATGGGAGGTTTGTATAGGAATTCTTCTTCATCACTCAAATTTGAATCCTCCCTATATTCCAGTTTTGATTTTTCAAATGTTGTTGATAACATATTTATGTTTTCATTTTGAAGGTTTTCTTGGGTGGTGAAATTATGATTAACTTCATTGTCAACTTCCATCGGACCATGTATGTAATGTTTAACTCTGTGACCATTAACTTTAAATTCAATCCCATTTGAATTTATTAATTCTATCGTTCCGTATGGGAAAACTCTTTTGACTATGAATGGTCCAGACCATCTTGATTTCAATTTTCCAGGAAATAGCTTGAATCATGAATTGAAAAGAAGAACTCTGTCTCCTTCTTTAAATTCTTTTGAACTTCTGATTCTTTTATCATGCCATTTCTTCGTTCTTTCCTTATAGATTAACGAATTTTCGTATGCTTCATGTCTTAATTCTTCTAATTCGTTTAGTTGACTTAATCGTAGACGTCCAGCTTCATGTAAATCAAGATTACATGTCTTCAAAGCCCAAAATGCTTTGTGTTCAATTTCTACTGGAAGATGACATGCTTTTCCATAAACAAGTCTAAAAGGTGTAGTTCCAATTGGAGTTTTGTAGGCTGTTCTAAAAGCCCAGAGTGCATCCTCCAATTTAATGGACCATTCCTTCGGATTTGATCCTACGGTTTTCTCTAGAATACGTTTTAAAGCTCGGTTGGTATTTTCAACTTGTCCACTTGTTTGTGGATGATATGCGGTGGAGATTTTATGAGTTACTCCATATCTTTTAAGAACTTTCTCAAGTTGATTATTACAGAAATGAGTACCCCGATCACTTATTAAAGCTTTCGGTATTCCAAACCTTGCAAAAAGACGTTTTAAAAAGTTGACTACAACTCGTGCATCATTAGTTGGGAGAGCTTGTGCTTCCGCCCATTTAGATACATAATCAATGGCTACGAGTATATATAGATTATTATGAGATTTTGGAAATGGACCCATAAAGTCAATACCCCAAATGTCAAATACTTCACATACTTGGATGACATTTTGTGGCATTTCATCACGTTGACTTATTTTTCCGGCCCTTTGACAAGCATCACAGGATTTGCAAAGAAGGTGTGCGTCTTTGTAAATTGTAGGCCAATAGAATCCAGCATCATAAACTTTTCTTGCTGTTAGTTGAGGCCCATAATGCCCTCCAGTTGGTCCTGTGTGACAATGGTTTAAAATTTTACTAGCTTCATCTCCAAATACACATCGGCGTATTATTCCATTGGGACAACTTTTAAACAGATGTGGATCTTCCCAAAAATAGTGTTTTATATCACTGAAGAATTTCTTTCGTTTTTGGTACGATAATCCTTTTTCAAGGAATCCACAAACTAAGTAGTTTGCATAGTCTGCAAACCATGGAATTTCTTTATAATCTATCTTCAATAGATATTCATCAGGAAAGTTGTCTTGTATGGCCGATTCATTCAGAACTTCTAATTCGGGATTTTCAAGACGAGAAAGATGATCAGCGGCGAGATTTTCTGCTCCTCTTTTATCTCGGATTTCAATATCAAACTCTTGTAAGAGTAAGATCCAACGGATTAATCTTGGTTTAGCATCTTGTTTTGAAAATAGGTATCTAAGAGCAGAATGGTCGGTATAGACCACCGTTTTTGCTAGAACGAGATATGATCGAAATTTGTCAAAAGCAAAGACAATAGCAAGGAGTTCTTTTTCAGTAGTTGTATAGTTCGTTTGTGCTCCTTGTAACGTCTTACTAGCATAATATATAGGTTGAAATCGTTTTTCAATCCTTTGTCCTAAAACGGCTCCCATTGCAAAATCACTTGCATCGCACATTAGTTCAAATGGTAGATTCCAATTTGGTGTTATCATGATCGGCGCATTAGTAAGTTTTTCTTTAAGAATATTAAAAGATTTGATACACTCATCTAAAAAGATGAATGGAGCATCCTTTTCTAGGAGTTTATTCATAGGAGTGGCAATTTTAGAAAAATCTTTTATGAAACGTCGGTAAAAACCGGCATGCCCTAGAAAACTCCTAACTCCTCTAACATTGGTGGGATGTAAAGTTTAGCAATTACATCTACTTTAGCTCTATCCACTTCAATTCCTTCTTTTGAAATTTTATGACCAAGAACGATGCCTTCTTTAACCATGAAATGGCATTTCTCCCAATTAAGAACTAGATTTGATTGTTCGCATCTAATAAGCATTCGTTCAAGATTAACTAGACATGATTTAAATGTATCACCGAAGACTGAAAAGTCATCCATGAATACTTCCATGCATTCTTCTATCATGTCATGAAAAATCGCCATCATATACCTTTGAAAGGTTGCAGGGGCGTTACAATGTCCAAATGGCATGCGTTTGTAAGCAAAAGTACCATAAGGGTACGTGAATGTGGTTTTCTCTTGATCTTCGGGTGCTATTGGAATTTGAAAATATCCGGAAAATCCATCTAGAAAACAATAGTAACTATTTCCGGCTAATCTTTCCAACATTTGATCTATGAAAGGTAAAGGAAAGTGATCTTTTCTGGTGGCGTCATTTAATTTTCTATAATCAATACATACACGCCATCCTGTTACAGTCCTAGTAGGAATAAGCTCATTTTTCTCATTTGTAATGACAGTCATGCCACCCTTCTTAGGTACGCATTGAACTGGGCTTACCCATGGACTATCAGAGATTGGATAAATTAAACCTGCATCTAGCAGTTTAATAATCTCTTTCTTAACTACATCTTGCATATTAGGATTTAGTCTTCGTTGGCGTTGCACATACGTTTTATGACCTTCTTCCATAAGGATTTTATGTGTGCAATACGAAGGACTTATTCCTTTAATATCATGAATCTTCCATGCAATGGCTGGTTTATGAGCTTTCAACACAGAAATGAGTTGTGATTTCTCATTTTCAGTAAGAGAAGACGATATTATTACAGGTAATTCAGATTCACCATGTAAATAAGCGTATTCCAAATGGTTTGGAAGTGGCTTTAACTCTAATTTCGGAAGTTCTTCTATCGATGATTTATATCGATATCTGTCTTCTTCTTTTAGCATTTGGATTTCTTCTGTTGTTGGTTCATATCCATTAGCTATAAGTGTAGCTAACATTTCAGCTTCATCAATTGGTTCATTACCTTCTCCTAAAGAACATTCTCCTGTTCCTTGTAATTCTGGAAATTCTTCTAATAATTCTGCATGTGCATCTATAGTTTGAATATAATAACATGTATCATCTGCAGATTGTGGTTGTTGCATTGCTCTATCAACTGAAAAGGTAACACTCTCATCCTCTATACTTAGGGTCAATTTCTTACCGAACACGTCTATCATTGCTTTAGCCGTGTTTAAGAATGGTCTTCCTAATATGAGAGGAACTTGAGAATCTTCTTCCATGTCCAGAACAACAAAATCTACTGGAAATACTAAAGTACCAACTTTAACTAGCATGTTCTCCATTATCCCTCTAGGATATTTTATTGATCTATCGGCTAGTTGTATGCTTATTCTGGTTGGTTTCAATTCTCCAAGGTCTAGTTTAGCGTATAGTGAATACGGCATTAGATTTATACTAGCACCTAAGTCTGCCAATGCTTCTATTGAACTAAGACTACCCAGAAAACATGGAATTGTGAAACTTCCTGGATCAGATAGTTTTTCTGGTATCTTATTCAACAGCACTGCTGAACAATTAGCATTCATAGTAACAGCCGAGAGTTCTTCCATTTTCTTTCTATTTGAGATTAGATCTTTCAAGAATTTAGCATATCTAGGCATTCCTGAAATCACATCAATGAAAGGAAGATTTACATTTATCTGTTTAAACATATCCAAGAATTTGGATTGCTCGGCTTCAAGTTTCTCTTTCTTCATTTTACTCGGGTAAGGAAGTGGTGGTTGGTATGGTTTAACATAAGGTTTAGCCTTAACTGTGTTATCTTCATTAACCTTTTCAACTACCGGTTCTTTTTCCTTATCTTGATCAGGTTGTGGTTCTTGTGTAGTAGGAATAGCTTCATCAGAAGTTACAGGTATTTCAGGTGGTTTAAGTGTTGTACCACTTCTTGTGGTAATAGCTTTAGCTGTTTCATTCCGGAGGTTAGCATTTGTATCACTAGGTAGACTTCCCGGTTTTCTTTCACCTATTAACCTTGCTAGGTTACTTACTTCTTGTTCCAGATTTTGAATAGAAGCTTGTTGATTTCTAAATGCTTGAGCATTTTGTTCATTGGTTTGTTTCTGAGATGTGAAAAACTGCGTTTGAGTTTCAACTAGCTTTGTCATCATATCTTCTAAATTCGGCTTTTTATCATCGGTTTGTTGTGGTGGTTTGTTTTGAAAATTAGGTCTTTGCTTGTTGTAAGTATTATTGGATACTTGTTGATTGCTAGGACCTTGTTGGTTGTTGTATGGAATATTTCGGTTATAATTCTGGTTTTGATTGTAAATCGGTCTTGGCGGTTGATAATTATTCTGATAATTATTTCCAGGCCTTTGGTTTATGTATGAAATATTCTCTCTTTGTTCCATTGTTAATTCAATACTGAGACAATCTTTTGTCAAATGTGGTCCTCCACACTGCTCACAACTAATTCGTATTGAGTGAATATCCTTAGTCATCTTTTCCATTCGTCTCTCCACAGCATCTATCTTTGCGGAAATGGAATCTAAGTCATGGCTAGAATCGGCTCTAGCTGCTTTAGATGATCTAACGATATCTTTTTCTTGGTGCCACTCATGTGAGTGGGAAGCAGTGTTATCAATAATTTTGTAAGCATCAGTTTCGGTTTTCTTCATAATAGAACCACCAGCTGCTATATCTATGTCTTTTCTTGTAGTGATGTCGCATCCTTGGTAGAATATTTGTACTATTTGACAGGTGTCTAAACCATGTTGCGGACATCCTCTTAATAACTTTCCATATCTTGTCCACGCCTCATATAGAGTTTCATTCGGTTTCTGTGTAAACGTAACAATTTCTGCTTGAAGTCTTACGGCTTTAGATGCAGGAAAGAATTGTTTAAGAAATTTGTCAACTAAAACATCCCATGTATCGATCGCCCCTTCAGGTAACGATTCCAACCAATCTTTGGCTTCTCCCTTTAAAGTCCAGGGAAATAACATGAGATATATCTGTTCATCCTCCACTTCTCGGATTTTAAATAGTGTGCAGATCCTAATAAAGGTACGTAGATGTTCATTTGGATCTTCCTTCAGCGCACCACTAAATTGGCATTGATTAGTCACCATGTGTAGAATTTGTCCTTTGATTTCATAATCTGGCGCATTAATGTCTGGATGAGTTATTGCGTGACCTTGGCCAGTGCGTTTAGCTCTCATTCGGTCTTCCATACTTAAAGGTTCCAGATTCTCCATAATTGAATTTGTTGAATCGGAATCACTAGAGGATTCTGATTTAATGGTTCGTTCCTCAACAATCTCTGTTTGAATGATTGGTGGTTCCGGAGGAAAGTTTAATGGTTCAGGATCTACGAACCGTTCCTGAATATTCTCCGGATTCTCAATTGTGAGGTCGGGTTCAAAAAATGGATTATCGGAACTTTGAACTGAAGTACTTGGTCGACTGGATGACGATTCTAAAGAAAAATCAACGGCAGTAATATTTGCTAAATGTCTTGATCTAGTTACAGGTGGTGAACGTCTTGCTCGGTGCATTCACTGAATATCCTATTAGTTTTTAAAAGGAAAGAAAAATTATAATAAGTTATCCAATCAATAGACTTTTCTGATTTTGCCCACATTTTGAATAGCCAAAAGATGCAGCAGAGGGGCAGGATTCGTTTGGTCTCAATATAATTGAGGACTGTTTGGCTCCAATAACCCGGTCCACGTACAAATCCAACTATTACTACGAACCAGAAAATTTTGATGTCTATTAATTTAACCACTTAAAATAAATTTTCGTAATTTTAAGAAAATTTAGATAAGAAGTAGAATAAAAATCTATGTCCTAAAACTAGAATAGCGAGAAATAAGAAAGAAAAAGAGTTCGTCGAAAAAGGTCGAAAAAGAAAAAATGGTTGAAAAATAAAAGGTGACGGAAAAATAAAAGAAACTTATAAAAATTAAAAATACTTGACTAACCTAACCTTATTACTACAACTAACTTAAAATTATAATCGCAAATTGAGATTACTAATTGGAATGGTAATTGATACATAGGTAAAAGTCGTCTAAAAATATTAAAGCTTACAAGTAAAACTATATCCCAAATAGAAATAAATTAAAAAGAAACTAAAACTTAAAAAGGCGTCGCAAAATTCTAAAGCACCTAAATCTTAGTCTAAAGAAAAAGCACTTAAGGAATTCTACGGCAAAGATTAAAAATCTAGGAGTAAAAATAACTATGGCAAAATCTAAGTTTAAAACTAAATATGAGCTAAAAATACAAATATTACGCTAAAACAATTAAAAAGGGACAAAATATAAAAATATACAAAAAGTTGTAAAAATTACAATTTTTATAAAAATATTATTTATTTTATAAAACTATTAATTTTACAATTTAAATAAACTAATTTACTAAATAAAACAAATTAAATAAAAAGTAAAACTTAAAATAAAACTAATTATAATAATAATAATTAGGGTTAAATAATAATAATAATTAATAATAATCCGTAATAAATGCAGTTTAGGGTTTCTGTCGGTGTCAGAGAAACTCCGCGAGTCGCGGTTCTCAAAGCTGCAAACCCCGTGAGTCGCGGGGTTCCAGTTTTCAACTCTGGAACAGGAAATTTACGCGTTTTTTTTTATATTTTTTTTTATTTTCTGTTTTTAATTTTTTCTGTTTATGTAAAAAAAAATATGTGTATAATAAAAACTTATATTTAAAACTTAAATAAAAATAGAATTACTTTATAATTTTATAAAAAATCTTAAAACTAGATATATATATATATTTTTATATGTTTTTAAATAAAAACAAAATACTTAAATAAAACTTATATAAAAATAAAGAAACTTTATAAAACTTAAATATTTAACAAAATCTTAAAAATACTTAAGAAAAAAAATTTTTTGTAGCGTTGCGCTTCCGGCTTTTAAGAGATTCCCCGGCAGCGGCGCCAAAAATACTTGATGTCAAAGCTAAGGGGTATAAAATACTATTAAATTTTAGTAGGAAATACTATTAAATACGGTACAATTTTACCCAAGATATTTATTTATTTATAGAATGGATATACTTAAACCTTGCTACAACACTTATAGGCAGTGTACATAATCGTACAGTAGTGTAGTTTTTAGTAAGTCCGGTTCGTTCCACAGGGAATCTTTTTAAACAAAGCTTAACGTTATATTAGTTTACTTTTATAAAAATACAAATATATATATACATAAGTAATATTATTATTATAAAGGGAGGTTTTTACCATTTAATGACTGGTTTGTCGATTTTAAAACTTTAGTCGCAGTTAAAACCAAATGTAAAATATTAAAAATAAATACAAAACTTAAATTAAAGCATAAAGTAAATAACGATAATGAAATTGCGAATAATAAAAGTGCGATAAAATAAACTTGCGATAATTAAAAAGTACGATAATTAAAAGTGCAATTAAATACAATAACAATAAAAATGCGATAATTAGAAGTGCAATTAAATATAAAAATAAAGGAAATTAAATATGAAATAAAAGAATTATGCTTATTTAAACTTCCGTAATCATGATGTTTGACGTGTTGATTTTAGTTTTATGCCCATGGGTTAATTGTCCTTTGTCCTGGATTATTTAATATGTCCATACGGATTTGTCCATAATAGTCCATCAGTCATAAATATAAAGAGCGAAAGCCTTCGTCAAATTATTCTTATTCCCGAAGTCAAATATTCCAACTAATTGGGGATTCGAATTGTAACAAGGTTTTAATACTTTGTTTAATGAATACACCAGGTTATCGACTACGTGTAAACCAAGGTTTTACTACTTTGTTAACAATTACACCAATTACCCTTGAATGTAATTCACCCCTGTTTCAACAAGTTTATTAACTATTAATCCAGTTCCGTATCCGGTAAAATGAATAATTATTGGTATTTATAGATATCCCGCCCACCGTACCCAGTCAAGCGTATGTGGTTATATATAAATACGTCAAATTATAAGTTTGTATATTAAATTAACAAGGTATTGTTTAGTTAATATAAAACCCATTAATAGCCCATAGTCTAATTTCCACAAGTGTCGTTCTTTTGTCCAAACCCCAATTATGGTACAAAGCCCAATTACCCAATTTTAGTAATTAGCCCAACATCATGATTACTTCGGATTAAATAAGCATAATAATAACTTAGCTACGAGACATTAATATAAAAAGGTTGAACATAACTTACAATGATTAAAAATAGCGTAGCGTTACACGGACAGAATTTCGACTTACACCCTTACAACATTCGCTAACATACCCTTATTATTAGGATTAAAATTAAAATTAAAATTAAAATTATAAATATAAATATATACGATATAGATAGAGAGATGGATATAATTGGTGATTTTTGCGATCAGAATTCGTTTGCTTTTATAGGGATTTTCGACTTTTGGGGCTCCGCGACTCGGGGCCAATTTTGCCTTCAAACTCCGCGAGTCGCGGAGTTTACTTTTATAGCTCACCCATGTTTGGAGTCTTTCTTGCCGACGATTTATTTTATATATATAATATATATAATTAATATAATTAATTATATATTATATTATATTTATATACATAGTTAACTTGTAATTTTTAGTCCGTTGCGTCGAGCGTTAAGAGTTGACTCTGGTCCTGGTTCCGGATTTTCCAACGTCCTTGCGTACAATTTAATATCTTGTACTTTGCGTTTTGAATCTTGTACTCTTGTAATTTCGAGACGTTTCTTATCAATAATTGGAACCTCTTTGATTGTCTTTTGTACTTTTGAGCTTTTTGGTCGTTTGCGTCTTCAATTCGTCGAATCTGTCTTTTGTCTTCACCTTTTAATATTTAAACGAATATCACTTGTAAATAGAACAATTGCAACTAAAAACTTGTATTTCTTGAGGAATAATGCTATGAAATATATGTTCGTTTTTAGCATTATCAGTTTCATAACTTATACTAACACAAATCAAGATAAAAATCATAAACCAATTATTATCCCTAACAGGTTAAGACAAGTGTTGCATATCATTGAATAGGCAGAACTTAAAGCATATGCTAGACACGTGATGTGCATGACTAACATCTAAATTTTTAGCATTCAATTCAATTACATGATACATATTAACCTTATGATGCAGATCAACATGCAAATAGACTGACAAATTGTATAACCTATTAAACATTAAGTAGATCAACTCAAGTTACTAGCTGAAAGTCAATTACTACTAAGTTCTCATGCAATCATTAATCAAACACATTCAAACGGAGGATCTTCGACTAAGCCAAACAATATTAAACTCTATTATATAAGCGTAATTCATATTCAATAGATATCACTAACCATGTTGTTTAACTTAGTTGCATGCAATTCAATTTAACAAGTTTGATTGACTAGATCTAAACAAGTAACATGAATCGAATAATAGATCATTGGATTAAGTACTAATCAATCCTAAAATCAAGTTATTTAATCATTTAGCATGAAAAACAATCATATTAAAACAAAGTAGATTCAAAACAGTTTAAACATCATCACAGAAACTTAGTTTATACAAATCTGGAAAAAATCAAAAACTGTACGGACTGAAGCACGTAGCCGGCGGCTTTGGCTCAGTCAAGTCGGCGGCTTGAACTGAGGAAGCCGGCGGTTTCATCTGGTTTCCAGAAAAAGTTTTCGTCCATGTAACCACTATGAACGTTTAGTTCATAATGGTAGACGAAAATAAAGCAGTTGAATAAATAAAAGACATTAAATAAATTAAAGCAATAAAATAAATTAAAGACAAATAAATAAAAGACGATAAATAAAAGACATTAAATAAAAGACAATAAGTATAAGAAAAGAAATTATTAAATTAAAATAAGAAACACTTACAAAATAGAAAGAAAAAGTTCGGGCAGAACCTCAACGCCATAGCATAAAATATTAAACTAATGTACACTTCTTAACTCCATAAACCTCATACGGGGATGATGATTCAATTCTCAAAAGAGAGAAAAGAATACAAGAAGGTACATTGAAAACTAAAAAGTGAAGGCCTCCTTTTATAGGTGAAGGAGAAGCCTTTTACATTTATTTTCTAGTAATGTGGGACAAAAACTACATTAAAAACTTGAAAATCCCGTATATGAAATTTAGCAGCCATATTTTTCCTTCAAGCTTCCGAATCGGGCCGAATTAGACAAAACATATAAAATGAAGTTGTAGAGCTATGTAATACGGACGTCTGGACACCTGGAACGCCTTAATTGGAGATCGTATGAGTAAGTTATGGCCAATATACTGAATCTGCAGCTTTTTCCAAGTTACTTGGTCGCCAAGTTGGTTCTATAAATGGCTCTGTAGCCGGCGGCTTCTGTTGATCAAGCTGGCGGCTTTATTTCTTAAGCCGACGGCTTCTTATGCATTTATAAGTTCTTCAATTTTTGGCTCTTTTCTAGAATATTCTCGAATTTCTTCACTTTAACACCAAGCCAACGGCTTCCGTTGTTTCATGCCGGCGGCTCCATAGCCTTTTTTGCAATTTTTTTCTGTTTTTGATCCTGTTTAACACATAACTCAAACAAAACATTAGAAATACTTTTTTCCCGATTTTTACCCATTTTGGTGTGTTTAATGTTCAAATGTCTTTAAAATACCAAGATAACTCCTTAAAATGTTATTAAAAAACTGTATAATTTTGGAGTTATCAACGTAATATTAATTAGTATAGCTATGGTTTGCTTACAATGGTATAGACGATCTTGCAATCCTTGCTATCACGATAGAGTTCCATCCATCATTAAGAAGTATAGACATCTTCTTAAAGCTTCCAAACTTATACTAATTTGTAGTAAACTAGCCAAAGATTTGAGATAAAGTGTCGTGAGAAAGATTTCTTTGAAGATGGAACTACATTAAATGAATTAAATGAACGTCTGAAGCCTTCTATTTATAGGTGAAATGGGTCACAAGTTTTGCTCCGGGTCGCCAGTTTGAATCCCGGGTCCCTAGTTTGCTGCGCCCGGGTCGCGAGTTTTGTAGCTGAGTCGCTACTTTTTTTTTATCTGAGTGAGCCTGGGTCGCCAGTTTGTTTCTTCTGGTTGTCAGTTTGATTCCCGGGTCGCCAGTTTGCTGGACACGGGTCACCAGTTTGTAGCTCAAGTCGCCAGTAAGTGTAACCGAGTCGCGTGTTTGTGTAACTAGATTCCAAACGAGTCGCCAGTTTGCTAACCGAGTTGCCAATTTTCATATCTTGAGTCGCCAGTTGATGGTTATGTAATACTACTTCGTGTGTCCCAAAATAATTTTTATGTTTTGACTTTTCAAAGTCACTAGTTTTCAACTTTGACTCGAAGTATATTTATTTGTATTATATAATAATTGATGAAAGGTATACCAATAAAATGTACATTTAAACTAAATCCATTCATATAGTTATTATCAATTATTATATAACACGAACAAAGATATTTAAAGTCAAAGTTGAGATATGAAGACTTTAAAAAGTTAAAATAGAACAATTATGTTGGGACGAAGGGAGTAATAAGTGTTGGACGATAGTCCAAGAAAGTGGCTCACACTTAAGAATTGTAGAACTCATTATTTACATGGCCTATTTACTTGAATAGTTGGTGACTATTGGTTAATAGTGTAGCCATCTTTTGTGAAGAAAATGTGAACCATTTTCACATTGCATGCAATACAAAGTCAATGCAGAAAAAGAGCATGTGACTTTGAATGATTGCTTGCTTGTTTACATGTACTAAATATATGAGTAAGATGCAATATATATAGATGGCCATGCAGAAGGTGAAGAGCATTACAAAAGTAGTAAACATAGTTGATCGATAATATCAACGGAGTGTGTTTCTTTGTGAGGTCGAGAGTTTTATTTTTGTAAGGAGTGTAAAAGAGTGTACGAGAAACTTAAATTTTAGTTTAATTTTATACTAAAATCTAGGGGGCTTGGGTTTGGGTTTAACTCATAGTGTACTTTTTCTTGTACCGGGTTCTTTTATATTATAAGAATAAAGGAGACTATTAGGGTGGACGTAGGAAGGGTTTTGCCGAACCACGTTAAATTGTCATATTATCAGTTACTTTATTTGCTTTCTATTATTTCTCAAACAAATTATATCCTAGCTTTCGCTGGTGTGGGTGCGCTAGGCAAGTTGTCATAACAAGTGGTATCAGAGCATCTAGGTGTTTCAGATAGTTTTTTGTTTTGACATGGCGGGAAATAGCAGTATGCAGTTTAAGGTGGAGCCATTTGATGGAACCGTGAATTTCACCTTGTGGAAAGCAAGGGTGAAGGATGTCCTGGTTCAGCAGGGCTTGGCAAATCCGTTGAAGGGTAAACAACACAGTAAGTGATAACTCCTAAATTATACAGCTTTTTGATAACATTTTGAGGAGTTATCTCGATATTTTAAAGTTATTTCAACGTTAAAATACTCTAAAATGGGTAAAAAGGGAAAAAGGTATTTTTAATATTTTGTTTAAGTTATGTGCAAAACAGGAACAAAAACAGTAAAAAACGAAGAATATGAGATGAAGCCGCCGGCCTGTGGGAAATAAAGCAGCCGGCTTCCTCACAGATATCTAGAATGTTCCAGATTTTATCGTAAAATGTGCTAAGCTTGGAGCCAAAGAAAATATGAAGTAAAGCCGCCGACTTCACACTGAAGCCGCCGGCCTAATGGACACGGTTTCTCGACTTGCTGATCAAGTTCAAGTAAATATGGAAACCAAATCAGAAAGATTTTCCGGATCACTGAAGCCGCTGACATGCTTCCAAAGCCGCCGGCTTAAGTTTGATGGTTGCACGTTTTATACTTACGGATCAAGTTTTACTTGGAGAAGAATTCACCGCCTAAGGGAAGCCGTCGGCTTCACCCTGAAGCCGCCGACTTGGAATGAATGTTTTGAAATCTATAAATAGAGGCCTTAGGGTCAGAGTTTTATATAACAGAACAGTTTTGCTCTGCATTCAGAGTTGAAACACGAATTAGTTAGGCTTTTCATTTGTTTTAACATTCAAGTTTATTCATTCAAAGTTTGCTTTTCATTCTTCTTTATGTCGGTATGATCCTTTATCTTAAATCTTGTCTTTTATTTACTTTAGTTATGGGCTAATAGCCTTGCATATGCTTGAATTATGTAACGCTTTGTGATCAATTGCCAATATTTCGAATCATATGAAAATAAACAAAAACAAGATTCGGACTATGAAGCCGCCGACTTCATAGAACGAAGCCGCCGGCTTCATAGAACGAAGCCACCGGCTTTATTTGGTAACCTTTTTTAATTGATTATAATTTATACTCAGATCAATTAAAAACGGGATTATTCAACAGCAGTCAATGAAGCCGCCGGCTTCATTGACTCAAAGCCGCCGGCTTTATCTTTTAACTCCAGAAACTAAAATCTGACATGGCTTCACGCCCTCACCCAATCCATATCCGATCCATTGACATCCATAGGATGAATGATTGAAGATAGAACCGTAAGAAATTGTGATGTAGAAGGAAGTCCAAAAGAATTATGAAAGGATCCGTTCATATACATTATAAACGATTCACAATAGTTGATTACATCGCGAGGTATTTGACCTCTATATGATACATTTTACAAACATTGCATTCGTTTTTAAAAGACAAACTTTCTTTACAACGAAAGTTGATGGCATGCACACCATTTCATAATACATCCAACTATAATTGGCTTAATAATAATCTTGATGAACTCAATGACTCGAATGCAACGTCTTTCAAAATATGCCATGAATGACTCCAAGTAATATCCTTAAAATGAGCTAATGCACAGCGGAAGATTTCTTTAATACCTGAGAATAAACATGCTTTAAAGTGTCAACCAAAAGGTTGGTGAGTTCATAGGTTTATCATAACAATCATTTCAATATATTAATAGACCACAATATTTCCGTTTATAAATATATGTACACTCGCAAGTGTATAAAAGTATTCTATAAGTTGTAGGCACCTGGTAACAAGCCTTAACGTTCATGTTTTACCCTCTGAAGTACACCAGATCAGGTGTGTTTAAAATAACCTCGAAGTACTAAAGCATCCCATAGTCATGATGGGGTTTGTCAGGCCCAATAGATCTATCTTTAGGATTCGCGTCTACCGTACATAGACAAGTAGTTTAATGTTACCAAGCTAAGGGTATATTTCTGGTTTAAACCCACGTAGAATTGGTTTTAGTACTTGTGCCTATTTCGTAAAACATTTATAAAAACAACGCATGTATTCTCAGTCCCAAAAATATATATAAAAGGGAGCAAATGAAACTCACAATACTGTATTTCGTAGCAATTATGTATATGACGGCATTGAACAAGTGCAGGGTTTGTCTCAGATTCACGAACGTATCAATATTGTGATTCAATATTGCAGGAAAGTACGTAGACGCAACGAAAATGATAAACGTTAGGTTGACCTCACGAGCAATACCCTCGATCAATACCCATAACCTCCATAGCTATAACCCATAATTTCCTTAGCTCTATCCCGTTTGAAAACTTATTTTGAAATCGTCTGAGTATAACTCCGTCGTAGTATTTTATGTATACTAATAATATCTTGAAATAATACAAAGAAAATATATATATATGTAATTCGATTGAGAGAGTTTAGAGAAATATATTTTCAAGTTTCTATGAAATAATGAAACCTATTGAATTCTATTTATAATAGATTTTTGAATTATTAAAGTGAATTATTAAAGTATAAATTATTAAAGTGAATTATTAAAGTATGAATTATTAAAGTGAATTATTAAAGTAAATTATTAAAGTATGAATTATTAAAGTGAATTATTAAAGTGAATTATTAAAGTATGAATTATTAAAGTGAATTATTAAAGTAAATTATTAAAGTATGAATTATTAAAGTAAATTATTAAAGTATGAATTATTAAAGTGAATTATTAAAGTATGAATTATTAAAGTTAAAGTAAAATAAAAGTAAAGTAAAGGTAAAGTTAAAGTATAGTAAAAGTATAAAAACTATGTATGTATAATACGTGTATAAATATATATAATATTAATTTAAATCGTTATATATATTTAATGAAATAAAATATAAATATCGTTATATTTATTATACTGGTTAAGTAATGAGTTGTCAAAAGTGATTCTAGATATTTATAAAAGTTATATACGTTTTAATAATAAAGTTCTTTTTAAACTGAAAACGTATTTGTACGTTTGAAAATAGATTAATAGAATATTATGGAAACCAATTCTCCACTAACTTTTGTCTAACTTTCGTAAATGACACTTTTTGTTTTTATTTATAAATAGCTTTACAAATTATTCTGAATATCGTTACGAGGAATAGATTTTCTCAAATCATAGTGGACCTCTCAACAGAGACTTGTAATCATAATTCAATGTTTCTGATAATTCAATCATTTAATATATATTTTTTTAATTTCGTCGAAAATCATATTGAAACAAATACGTTCGTGTAAAGTATTATACGTTTAATACTTTATTAATATTCTCAAGTTATAATATATATATATACATATACATATCTATTTATATATAACGGTTCGTGAATCGTCAGAATTTGGTCGAGGTTATAATGAATGTATGAACACAGTTTAAAATTCTTGAGATTTAACTTAACAAACTTTGCTTATCGTGTTGGAATAATATAAAGATTAAAGTTTAAATTTGGTCGAAAATTTCCGGGTCGTCACAGTACCTACCCGTTAAAGAAATTTCGTCCCCGAAATTTGATAGAGGTCGTCATGACTAACAATGAGAATGTTATTATAATGATTATAGAGTTTTATCATGTTCAAGAAGAATGGATAAAATAATTCGATTACTCGAAGCGTGTTAGTGAAGTTATCGTAAATGAATGAAATAAGATAATAGTGATTCGTCGTATCTTTTGACGTCATCACGATTGATCTCCGAAAAGAAAATCTTTTAATCTATATTGGATTTGATTATTGGGCGATTAAGGAAATTATGATCCTCTTCGAATTAATGCGATAATCCATTTTGATTTCTCTGTCGGATATTTCACTATAAATCCACCTCATTTGTTTTCATACAACTCACACCTTCTCAACTCATATTTTAAAGTATTTGTCAATATGCTTCATCCAGTGCAGATTCTTGATATACTCCTCACTTTCATATCTGTCGCTCTTCTTTTTCATCTGCCTCCAGAAGAATCTATTTACTTCTACTATACTCTTGGTTTTATAGTGTTTTTAGTTCCCCCGTGTCTTTATATTGCTATATGCATTGATATATATACGGTTTGTGATTTTTGGGTTGTTGTTTTTATATCTTCCCTTATATTTCAAAGTCCTTGCTTCTTCTATAATCATTGTCATCCACAGTTAATGCTCTCTTCTATTTGCTATGATTTATACTCCCATTTCTAGTTCGGAGCTTTATCCTTTCGTTTCTTCTTCTTGCGATTAAGCACCGCTTGTAATGATCCAGAATTCGCAGATATAAATTTCAGAATGAACATTGTTAATGTTCTAGGAAGGAAATTGTAATGGCACGATCTTGACTTGTCAAATTACCAGAATACCTCAGAAAAGGCCGAATCATCAAGAAATATTTTCTTGATATTTAGAGATCAAAGAGAATACAAGAGTCGTGTAACATAGCACATGATGACGTTATGATCTGTGAATCATCATGTTCCATTTAGAAACTCAGCATGAATTACTGTAATATAATCTCGTTGATCAAGTGTCATTATATTATACTAACTCATGCTTCAGCTCCCAACACTTCTTCAAGAATATTTCTATTTTAAACTTGAATGTTTCAGAATTTAGAAACTAAAATAGTTTCTTTTATGATATAATATAGATAGCGCGAAGAGGTAAATGATTTCAGATAAGAATATTTATAAAAATATCTTCAGAAGTATGGATGATATTTATAATGAAAGATACGATGATATCTTAGAATGTCTAATATCAGAGGATGATGAAGGATATTGTCCGCAGGGGTTTAGAGTCAGGAGCAAGGTATTCGTTAATGACTTCAGCAAGTACTGAATCATTTGGATTCTTTGAAGGCAGGTTCAGCCTTTGTGATTTGTCCACAGCCTCCTTCATACTTTGCTCAATCCGTTTTCCAGTTCCAAAGCTTCTCTTTTTCTGAGCTTTGCCAATATACTATCCTTTATCATCCAATTTTTTACTGTTAAGGTCGTTTACAGTTTTTGCTGCTTCATCAGCATTTTTCAAAATTTCGAGAACTAGTTCGCAGTTTAGGGTGATTTTCAGAAATTTCTCATTCAAAGAATGTAAGTCTTGGAGGTAGACATTGTGTGTATATGTAATTGTTGATGTAGACATGCTGCGAGGTTTCGAAATACTGATTGCTGAATCTCAATAATTGGTATGGCAATTCTTGTTATAAGGTACGAATGAGTATATGATAGGGTTTCGATAATTATAATGATTTTTTTTTTGGAAAGTCAAATATCAGTGAAGTTGTTGGTAAGTTTATTGCTAATGTGGTGAATATAAACGATTCCCCCGGTAATATTGGCGAAAGGGCAACGTATCTATCGAGGTTATAATAAGACTGTTTTGATTGAGAAGTCGAAGTTGACTTGCTGGAGCTGTGACAAAACTGTCTATTTTGAAACGGAATTGAAAAGTTATTTTAGCTAGTAAATGCCAAAGGGTCTAACACGGATACGTGTCGAACTATGACTTGGGTTTTGAGAGTTTTTCAGGTGTATAACTGTGGGTAACATGTGGTTGGATCATCATCTCGATTGTTCCTTAGTTGAAGTGTATTCAGGAATTTCGTAGGGTTTGAGCACATATTGTAATCGTTAATACATATGATGTTCTAACACAGTTTTGAAGTCAAAGTATAGCTTTGAAAGATATAGAAATCTAAGAGTGATGATACTGGTTATATTTCGAATTGAATTATGCGATTTCAAAATCAGAATATGTAATTGAATTTGAATGAGTATGATTGTTTTGATTTATATGAAAGAATGGATATTGTTGTGAAAGTAGGGAGTATAGTTGATGATTGCTGAATCAGTTTCGAAAAATGTAATATATTAATTGTGAATTTATATATCTCTCGGATATTACCTACCCGTTAAAAAATTTTCACAATTAATATTTTGTACAAAAGAAGTTTATTACAGTCTTTATGAAAATATATGTGTATATTTTCTTTAGATGTAATATAGATTTAATGAGTTAATATTAAATTAAACTCATTTGTTTTATGGTTGGAACTAGAATTGAGTAATCCCTACAACTTTATAAATTGCATAAGTATTTTCTTCAATAATATTGAAATTATGAATCATTACTTTGTTATTTGTTGGTTTTCGTGAAATTCTTGTGAACTTCGCAAGGTACGAATGATGTTATTTGAAAAGTTTCGAGTACATCGATGATGAAAGTGTAAAATCAAACATATATTCGAATAATACACTTGGTTTATTATGAATTGGATTTTTATTGAATTGAGACAGAGATTGTAATTAACGATGGTTAAGTTGCGGACGAAGGACGTACATCATTGCATATTTGTAATATGAATTAACTGAGTAGTTAAGATTAACACATAATAGCTTAGTACGGGAAGATTTATTATGGTTTAAAAATTTATACATATAAAATATACATATAAATCTTTCGATTGGAAATGAGTTAATACTTCATAACTCGTTGATACAATATATTTGTTGTTGATTCGTAATGATGTCCACAATAAATCTTGAACTGACAGAGTTTGTGATGTTACAGGTGCTGTTGATTCTGACGATACTGACGGCACTGACTGTGTTGATGATGCTACGGTCTTGTTGATGCTGTTGGTAAAACAATTCTAGCTTGTAAATCGTACACCATTTTCGATCAAAGTTTCTACTCTACCATCTCCGTTCACTCATCCGATTTACGGTCAGAATTAAATAATCTCTAAGATTTTAGAGATTACATAACTGCCGCAGAGATATCTCTTCAATGAAGTTTATGAATTAATACTTCATCGTTTGTTGTTGTTGATATTCCTGGATATTTACAGGGCATATGACGTTGATGTTTGAGATACAGATTGTGATGTTGCGGTGTGGGATGTGGATGTTGTTGTTGGTGGTGGTGATGGTACTGTTGGTGTTGCTGATGGTGGTACTGTTTATGCTGCTGGTGCTGCTGCTGGTGTTTGTAACCTTTGCACCATATTCTCCAAAGCCACTACCCGAGCGCGAAGCTCGTTGACTTATTCTATTACACCGGGGTGATTGTCGGTTTGGACGAGCGAATAAATAAAATCTAGAATTTGGTGTAGTATGTAATCGTGACGAGATACTCTAGAAATAAGAGAGAAAATGGTGTTTCGGATAGGTTCGCCGTTAAGTGCTTCAGGTTCTTCGCCAAGAGGGCAATGTGGTGGATGGAAGGGATCACCTTCTTCTTGTCTCCAATGATTAAGGAGGCTACGAACCCATCCCCAATTCATCCAGAATAGATGATGACTAACTGGTTGATCCATTCCGGTCACACTGCTTTCGGAACTTGAGTGGGATTCCATTTCGGAATCCGAGGGACTTGAACTAATGACGAATTTCATTTCGTACGATTGAATAAAGAATTTTTCGATATGAAATGATTTTCCGGCTATCGGGTGGTATTCTAATTATATAGAGCAAAAGGTTTCGTAGATTACGGAAGAATTTACGGAATATGTCAGGCAAAGTTTACAGTAACAGATACGCTAAGATATGAATTAGCAGATACGCTAAGATATGAATTTTGTCTATACACTATTCATGCGATCAATGCAATAAGATGTGTCTAGACTAAGAATGATAAGCAGCTAATTTTCGACAAAAATGATGAGCAAAACTTTTGACATGCAGACACGGTCGAAGTTCAGACTTACTAATGCATCCTAACGACTATCAGTTAGACACACTAATGCAGACCTGGTTCGCTAAGACCACCGCTCTGATACCAACTGAAAGGATCCGTTCATATACATTATAAACGATTCACAATAGTTGATTACATCGCGAGGTATTTGACCTCTATATGATACATTTTACAAACATTGCATTCGTTTTTAAAAGACAAACTTTCTTTACAACGAAAGTTGACGGCATGCACACCATTTCATAATACATCCAACTATAATTGGCTTAATAATAATCTTGATGAACTCAATGACTCGAATGCAACGTCTTTCAAAATATGCCATGAATGACTCCAAGTAATATCCTTAAAATGAGCTAATGCACAGCGGAAGATTTCTTTAATACCTGAGAATAAACATGCTTTAAAGTGTCAACCAAAAGGTTGGTGAGTTCATAGGTTTATCATAACAATCATTTCAATATATTAATAGACCACAAGATTTCCGTTTATAAATATATGTACACTCGCAAGTGTATAAAAGTATTCTATAAGTTGTAGGCACCCGGTAACAAGCCTTAACGTTCATGTTTTACCCTCTGAAGTACACCAGATCAGGTGTGTTTAAAATAACCTCGAAGTACTAAAGCATCCCATAGTCAGGATGGGGTTTGTCAGGCCCAATAGATCTATCTTTAGGATTCGCGCCTACCGTACATAGACAAGTAGTTTAATGTTACGAAGCTAAGGGTATATTTCTGGTTTAAACCCACGTAGAATTGGTTTTAGTACTTGTGCCTATTTCGTAAAACATTTATAAAAACAGCGCATGTATTCTCAGTCCCAAAAATATATATAAAAGGGAGCAAATGAAACTCACAATACTGTATTTCGTAGCAATTATGTATATGACGGCAATGAACAAGTGCAGGGTTTGTCTCAGATTCACGAACGTATCAATATTGTGATTCAATATTGCAGGAAAGTACGTAGACGCAACGAAAATGATAAACGTTAGGTTGACCTCACGAGCAATACCCTCGATCAATACCCATAACCTCCATAGCTATAACCCATAATTTCCTTAGCTCTATCCCATTTGAAAACTTATTTTGAAATCGTCTGAGTATAACTCCGTCGTAGTATTTTATGAATACTAATAATATCTTGAAATAATACAAAGAAAATATATATATGTAATTCGATTGAGAGAGTTTAGAGAAATGTATTTTCAAGTTTCTATGAAATAATGAAACCTATTGAATTCTATTTATAATAGATTTTTGAATTATTAAAGTGAATTATTAAAGTATGAATTATTAAAGTGAATTATTAAAGTGAATTATTAAAGTATGAATTATTAAAGTAAATTATTAAAGTGAATTATTAAAGTACGAATTATTAAAGTGAATTATTAAAGTATGAATTATTAAAGTGAATTATTAAAGTGAATTATTAAAGTATGAATTATTAAAGTGAATTATTAAAGTATGAATTATTAAAGTGAATTATTAAAGTATAAATTATTAAAGTTAAAGTAAAATAAAAGTAAAGTAAAGGTAAAGTTAAAGTATAGTAAAAGTATAAAAACTATGTATGTATAATACGCGTATAAATATATATAATATTAATTTAAATCGTTATATATATTTAATGAAATAAAATATAAATATCGTTATATTTATTATACTGGTTAAGTAATGAGTTGTCAAAAGTGATTCTAGATATTTATAAAAGTTATATACGTTTTAATAATAAAGTTCTTTTTAAACTGAAAACGTCTTTGTACGTTTGAAAATAGATTAATAGAATATTATGGAAACCAATTCTCCACTAACTTTTGTCTAACTTTCGTAAATGACACTTTTTGTTTTTATTTATAAATAGCTTTACAAATTATTCTGAATATCGTTAAGAGGAATAGATTTTCTCAAATCATAGTGGACCTCTCAACAGAGACTTGTAATCATAATTCAATGTTTCTGATAATTCAATCATTTAATATATTTTTTTTTAATTTCGTCGAAAATCATTTTGAAACAAATACGTTCGTGTAGAGTATTATACGTTTAATACTTTATTAATATTCTCAAGTTATAATATATATATATACATATACATATCTATTTATATATAACGGTTCGTGAATCGTCGGAATTTGGTCGAGGTTATAATGAATGTATGAACACAGTTTAAAATTCTTGAGATTTAACTTAACAAACTTTGCTTATCGTGTTGGAATAATATAAAGATTAAAGTTTAAATTTGGTCAAAAATTTCCGGGTCGTCACAAATTAGAATTGAAATTAGACAAGAGTTTGTTTATTTTTATATCTAATATATTCAATGACTATAAAAATCATATCATAAGTAGGTTAATTTCAAATACTTTAGTAGTCCAAACTATTAAACTATAATCACTAAAAATTTATGAGGTCACATTATTATATTTAGTGGTGTCCAATACATAAAAAATAAAAAATTTATGATAAATTTCGAAAAACTAGTGGTGTCATTGAACCTCGCAGGTCTTCAAATAAAGTCGCCGCTGCGCCTCACCATCCTTTACTATAGAATTTTGCGCCTAATTAAAACTCACTCCATCCATTACAACCTTATCTTTTCGAGGACTTTTACCACCAACACCTTTACTAATAATCAGATCCTTCTTTTTCTTGAAGCTAACAAAGCCACATGGATCAAGTGAAATATTAGATGTGCCAATAGACTTAACCTTCTCATAAAACAAACCTTCACTTGAAATCTTATTATTAAGATCCGTCTTAGAAGAACTAGCATAATTCATATCTGTCTTCTTGCTTAACTTATTATTATTAGAAGTGCCAACATGCTTGTTCTTTCCAATAAACATACCTTCACTTGTCTTGGTGCTACTGCCACTAACCGTATCATGTGGAACACCAACAACTCCCTTAGAAGAACTAGCTGAAATGAAACATGATGATTTAACCGGGGAGTTAGCCACAAAAACACTAGTAGCACCTTTCTTTAAAGACCCGAATTGAATTCAAGAGAGGGCTTCTTCCACATCCCTTTCGGGGTAAAACTACATTCACCCCTTGAACCTTATCTTTAACAAGCATCGCACCTCGTATTGAGTCCCAATAGGGGTTATCAAAAGAAGGCAAAGCCTCAATCATTTACTTCTTAAATAAATTCTTTTGAATATAATGATTCACATTTACTTTTACTATCAAACATATCTTAAATCCAACAAATTTGGTAACAGGAGGTAGTATGTACAATCACTGTAATAGGTTGTGAAAGTTAAATCACTCTCAGTATAGCAACTGTACAAATATGACTAAATTTCATTTTTTTAAGATTCGATTAAATCATACTCCGTACATGGCTTTGATTGGGAATATACCTGTTAATTCATAATTACAGCATTCAATTATATAATAATGACATACATTTATGCGAAACTTATTTGTATTGCGGCAATGGTAAAATTTGCAGCAAGAAATGTTGGTTATTAATGCCCAAGACACAACTTATGTCTATACTACTAATAACATATGAACCTATAGGGTCACACAAAGAGCAGTTATCTACCAAGTATATATTTAAATGTGACTTAAATATGATCAACCATATTTGGTATGATAACATTATTATTTGGATGAAATAATTATGTGCAATGAAGTATCAATATATGCAACATTTAAAATTATGTTATATTTGTTTGACAAATATATATATATATATATATATATATATATATATATATATATATATATATATATATATATATATATATATATATATATATATATATATATATATATATATATATATATATATATATATATATATATATATATATATATATATATATATATATATATATATATAAGATTAAAGAGGTGGGTTATGTGTTGGACATCATTACACCCCATCTTTGTTAATGGAGAATAGTCATCATCTTATACCATCATTTTGTCTAGCATTTATTGCTTAACTTTTACTTTAATGCTTGTATGAATGCAAGAGCACATGATTACTAATAAACATCTTGCAAAATATATACGTACATACATTTTTGAAATATATAAGGAGTAGTACTCTTTGATTTTCTCTAATGAAAAAGAACTTCCAACTACTCTTTTAAGTTTGTAAAAGTGTTTAGTAGTTCAAGTAAGATAGTAAAAGGATAGAAGATTGTTCTTCATCTTTTTCTTATTATTGGTTGATAAGGACTAGCATCCATTTGGTATAGGAACTTTGCTCAAGTGTGGATTACCGATAGAGGGATGCTAATTTGGCTCCTACATTCTAAGCATCTATTTGTTCTCAAGATCAAACTCTTCAAAGGTTGTAGTCTTTAAACTCACTATTTATTATTTAGTTTTCTTAACAACATGCAAATGGATCCTTGGTGGGGAGTTTTTTTGAAAGGTTTAAAAATTGTTGTAAATGCTTCCGCTGCTAAATAGTTTTATGAAAAATCATACAAACCCCTTCAGTGGTATCAAGAGCCGCTTTTGCATGTGTTAAGAAACTTATGTTATATACAATAAGAACTTGTTCTTATTATTAGAAATGAACAACTTTTTTTCTAAATAGGAAAAGTTGTAGATTTCTAAAATGCAACTTAGTTATTTTATTTGCTACAACCATTCCTTTTACATGCATTCATGATTGTAGAAGTTGCTATATATATAATAGTTGATATATTAAGTTGCATGGTGCATAGAAAGCCTTTAGACCATTTTGTGATGTTTGGTTGTGTTGAAATTCGATTGGGTTATAAATTATTCTTTCATTTATAATGGTTTGTAATAATTTTATTTTTCATGTTTTGTTTAATTTTGAGATGTAAAAGTATTAGTGTAGACTTGTATATTTTATCTATAAAAATGTAACAAGACATGAAGAAAATTCAAGATGGAGTTCTAAGCAATTTTGGAGCCATTTGCAACACCAAATGTTGACTAGGCAAAAGATAGCTTCAAGACATCACAATGAAGCATGGATATTTGTTATGTCCTTAGATTGACCCGGTCCCTTCGTTTGGCTCACGAAAATCGATTAGGAAAAGGACTGGCTATGCACCTATTAATTGTTGTGTTTATGTTTGTATGTTGCATGTTTGAATATAGGATATTTGCATGCTAGAAAATAATTTTTTTTTAACAAATCAAACACAAATAATAGTTTGGTAAATTTATATATAATTTTGAAAATGATTTTTCGTAAAAGTATAAAATGAGTTTTAATAAAAAATGAGTTTTTACATAAAGCTCAAAGTTAACATTAAAATTATGAATTTAATAAATTTAAACCAAACTCTTGTATAAAGTTTTAAATAAAATGAGTTTTATTAGAAACTAAAATTGGTCTTAAGTTAGCGCGCTCAATGTATACATATTAATATAGGATATTAGTTTAGAATTGGACACGCCGTGAGTGACTAAAATAGAGATTCTATAAACTCAAGACCAACATATAAAATATGATTTTATCTAAAGTATACGTATAATATATTGTTGAATACATGCAACAATTATTATACGAAATGTTTTGTCAAATTGAAATAATACAAAACACAAAATCCCTTTTAAAATGTAAGTTTATGCCATCCTTTTTAAGACACTCGCTTGTCATTTGTACGTCGTTGTGAAGAGAGCATCAGCCAACCACCATGGTCGTCTTGTGATTACCGAGATGGTGTTTCGCGATTCCCATGACAGTCTTGGGCCGAACATCATAGTTTTTAAATAGGACAACTTAATTGGTGCTTCTTGTGGAGAGAGCATCAGCCAAACACAAGAGGCCCAAGGCATAGATGGGATTAAACATACCAGTTGACAATTGTTGTTAAACATACCAGTTGACAATTGTATTAGACTTGCAATTGGTAATCGCTACCTACCTTGTTAATTTAAACTTAGTGGAGAGAGCATCAGCCAACCACTCAAGGTTAAATGTAACTTGGATTCTAGCCTTTAACAAATTAATTTTTCATAAGAAAGTTAGGGTAATTAATTATTAAAGGATCAAATATTAAAATACTAAAAGAACTTTGTTAATTTTGTAGATGTCACCCAATGCAACTACACCCATTCACCACCTTTCTCTAAGATCTGTCTTAGAGAAGGAAAAACTCAATGATACGAACTTCTTAGACTGGTATCATAATTTGAGAATTGTTCTCAAAGTCGAAAAGAAGTCGTATATACTTGATGGACCCGTTCCCGAGGAACCCCCTGCTAATGCCACTAAGAGCATCCGAGATGCTTGGACTAAGCACACGGATGACTCCACAGAGGTAGCATGCCTCATGTTAGCCACCATGATTCCAGACTTGCAAAAGGACCAGGAACATCATGATGCCTTTGAGATGCTTAAGCAGCTAAAGAAAATGTTCCAACAACAAGCTATGCAACAACGCTTTGAAACTGTCAGAGCGTTACACGCATGCAAGATGACAGAGGGGACATCTGTAAGCTCTTATGTTCTAAAAATGAAGAGCTACATAGATCAACTTGAGAGGCTTGGATCTTCCATTGGTCCTGAGTTGGCAATAGACTTGATCCTCAACTCACTACCAAAGTCATATGACCAGTTCATCTTGAACTACAATATGAACAATTTGGAGAAATCTATCTCGGAGTTGCATTTAATGCTTAAGACTGCCGAGAAGAATATTCCATCCAAAACCTCTGAAGTCCTCATGATTCGGGAAGAAAAAATCAAGAAGCCACAAGCCAAAGGCAAAGGTAAAGGCAAACCTAAGAGTCAGGGCAACTACAAAGGCAAAAAGTTTGTCCCAAAGGATTCTGTCAAGAAGAAAGAAAAATCTGCCAAAGATGCCACTTGTTTCCATTGTGGAGAAATTGGTCATTGGAAGCGAAACTGCCCGACTTACCTTGCAGAGCTGAAGAAGACAAAGGCTAGAAATGCTAGCACCTCAGGTATCTATATGATAGAACTATTTGCTTTCTCTAGTAATTCATGGGTATTTGATACTGGTTGTGGAACTCACATTTGTAATAATGTGCAGGGACTAAGAAAGATTAAGAAGCTGAACCCAGATGATTTGGTATTGCATGTTAGCAACGGAGCATATGTTGCGGTCGTAGCAATAGGCAGTTATGAACTTTTATTACCAAATGGCCTGTATTTAATATTAAATAATTGTTATTATGTCCCTAGTCTAACTAGGAACATTATTTCAGCTGCACGTTTGTATGAATCTGGTTACTCATATGCTTTTCCTAATGGTAATATTTCAGTTTTCAATAAAGATGTTTTTTATTTTGAGGCACGGCCTCACAATGGCATATATGAAGTTGACATACAAGATTCATCCAATAATAGTTGTATGTATAACATAAACACCAAAAGATCTAAGCATGACTTGAATCAAACTTATCTATGGCATTGTCGTCTTGATCACATAAACAAGAAACGCATAACCAAACTCCAATCTGATAGAATTTTAAAATCAACTAACTCTGAGTCATTTGATGTATGTGAATCTTGTTTAAGCGGGAAGATGACAAAGGCACCTTTCTCCGGTTCTGGAGAAAGAGCAAAGGATCTTTTGGGACTTATACATACCGATGTATGCGGTCCTTTTAGAACTATGTCAAGAAATGGTGAAAGATACTTCAATACATTTACTGATGATTTCAGTAGATTTGGTTATGTTTACTTATTGAAACATAAACATGAGGCATTTGAAACGTTCAAAGTATTTCAAAATGAGGTTCAAAATCAGCTAGGCAAAACGATAAAGGTTCTTCGATCGGATTGAGGAGGTGAGTACTTGTGTCAAGAGTTTGACGATCATCTAAAGAATTGTGGAATTATTTCACAACGCACTTCACCCGGAACACCACAACATAATGGTGTTTCTGAGAGGAGGAATCGAACCCTACTTGATATGGTTTGATCTATGATGAATCATACTTCACTTCCTCCATCCTTCTGGACCTATGCCTTATTATCTGCTGCTCGCATACTAAATATGGTACCAACCAAAAAGGTAAATAAGACACCATATGAGTTATGGCATGGAAAGGTTCCAAATTTATCTTATTTGAAAGTTTGGGGTTGCGAAGCTCATGTTCGACAAGAAACTTCCAACAAACTTGATCCCAAATCTATCAAATGCATTTTTGTGGGATACCCAAAGGATTCTATGGGATATTATTTCTACAATCCTACCGAGAATAAAGTGTTTGTTTCTAGACACGCTACTTTTTTAGAAAAGGAGTTTCTATTAAATAAAGCAAGTGGGAGTAATGTAGAACTTGAAGAAATTCAAGAACCACAAAATATCACACCTGAGGTTGGCACTAGCTATCAACAAATTGTTGAAGAACCTGAACAATTGGTTGCTCAGGAACCTGAAGTAACACAAGACATTCGTAGATCTAGTAGACCTCGTCATAGTCCCCAAAGATATGACGACATTTTCTCAGTGGATGAAAGTGAGCCCACTAACTACAAAGATGCTACATTAGATCCTGAATCTAAGAAATGGAATGAAGCCATGAATGAAGAGATGCAGCCATGTATGACAACGAAGTATGGGACTTAGTTGATCTACCTCCTGATAACAAGGCTGTTGGGATTAAATGGATTTTCAAGAAGAAAACCGATATGGATGGAAATGTACATACATTTAAGGCAAGACTAGTGGCGAAAGGTTTCACTCAAACTCATGGTGTTGACTATGACGAAACTTTCTCTCTAGTAGCCATGCTAAAATCAATTAGAATACTCATCGCCATAGCCGCATATTATGACTATGAGATATGGCAAATGGATGTCAAAACCGCATTCCTTAATGGACACTTAAGTGAATATGTCTATATGGAACAACCAAAAGGTTTTGTAAATCCTAAGTATCCTAATAAAGTGTGTAAGCTTAAAAGAGCCATTTAAGGATTAAAGCAAGCATATAGAAGCTGGAATCTTCGTTTTGACGAGAAAATAAAAGAGTTTGATTTTATCCAAAATGAAGATGATCCATGTGTTTACAAAAGGGCTAGTGGGAGCATAGTAGTATTTTGAATCTTATATGTAGATGATATACTACTTATTGGAAATGACATCCCAACTTTACAAAAGGTAAAGTCTTAGCTTGGGAAGTGTTTTCAAATGAAAGACCTTGGCGATGATGCTTATATTCTAGGAATAAAAATTCATAGAGATAGATCAAAGCGATTAATCGGCTTGAGCCAAAGTGCATATATTGAAAAGATTCTAAAAGGATTCAAGATGCAAGATTCCAAACGCGGATTTTTGCCAATGTCACATGGTACAATATTGAGCAAGTCTCAAAGTCCTAGCACAAATGAGGAGCTTAGACGAATGAATGGAACTCCGTATGCTTCTGCAATTGGATCCATTATGTGTAGTGACCCGGAAAAATTTTCGACTAATTTTAAACCGAACTCTCGATACGATTTAATATTTTTGACACGATAAGAAAAGTCTGTTAGGTTGAGTCTCAAAAATTTTGAACTGTTTCATATATTCAATTGACCGTCGACCATTCCCGACGATTCACGAACCATTATTTGTAAATAAATGTGTATACGTATAAATATAAATATAAGTATATGTACGTATAATAACTTAAAATAATAATATTCGAATTAATCGTTAGAACTGAAAATATAAAATAATATACGATATAATTAAATTGTTATTAAAAGAAATCTATATATGTATGGAGTATATTAAATATAATTATTTAATGATGGTAATACTTGTTGGACATTTTGATTATTATTTAGAGAAGTTTAATTTGAACTTATGTGATTTTAAAATAAACGGTGATCCGAAAATGAGTTATATAAATTATAACTTTATCAAAAATATATTTAGAATCTAATTTTAACATTTCGAATATTTTACCTGGGATTGAGCGCTAATAATTGAGTGAATTTTATTTAATAAATAATAACCGTTCTTATAAAATATTGATTAGAATAAATAAAGAAAGTTAATTTGGGATTTTTCCAAAGACTTTTATCTGCCACTGATTATCAATGGAACACGAAATTCAGTCCGTAAAGGACGAAGGCTAATGTATCGCACGTTTTAATTTCAATTGGTTATTATAATTAATATTATATTATTATTATTATTATTATTATTATTATTATTATTATTATTATTATTATTATTATTATTATTATTATTATTCCCACTAGAAAATTGACGAATTCATATCTAGATTATTACCATCTCTTCTATTTTTATATATAATACATGATACAAGTGTCCACCAATAATTCATTTATGTTTTGCTTTCCTGATCAACACAACCAAACAAATTTTTTTATGCTACAAGGCTAATCTACATGCTTATGACTTAATCATTTGTTTATTAGGCTATTTTTTTCTGTTATCTATCTTAATCTATCATTATCTAACAATCTCATATCTAATCTATATACATATACGAATATAATCAAAACCCACCACATTTCATTCATCAACTTGGCCACTTCTCATTTTTCTTCTTCCACCAAACACTTTCTCCTTTCTGTTTCACATCTTAATCACCACTTTTCTTATTATATACTATACATACTTTTACATATGACAACGAGCCAAAATGTGATAGTCAAATTCAAACTGTCCATGTCTTCTTTTACAAAACATCCAAAACAGAGAATGGATTCCTAATCCATATATATATACACAAATAAAATGCATGATATCTACCCCACACAAAATGACTTTAGTCGAATACAACAAACCATCCAATTTATTCAATCACCTTTCAGTTTTAACCCCCAACATATTCTGTTTCATGTCCATCATCAAACAACCCCACCATCAATTATAATCACCCCACTTCACTATCACCTATAAAGAATGAATATATATAATTTACATATGTATAGCATCTATACTTTCTGTTTCTATGTATATGGGACGTACAGGCAAAGCAAAAACCAAGGTTCCTGTTTCCTTTTTATTTATTTATTCTGTATTATATTTAACCTACCATCTTCTCAATCTTAAATCATCTACAATCATTTTCCCCTCTCCTATTTCCTGCAAACCGTTTTCTCTTATGACCTTCGTGTTTCTATAAACCAAAACAAATGAAATTTTCAGCCTTCACACTACTGTAAATAATGAATTAAAAAAAACCAACCACAACTCACCATGATTCACCACCTTCACCATCTTTTCATCACTAACTTCAACCGGGAACCATCAAGCAACCAACAACATCGACTGCTACAATAATTGTTTTCTTTCTGTTTCTGTTTCGAATTCACAATCAAACCCAGCTGGTTGGTCTTCCTATTTATCGTTTATTGTTTTGTTTCTGTAACAAACGAAAGAATGAGAGGTTGAAGATGATGGTGACAAGCGTGATAAATAAAGATGATGATCGACTAAACCACAGTTGCTTCGTTTTATTTATTTTTTCCTCTGTATAAAACCCATCGTGAACCGCTGTATGTAACATCCCGCGTTTTTCCGTTAAATTTATTTTTAACACCGTCTTTTCTTTTTCTTTTTTATAATATCTTTCGCTATTTAAATTCCCAATTTCCGTTGACTAACGTTTATAATATTCTCGTTATTTAATTATAACATCACTCGTCTACTCGAGCGTTTTTTTTTAAAATATTCGTTTGGTTAATTCCCGCACCCGACTACAAACATGAGGGACTTAAGTTGACAAGTGGGCAAAGTGGTGACTAGGTCAACTAGTCAACCACTTCACCTCCTCCATTCATTTCCATCCATCTCCCTCATCTCTTTTTCTCTCTAGCAAGAACACCACACAAACACCCAATTCAATCATTCATCATCTAAATTCGATCTAGGAGGCTTACAACAAAACAAATTACATATTTGGAATCCTCTCTTCATCCTCTACATTTTGATACCAATTTCATCAAGTTTGGGTAACTTTCTAAAAACTCTAGATTTCTATAAATTCGTGTTTTTGACTTGAAATTGTGTTAGTTAGTGTCTATGGCTCGTGTATAACATGAATATATGATTTGTTTGCTTGATTTGTTGATTTTGGTGTGACTAGCTTGAAAAT
This sequence comes from Rutidosis leptorrhynchoides, assembly GCF_046630445.1. NCBI lineage: Eukaryota > Viridiplantae > Streptophyta > Magnoliopsida > Asterales > Asteraceae > Rutidosis > Rutidosis leptorrhynchoides. The sequence goes on along the minus strand of NC_092340.1, from coordinate 187,687,762 downwards.
GAAAATCGTATGCTTAATCTTTGATTTTGGATGATTAAATGTTGTTAGATTGTTAAAGTTCATGTTTTAAAAGTGTTACTAGCATCATTAGCTTCATGTTGATGTATTGATTGATCAAAGAAACTTCATAAACGCGATTATTGATTTTGTGAACTTTTGGTTAGGGTTTGATAGCCTTAAAGCGAACTTTTGATGCGTTGAATGCTTGTTAATGTTATTGATAAGTGCTTGGTTGTATTACATGCTTCATTACCTTCAAAACGGCATATCATATGAGTGAATTGGATTCCCGAAACTTAAAATGCAATTGATGAACTTGAAACTTTGAAAATGAACTTTTAAATGATCACTTGACGAGAAATCGGTTATGGAAAATGTTGTTTTTGTTTGATGAAACATGTTTAGTTGTGTTCCTTGTCAAAAGAGCTTTCCAACGGTATAAGATACGCTTTCTAATTGTTTACGGTTTGAGTTTTGCGCTTGTTTGAAATTTTATCAAGCCTTGAACAAGTGAAACAGGCCTGGGACCAGGCCACGGCCATTGTCGCGGCGCGACAGGCCTGGCCGCGGCGCGACATAAGCCGCGTCCAGATTCTGTTTCCCTTGACCTTTTTACTAAAAATGTTTGACATGTTCTAGACCTCCAATTTACATGCAACTTGTTTTAACATGCTTATATATGAATAACTAGCATAGAAAAATAGTTCGGGACCCGACCCGAACGCGTTGACTTTTTCGTTGACTTTGACCAAGTTTGACTTTTAGTCAAACTTAACCAAACTTTTATACAATCATTCTAACATGCTTTTATACTTGTGTCTTGTATGAAACTTGACAACGTGATTCACATGCTATACTTAATCGAGTCGTAACGAGCCATAGGACTAATTGAACACATTTCACCCGACCTTGTGTCGTAACCGGTTAATTGACACAACTTACTTGTTTAGGTCAAGGCTAAGCAACTTTCATGCATACGTTACTTTGTGAAGTACTTTTATACTCGTGCACTCGAGGTGAGATCATAGTCCCACCTTTTCAACAACTTTTTATACTTTTAAATTGTGGGCTGAGAAACATATACTTTGTTACATTTTGTACTACTTACTTTTATACTTTGAACACAAGTACAAGGAAAACAAACATTCTACAGCGAGTTTAGAACGAAAATCCTCAATTCGATTATCATTAGTTACACTTGCCGGGTGTAAGCGAGAACTTATGTTATATAGCCATATGGGTTGACAACCCTCATCTTTGACGGTTCGCTACCGTCTACGGATGAAATATATTTTCGAGAATCAGTGTTTGTTCTAGCACTAAGTGATGGGGTATACAATGGAAGGAATGTTAAGCTTTGATAATTGGGTGCTCGCGAACCAACTTTTGGATGATCAATTTATGGAAATACTAAATCTTGTGGTTCAAAATATAACGTTTACTAATACACCTATGATTTCACCAACGTTTTTCGTTGACAGTTTTCTATATGTTTCTCAGGTTCATACATGGCTATTTGATACATGCTTCCGCGTACATTCATACTTGCTTGGGGTCAAGCATACATGCATACACTCTGATTTCTTGCTTAGAGTCAAGCATACATACATGCATACGCTAGTGATAGCACCTTTGGATTCAAACATATTGTTTACATACTTATGCTATTTATAGCAACTGTGATTTTTAAACTAATTATGTCGCAAGATATTTCATTTGTACTTTACTACTTTTGTAAACTTAAACTTGTTGTCGATCCGTTTGGTGAACTAAACTTTGCAAGTCATGCACGTTTCAAATGAATGCGACATAATTTTGGTCAAACGCGTCTCATATAGGGACTATGACCACTCAACGGGACCTAAGTAGCGGCGCCGTCAATGACGATTTGGGCGGGTCGTTACAGATGGTATCAGAGCGTTGGTTGTAGGGAACTAGGACGTGCATTAGTGTGTCTAACAGAGTCGTTAGGACGCATTAGTGAGTCTAGACTACAACCGGATAGTTAGCCATTGCATTCTGACATACATTTGCTATAGATAGCACTTACTTGACTACTTGTGCATTATATTTGAATCATTCTTAGGCAAACTTCTTGATGGTACCAAGTTTTCATCTTACGAACTCGTATTCCGCCACTTTTTGGTAGCACACGTAAATTCATGATTCATACACGTATGGATGACGACGACTTCATTAGTCACACTCGTTCGGGAACTCTGTCTCCCGGATTGTTAATTACCACCGTTTCAACTTACTCTCGGTTTCCCACTGGTGTTTCTTACTATCTACTTTTTGGTGTTACTACCATCACTACTCTAGGTGAGTATCGTCATCAACATTTATCACTACGGTTGCGTGCTACTCGTTATCATGACTCGTTACTCTTTTCATACCTGAATACCTTATTGTCTGACTCGAACCACATTGACATGAACAATCATTTATACACTTCCCTCGGGGAACGCTTCCTTAGAGTTGCAGAAATTCTTTCGATTTAATACGAGTCACGTTTGAGACGTCGTTACATTTTGTTCATTTTAGATTTTCGCGATGACACGAACTTGAATCTATAGAGTGATGTGGGAATGGAGGTATGAGTTAGCGTAATATAACGACACTCGATCAACGTGGTTATATTACGGTAAGACATACCAAAGTTCTAGTGACGCGTGATGGTGGTTAGACTCGATCAACCTAAACACCACCATGTGCCATGTACATGACTTCATCTTTTCAGGTTTGGACATCCGAAAACTCCGAGAATATTTATAACAACCATACCGGGGATACACCTTCAATTATTGACAAATTATATTTATGCTTCCGAATGAATTACCGATTCCATTCGACTTCAACCGTATGTCACACGGGTGTACTAGCTCGTCCTCGCGCAGTCTTGTTGACTAACTACAATTTACTCGTTATGCTCGCATCGAGGCGGAAACTTCTCTCGCCTTATACTCGTAATTCTGGTTCAGGAAATCTTTCATTTTAAATTCTCAATGGAGGGAGACTCGCCACGTTATACTAGTATTCACCTCGAGGGTGAATAGTTCCGACGAACGTTTTTGGAAACCGACGAATCTTCCGCGACGCGAATGTCTTGAGAAACTTTTCCTAGCTAACGCTTTCCATACCTAGCAAACTTGTTCGATATGCTTTAAGGAAATGTACCTCGTTTCGGATCGAGATCCTCGTTTCATTTCTAGACTTACAAAAAGCCTCGGGACCGCGTTTAGACATGAGTACCGCGTACCATCCACAACCCGACGGACCGAACAAACATGCGATTTAAACCTTGGAAACCATAATACAAGTTTGTATTACCAACTTCAAATTTACTTGAGAAAAGTATTTTCCTTTGACCGAATCCTCGTACTACAATGATTTTCATTCGAGTTTTAACGTCACTCCTTTTGAAACCACATGTGACCGGAAACGTCGTTCTCCTTTGTCGAACCAAGTAAACGATGATCAATTCACCGGGGCCGAGGTTATTCATGAGCAACCGAGAAAATTTGTTCATATTCAGGTAAAACCCTACGCGACTCGTAATCACCAAGAGCTACGCCGATGTTAGACGTAAACATTTCAAATTCCGCGTGGGAAACCGCGTCACGTTAAGAGTCGTACCTTGGAAAGGTGCAATCCGTTTCGGGAAACGTAGGAAGCTAAATCCGCGATATTTTGATCCTTTAAATTCTTGGGGTGTTTTGGACCCGTCGCTAGCCGTTTAGACTTTTCCGACTCATTTTGGGTCTCCGTTTATCCTACATTCGATGTATCAACTCAAAGACGTGTTTTGCGAAACGAGAACTTGTTATCTCCTTTGATGAACTCACTATCGACGATAACCCTCACTTCCTAGGAGGACCGGTTGAAACCATAAATCGTGAAGCCAAACCTTAAAACAACACATGATCCCGACCGTCAAAATTCGTTGAAATACCTTAGAACGTACTTCTCCCTCATTCGTAGAATTGGCAACACAAGATCTCGAGGAAGATTCAACGACTACTACTTCCAACTAAATTTCGGGACGAAATTTCTTTTGAGGTGTGGATAATGTAACATCCCGCGTTTTTCCGTTAAATTTATTTTTAACACCGTCTTTTCTTTTTCTTTTTTATAATATCTTTCGCTATTTAAATTCCCAATTTCCGTTGACTAACGTTTATAATATTCTCGTTATTTAATTATAACATCACTCGTCTACTCGAGCGTTTTTTTTTAAAATATTCGTTTGGTTAATTCCCGCACCCGACTACAAACATGAGGGACTTAAGTTGACAAGTGGGCAAAGTGGTGACTAGGTCAACTAGTCAACCACTTCACCTCCTCCATTCATTTCCATCCATCTCCCTCATCTCTTTTTCTCTCTAGCAAGAACACCACACAAACACCCAATTCAATCATTCATCATCTAAATTCGATCTAGAAGGCTTACAACAAAACAAATTACATATTTGGAATCCTCTCTTCATCCTCTACATTTTGATACCAATTTCATCAAGTTTGGGTAACTTTCTAAAAACTCTAGATTTCTATAAATTCGTGTTTTTGACTTGAAATTGTGTTAGTTAGTGTCTATGGCTCGTGTATAACATGAATATATGATTTGTTTGCTTGATTTGTTGATTTTGGTGTGACTAGCTTGAAAATGAAAATCGTATGCTTAATCTTTGATTTTGGATGATTAAATGTTGTTAGATTGTTAAAGTTCATGTTTTAAAAGTGTTACTAGCATCATTAGCTTCATGTTGATGTATTGATTGATCAAAGAAACTTCATAAACGCGATTATTGATTTTGTGAACTTTTGGTTAGGGTTTGATAGCCTTAAAGCGAACTTTTGATGCGTTGAATGCTTGTTAATGTTATTGATAAGTGCTTGGTTGTATTACATGCTTCATTACCTTCAAAACGGCATATCATATGAGTGAATTGGATTCCCGAAACTTAAAATGCAATTGATGAACTTGAAACTTTGAAAATGAACTTTTAAATGATCACTTGACGAGAAATCGGTTATGGAAAATGTTGTTTTTGTTTGTTGAAACATGTTTAGTTGTGTTCCTTGTCAAAAGAGCTTTCCAACGGTATAAGATACGCTTTCTAATTGTTTACGGTTTGAGTTTTGCGCTTGTTTGAAATTTTATCAAGCCTTGAACAAGTGAAACAGGCCTGGGACCAGGCCACGGCCATTGTCGCGGCGCGACAGGCCTGGCCGCGGCGCGACATAAGCCGCGTCCAGATTCTGTTTCCCTTGACCTTTTTACTAAAAATGTTTGACATGTTCTAGACCTCCAATTTACATGCAACTTGTTTTAACATGCTTATATATGAATAACTAGCATAGAAAAATAGTTCGGGACCCGACCCGAACGCGTTGACTTTTTCGTTGACTTTGACCAAGTTTGACTTTTAGTCAAACTTAACCAAACTTTTATACAATCATTCTAACATGCTTTTATACTTGTGTCTTGTATGAAACTTGACAACGTGATTCACATGCTATACTTAATCGAGTCGTAACGAGCCATAGGACTAATTGAACACATTTCACCCGACCTTGTGTCGTAACCGGTTAATTGACACAACTTACTTGTTTAGGTCAAGGCTAAGCAACTTTCATGCATACGTTACTTTGTGAAGTACTTTTATACTCGTGCACTCGAGGTGAGATCATAGTCCCACCTTTTCAACAACTTTTTATACTTTTAAATTGTGGGCTGAGAAACATATACTTTGTTACATTTTGTACTACTTACTTTTATACTTTGAACACAAGTACAAGGAAAACAAACATTCTACAGCGAGTTTAGAACGAAAATCCTCAATTCGATTATCATTAGTTACACTTGCCGGGTGTAAGCGAGAACTTATGTTATATGGCCATATGGGTTGACAACCCTCATCTTTGACGGTTCGCTACCGTCTACGGATGAAATATATTTTCGAGAATCAGTGTTTGTTCTAGCACTAAGTGATGGGGTATACAATGGAAGGAATGTTAAGCTTTGATAATTGGGTGCTCGCGAACCAACTTTTGGAATGCAACTTTTGGATGATCAATTTATGGAAATACTAAATCTTGTGGTTCAAAATATAACGTTTACTAATACACCTATGATTTCACCAACGTTTTGCGTTGACAGTTTTCTATATGTTTCTCAGGTTCATACATGGCTATTTGATACATGCTTCCGCGTACATTCATACTTGCTTGGGGTCAAGCATACATGCATACACTCTGATTTCTTGCTTAGAGTCAAGCATACATACATGCATACGCTAGTGATAGCACCTTTGGATTCAAACATATTGTTTACATACTTACGCTATTTATAGCAACTGTGATTTTTAAACTAATTATGTCGCAAGATATTTCATTTGTACTTTACTACTTTTGTAAACTTAAACTTGTTGTCGATCCGTTTGGTGAACTAAACTTTGCAAGTCATGCACGTTTCAAATGAATGCGACATAATTTTGGTCAAACGCGTCTCATATAGGGACTATGACCACGCAACGGGACCTAAGTAGCGGCGCCGTCAATGACGATTTGGGCGGGTCGTTACACTGTAGCTGCTATTTTATTTTTCTGTTTGATCAACTATTCGGGCAGCAGTAAAAGTCGGCTGTACACTCCGTTTATTGAACAATTTTAACGATTTATGATGTGGACGTTGATGAAGAATGGCGGCTGTTAATTCTTTTCCACGAACTACTCACCCGTATTTTTGTATCGAGTTTTAAACTACATCAATTTGGGCCGAATGGCTTTTGGGCTATAAACCTTGATTTGATATTGGGCCGTGAACCTGGTTTAAGCTGTTGGGCCGAGCTAGATAATGGGAAGGTGTAATGGTTGGTCGATTCGGTTTTGGAAAGGAGGATGAAGAAAAGGTCACAGTTAGAAAAGGATTAAATAAAAATGGGTGGAGGAATAATCTGAAAAACTAAATTGGCAGAATGGTTTAGAGGAGGAGCGTGTGAGCGAGAGGTCGTGGGTTCAAGTCTTGCTTGAGACATTTTTTTTTTATAAAAAGCTTATTGAAGGTAGATTTCTTTTATTATGTTATATTTATTATTATTATTAATCATCATTATTATTATTATTATTAATTGATATTGTTGATATTAATTATTTAAAATCACTACAAGTATTATGATAATTATTGTTATTATTGTTACTAAAATAGGTATATCTATAAAAGTTATCATTTATTATCATTATTATAATATTAGATACAATTATGAATATTATTAGTAATATTATGAAAATAATAAAATTATTGTTTTTCATTAATATTGATATTAGAATCATTTCTATTAGTATAGTGACATATTTAAAATTTGTAATATCATTATTACCATTATTATTGATATAAGTACTGTCTTAATATTATTATTATTATTATTATTATTATTATTATTATTATTATTATTATTATTATTATTATTATTATTATTATTATTATTATTAAGATATTATTATCAGTGCTATTGTTATTATTAAAGTTTATTATCATTACTAACAATATCATTTAAAACAAAAAGTAGTTTGATTATTAATAATATCAATATCATTATTATCAAAAGTATTATGAAGATAAAGAAAAAAGTTTAAAAAAAATATATATTATTACAAATATATATTAACTATATTAACAAATTATTTTAGAAATACTCATATATAAAAATTTAGGTATTTTTAATATAACACTAAACAGATACACATATATATAATTATAAAAATATTAATCATTTTGAATGTATACACAAATTAAAAATATATGTTACTAATATAAAATGGTGTAACTGATAAATTCATATATATATATATATATATATATATATATATATATATATATATATATATATATATATATATATATATATATATATATATATATATATATATATATATATATATATATATATATTCATTCGACTACAATTATGTGTATTAATATATATAAATGATATAGGTTCGTAAATCCGAGGCCAACCCTATACTTGTTCAATGTCGTTATATGTATTTTTACTACAAAATACATTAGGTGAGTTTCATCTGCCCTTTTTACTCTTTACGTTTTTGGGCTGAGAATACATGCAAATTCTTTATTAAATGTTTTTCAATATTTATATGTGTGAGTTTCATTTACCTTTTTACCCTTTATATTTTTGGGCTGAGATTACATGTGCAATTTTTATAAATGTTTTACGAAATAGACACAAGTAATCGAAACTACATTATATGGTTGAATGATCGAAATCGAATATGCCCCTTTTAGTCTGGTAATCTAAGAATTAGGGAACAGACACCCTAATTGACGCGAATCCTAAAGATAGATCTATCGGGCCCAACAAGCCCCATCCAAAGTACCGGATGCTTTAGTACTTCGAAATTTATATCATGTCCGAAGGAGGATCCCGGAATGATGGGGATATTCTTATATGTATATTGTGAATGTCGGTTACCAGGTGTTCAATCCATATGAATGATATTTTTGTCTCTATGCATGGGACGTATGTTTATGAGAAATGGAACTATGAAATCTTGTGGTCTATTAAAATTATGAAATGATTATTTATGTTAAACTAATGAACTCACCAACCTTTTGGTTGACACTTTAAAGCATGTTTATTCTCAGGTATTAAAGAAATCTTCCGCTGTGTATTTGCTCATTTTAAAGATATTACTTGGAGTCATTCATGACATATTTCAAAAGACGTTGCATTTGAGTCGTTGCGTTCATTAAGATTATTATTAAGTCAATTATAGTTAGATATATTATGAAATGGTATGCCTGCTGTCAACTTTCGATGTAATGAAAGGTTGTCTTTTCAAAACCGAATGCAATGTTTGTAAAATGTATCATATAGAGGTCAAGTACCTCGCGATGTAATCAACCGTTGTGAATCGTTTATAATCGATATGGACTTCGTCCAGATGGATTAGGACAGGTTTCTACAGTTGGTATCAGAGCGGTGATCTTAGCGAACCAGGTCTGCATTAGTGTGTCTAACCGATAGTTGTTAGGATGCATTAATGAGTCTGGACTTCGACCTAGTAGTTGTTAGGATATTGTACTAAGTCTGGACTTGAACCTGGTCCGCATGTCAAAAGTTTTGCTTATCATTTTCTTGTCGAAAATTACCTGCTTATCATTCTTAGTCTAGACACATCTTACTGCATTGACTGCATGAATAGTGTATAGACAGAATTCATATCTTAGCGTATCTGCTAATCCATATCTCAGCGTATCTCTTACCATAAACTTTGCCTGATATATTTCGTAAATTCCCTCCGTAACCTACGTGATCTTCTGTACTATAGGTATTCTATGTAATTAGAATATCATCTGATATCCGAAAATCATTTCATATCGAAAAATCCTTTATTCAATCATACGCAATGGAACTCACAACTAGTTCAAGTCCCTCGGATTCCGATATGGAGTCCCACTCCAGCTCCTAAAGCAGCGTAACTAGAATGAATCAATCAATCAGCCATTTCCAATTCATCTGATGGGTTCGTAGCCTCCTCAATCATTGGAGACAAGAAGAAGGCGATCCCTTCCATCTACCACATTGCCCTCTTGGCAATGAACCTGAAACACTTACCGGTGAACTTAATAGAAACACCATTTTCTCCCTCATTTTTCGAATATCTCGCTATGATTATATACTATCTCAAATTTAAAACCTTATTCACTCACCCGTTCCTACCGACAATCATCCCGGAGTAATAAGTCAACGAGCTTCGCAACCGAGTTGTAGCTTTGAAAAATATGGTGCAAAATGTACCAGCTTCAGCAACATTACCGGCATCAACAGTACCACCAACAACAACATCCGCATCCCACACCTTAACATCACAATCTGTTCCACGAACATCAACATCATACGCACCATGGATACCAAGGAGTATCAACAGCAATTAACGATGAAGTATTGAACCATAACTTCATTAATATTCTGCGAAGAATATGTGGATCCTAATAATTAACGATGAAGTATTGATCCATAACTTCATTAATATTCTGCGAAGAATATGTGGATCCTAATGGTTTTAGAGATTACTTATTCTAGCTCAAATCGAAAATCAAATGAGTCTAATATTATATTGACTCATTAAATCCATAATTACATCTGAAGAAAATATATATGAATATATATTTTCATAAAGATTATGATTAAAAAATCTTTTGTACAAACTGTTAATGGTGAAAATATTTTAACGGGTAGGTAATACCCGAGGAATATTTATATTTCACATTAATAAGTCACACTGTACATTCTTCAATTCAGATTCAACAGTCATTAACAATATTGCTCAAATCCGCATATATACGTAGCTGTTCACCGAAGAACGACTATTTTCATCCAAGTTCAATTTCATATTCGGAATTTGACCGATCAGAATCTAAGTCAAGATTTGACAAGTGGCATAATGAAGAAAACATTTGACGGAATAAAATTTGTTAGAAACAAACAAATTAACTATGAAAATTTTGTTAAGAATCCACGCTAACAAAATCCTAGCTAACTGTGGACTAATCGACTGAGGACTACCAACAGTGGACAATTAAAATGAATTAAAATATTGATTATGACATATGAAACTAAACAATTCTTCAAGTTTGCCACTTGATTTCATCTTAAACCTCATTTGTATCTTGACAATTATAATCTGCGTTCAAACCTTTCATGATTCTTGAAAACACCTCAATCCGGAGGATGAACCAACCGCACTTCATCTACGGAAGAAAAGATTGATGCATATAGTTATGCACCTGAAAACACTCGGAACCTGAGTAAACATTTAACACATATATGTGCTAGTTCCTTTGGCATTGTTATTACCGAAAATAACTTCATAATCCCTCTCCAAATTAGCCAATTTTGTCACAGCTCCACCAAGTCAACTTCGACTTTTCATTCGGATTAACTTTATTATAACCTTGATATTTATGCGTGTTCTTTTATTGTTATCGGGGAACCTTTTATATTCCACCATATTACCAGCAGACTTACCAGCAACCTCGTTGTTTCTTGGCTTAAATCTCTCTGATAAATCATTATATTTATTCATTGAAACCCTATCACATACTCATTCGCATCTTGTAACTAGAACTGCCATACCAATTACCGGGAATTAGCAATCAGTATTTTGAATCTCGCAGCATTTCTACATCAATAGTTATATGTATACATATAACATTTATCTCATAGAATTATGAACTTTCATTCTGAAATTCTGAAAAGCACTCTAGCTTACGAATCAGATCTCTGAGTTCTGAAAAAAAAATGAATCGAGCAAACATGAAGGAGACCAAGGACAAATACAAGGACCAAACCCTGTATTTAAAGAATCCTGATGATTCTGTTTCTGATGAAATCTTTAGTGAATACCTTACTCCTTAACCGCTCTAAATCATCGTGAATTAATTTCTTCATCACAATTTGATTCTGAAATCCTAATATATCATCGTACCTTTCTTTATTAATATCCTCAATATTTCTGAAGATATCTTCATAAATATTCTCGTTCGATATTAACTATCTCTCTGCGCTATCCGTATTATAAAAGGAAACTGTTTTAGTTTCTATATTCTTCGAACCTTCGAATTTAAAATATGAATGTTTTTGAAGTAGTGTTGGGAGCTGATGCATGAGTTAGTATAATATAATGACACTTGATCAACGTGATTATATTACAGTAATTCATGCTGAGTTTCTAATGGAACATGATGATTCTCAGTACCATCATCATGTGCCATTTACACGACTCTTACATTCTACCCAATCTCCAAGCATGTTAAGAACATATCTTATTTATAGTTCTATCTTTTCAGATATTCTGGTAATTTGACAAATCAAGATCGTGCCATTACAATTTCCATCTTAGAACATTAACTATGTTCATTCCGAAATTCATAACTACGAATTCTGGACCATTACTTGTTGTACTTGGAATCGAGAAGAAAATGAAAAGGCAAAGAGCTCCGAGATATAAGGAAAAATATAAAGTCCAATAACAACATCGAAGTTACAAACCGTATATATCGATGCATATTGCAATATAAAAACACGGGAGAACTAAGAACACTATAAAACCCAGAGTATAGTAGAAGTGAATAGATTCTTCCGGTAGTAGATGGAAAAGAAGAATGACAGATATGAAGGTTAGGAGTATATCGAGAACCAGAACTGGATGGAGCATATTGATAAATGATTCAAAGTACGAATTAAAGGAGAAAGAATAGAAGGTGTGAGTAGTAAGGAAACGAAGGGGGTGGATTTATAGTAAAATATCTGACAGAGCAATCAAAACAGATGATCGCATTTAAAGCGGATCCTAATTCCCTTGATTACCGAAGAATCAAATCTTATTACGAAGATTTTCTCCAAATCTCTTGAACTTGGAAATCAATCCTATCTACATCAAAAGATATGACGAATCTATACCTACTCATTTCACTCTTTGGTGATAGTTTCACTCGTACTCTTCGAGTAATCGAATTTTTTTATTCATATCACTCAACGATGATAAAACTTTATTTATCAACTCATAATTCGTCATGAAAACATTCTTATTGTTAGCCATGACGACCCCACTCAAATTTCGGGACGAAATTTCTTTAACGGGTAGGTACTGTAGTGACCTGGAAAAATTTTCGACTAATTTTAAACCGAACTCTCGATACGATTTAATATTTTTGACACGATAAGAAAAGTCTGTTAGGTTGAGTCTCAAAAATTTTGAACTGTTTCATATATTCAATTGACCCTCGACCATTCCCGACGATTCACGAACCATTATTTGTAAATAAATGTGTATACATATAAATATAAATATAAGTATATGTACGTATAATAACTTAAAATAATAATATTCGAATTAATCGTTAGAACTGAAAATATAAAATAATATACGATATAATTAAATTGTTATTAAAAGAAATCTATATATGTATGGAGTATATTAAATATAATTATTTAATGATGGTAATACTTGTTGGACATTTCGATTATTATTTAGAGAAGTTTAATTCGAACTTATGTGATTTTAAAATAAACGGTGATCCGAAAATGAGTTATATAAATTATAGCTTTATTAAAAATATATTTAGAATCTAATTTTAACATTCCGAATATTTTACCTGGGATTGAGCGCTAATAATTTAGTGAATTTTATTTAATAAATAATAACCGTTCTTATAAAATATTGATTAGAATAAATAAAGAAAGTTAATTTGGGATTTTTCCAAAGACTTTTATCTGCCACTGATTATCAATGGAACACGAAATTCAGTCCGTAAAGGACGAAGGCTAATGTATCGCACGTTTTAATTTCAATTGGTTATTATAATTAATATTATATTATTATTATTATTATTATTATTATTATTATTATTATTATTATTATTATTATTATTATAATTATTATTATTATTATTATTATTATTATTATTATTCCCACTAGCAAATTGACGGATTCATATCTAGATTATTACCATCTCTTCCATTTTTATATATAATACATGATACAAGTGTCCACCAATAATTCATTTATGTTTTGCTTTCCTGATCAACACAACCAAACAAATTTTTTTTATGCTACAAGGCTAATCTACATGCTTATGACTTAATCATTTATTTATTAGGCTATTTTTTTCTGTTATCTATCTTAATCTATCATTATCTAACAATCTCATATCTAATCTATATACATATACGAATATAACCAAAACCCACCACATTTCATTCATCAACTTGGCCACTTCTCATTTTTCTTCTTCCACCAAACACTTTCTCCTTTCTGTTTCACATCTTAATCACCAGTTTTCTTATTATATACTATACATACTTTTACATATGACAATGAGCCAAAATGTGATAGTCAAATTCAAACTGTCCATGTCTTCTTTTACAAAACAATCAAAACAGAGAATGGATTCCTAATCCATATATATACACACAAATAAAATGCATGATATCTACCCCACACAAAATGACTTTAGTCGAATACAACAAACCATCCAATTTATTCAATCACCTTTCGGTTTTAACCCCCAACATATTCTGTTTCATGTCCATCATCAAACAACCCCACCATCAATTATAATCACCCCACTTCACTATCACCTATAAAGAATGAATATATATAATTTACATATGTATAGCATCCGTACTATCTGTTTCTGTGTATATGGGACATACAAGCAAAGCAAAAAACCAAGGTTCCTGTTGCCTTTTTATTTATTTATTCTGTATTATATTTAACCTACCATCTTCTCAATCTTAAATCATCTACAATCGTTTTCTCCTCTCCTATTTCCTGCAAACCGTTTTCTCTTATGACCTTCGTGTTTCTATAAACCAAAACAAATGAAATTTTCAGCCTTCACACTGCTGTAAACAATGAATTAAACAAACCAACCACAACTCACCATGATTCACCACCCTCACCATCTTTTCATCACTAACTTCAACCGGGAACCATCAAGCAACCAACAACATCGACTGCTACAACAATTGTTTTCTTTCTGTTTCTGTTTTGAATTCACAATCAAACCCAGCTGGTTGGTCTTCCTGTTTATCGTTTATTGTTTTGTTTCTGTAACAAACGAAAGAATGAGAGGTTGAAGACGATGGTGACAAGCGTGATAAATAAAGATGATGATCGACTAAACCACAGTTGCTTCGTTTTATATTTTTTTTCCTCTGTATAAAACCCATCGTGAACCGCTGTAGCTGCTATTTTATTTTTCTGTTTGATCAACTATTCGGGCAGTAGTAAAAGTTGGCTGTACACTCCATTTATTGAACAATTTTAATGATTTATGATGTGGACGTTGATGAAGAAAGGCGGCTGTTAATTCTTTTCCACGAACTACTCACCCGTATTTTTGTATCGGGTTTTAAACTACATCAATTTGGGCCGAATGGCTTTTGGGCTGTAAACCTTGATTTGATATTGGGCCGTGAACCTGGTTTAATCTGTTGGGTCGAGCTAGATAATGGGAAGGTGTAATAGTTGGTCGATTCGGTTTTGGAAAGGAGGATGAAAAAAAGGTCACAGTTAGAAAAGGATTAAATAAAAATGGGTGGAGTAATAATCAAAAAAACTAAATTGGCAGAATGGTTTAGAGGAGGAGCGTGTGAGCGAGAGGTCGTGGGTTCAAGTCTTGCTTGAGACATTTTTTTTTATAAAAAGCTTATTGAAGGTAGATTTCTTTTATTATGTTATATTTATTATTATTATTAATCATCATTATTATTATTATTATTATTAATTGATATTGTTGATATTAATTATTGTTATCACTACAAGTATTATGATAATTATTGTTATTATTGTTACTAAAATAGGCATATCTATAAAAGTTATCATTTATTATCATTATTATAATATTAGATACAATTATGAATATTATTAGTAATATTATGAAAATAATAAAATTATTGTTTTTCATTAATATTGATATTAGAATCATTGCTATTAGTATAGTGACATATTTAAAATTTGTAATATCATTATTACCATTATTATTATTATTATAAGTACTGTCTTAATATTATCATTATTATTATTATTATTATTAAGATATTATTATCAGTGCTATTGTTATTATTAAAGTTTATTATCATTACTAACAATATCATTTAAAACAAAAAGTAGTATGATTATTAATAATATCAATATCATTATTATCAAAAGTATTATGAAGATAAAGATAAAAGTTTTAAAATATATATATATATATATATATATATATATATATATATATATATATATATATATATATATATATATATATATATATATATATATATATATATATATATATTATTACAAATATATATTAACTATATTAACAAATTATTTTAGAAATACTCATATATAACAATTTAGCTATTTTTAATATAACACTAAACAGGTACACATATATATAATTATAAAAATATTAATCATTTTGAATGTATACACAAATTAAAAATATATGTTACTAATATAAAATGGTGCAACTGATAAATTCATATATATATATATATATATATATATATATATATATATATATATATATATATATGTATGTATATGTATATTCATTCGACTAGAATTATGTATATTAATATATATAAATGATATAGGTTCGTGAATCCGAGGCCAACCCTATACTTGTTCAATGTCATTATATGTATTTTTACTACAAAATACATTAGGTGAGTTTCATTTGCCCTTTTTACTCTTTACATTTTTGGGCTGAGAATACATGCAAATGCTTTATTTAATGTTTTACAATATTTATATGCGTGAGTTTCATTTACCTTTTTACCTTTTATATTTTTGGACTGAGAATACATGCGCAATTTTTATAAATGTTTTACGAAATAGACACAAGTAATCGAAACTACATTATATAGTTGAATGATCGAAATCGAATATGCCGTTTTTAGTCTGGTAATCTAAGAATTAGGGAACAGACACCCTAATTGACACGAATCCTAAAGATAGATCTATCGGGCCCAACAAGCCCCATCCAAAGTACCGGATGCTTTAGTACTTCGAAATTTATATCATGTCCGAAGGAGGATCCCGGAATGATGGGGATATTCTTATATGTATATTGTGAATGTCGGTTACCAGGTGTTCAATCCATATGAATGATATTTTTGTCTCTATGCATGAGACGTATGTTTATGAGAAATGGAAATATGAAATCTTATGGTCTATTAAAATTATGAAATGATTATTTATGTTAAACTAATGAACTCACCAACCTTTTGGTTGACACTTTAAAGCATGTTTATTCTCAGGTATTAAAGAAATCTTCCGCTGTGTATTTGCTCATTTTAAAGATATTACTTGGAGTCATTCATGACATATTTCAAAAGACGTTGCATTCGAGTCGTTGCGTCCATCAAGATTATTATTAAGTCAATTATAGTTAGATATATTATGAAATGGTATGCCTGCCGTCAACTTTCGATGTAATGAAAGGTTGTCTTTTCAAAAACGAATGCAATGTTTGTAAAATGTATCATATAGAGGTCAAGTACCTCGCGATGTAATCAACTGTTGTGAATCGTTTATAATCGATATGGACTTCGTCCAGATGGATTAGGATGGGTTTCTACATTATGTATGCCATGTTATGCACAAGACCAGACGTATCGTATGCTTTGAGCATGACGAGTAGATACCAATAAAATCCGGGTGAAAGCCACTGGATGTCTGTCAAGAACATCCTAAAGTACTTGAGAAGGACTAAAGATATGTTCTTGATTTATGGTGGTGCGGAAGAAGATCTTACTATAAAGTGCTACACAGATGCTAGCTTCCAAACTGATAGAGATGATTCACGATCACAATCTGGATATGTCTTTATCTTTAATGGAGGAGCTATAACTTGGAAAAGTTCTAAGTAGAAAGTCGTTGCACAATCTACTACAGAAGCTGAATACATTGCTGCATCGGAGGCAGCACAAGAGGCTGCATGGATGAAAAAATTCATTGCTGATTTAGGGGTGATGCCAAGCATAGAAGACCCCATAAAAATATTTTACGACAACAATGGTGCTATTGCTCAAGCAAAAGAACCTAGATCGCATCACAGTACCAAACATATCCTTAGAAGATTCCACTACATACGTCACATAGTGGGAGACGGAGATGTTTGTATTCGCAAAGTTCACACAGATCAAAACCTTGCTGATCCTTTTACAAAGGCTTTGGCACAATCAAAACACGAGGGTCATGCTCGGTGCATAGGGCTTCGTAATGTTAATTATTGGAATGATTTGTAATTTAGTATTATGATATTTTGGAACATTTATGCAACATTTATATTAAATGATATGATGTATTTGGAGATAATCATACTCATTAATAATTGTTGTTTTCTTTATTTGTATGTTTAAATCCTTGAATAACCCCGTTATTCAAAAACGTCCATAGTCGATCACAACTATGGGAATAATTGTGAGTTAAGACTAATGTGAATAAGTTGGTTGACTTTCATGAAGATGAAAGTAGAGCAAGGGAGCTGCAACTAAATTCACCTATGTTTATTAGAGAATAAACATTGGACATGACCCGCTTTCAAGATCACTTCATGGATCGATGTCATAAGTGATTCTTGAAAATGGTAATCTCTTTATATCCTTAGACCATAAATACATATTGGGTCTTAAGTGTGAGAATTGTTATACTTTAACATAGTCAAACATTGTTCTTTAGCCAGGCAATCATAAAAGCTATTGTTAAGTATAATATGAGACACATGAGAGACATGTGTAGTCTAGACGGGATTTGTTCCTCTTATCTGGATAAGAGATTGACATCTATGGGCCCCTCGATGATTTAAATTGATTAAGATGCGTGGCCACGCTCAAACTATATTGATGTATTCAATGATGTTTGTTTTATCATTTTTAATCTTGATCGAGTAACATAATGTATGAGCTAAATATGAGATTGATTACTATCCATGTCTCATGCTCAACGTGATGTCAGTAATAAAGGGATAACTGATACCTTACATATATATTGATTTGAAGTTTTAACTTAAGAATCAATGGATGCTCGGAATGACACAATTTCATGTGTTGTTAGGGGTAGTGGCATGTTGCTAGACGTTTACCACTGTCTGTGTTGACATATGTTGAATCTTGTGCAAGTGGAAGATTGTTGGTTATTAATGCCCAGGACATAACTTATGTCTATACTACTAATAACATATGAACCTATAGGGTCACACACAAAGAGGAGTTATCTACCAAGTATATATTTAAATGTGACTTAAATATGATCAACCATATTTTGTATGATAACATTATTATTTGGATGAAATAATTATGTGCAATGAAGTATCAATATATGCAACGTTTAAGATTATGTTATATTTGTTTGACAAATATATATATATATATATATATATATATATATATATATATATATATATATATATATATATATATATATATATATGACAAATATATGTATAAGATTAAAGAGGTGGGTTATGTGTTGGACATCATTACACCCCATCTTTATTAATGGAGAATAGTCATCATCTTATACCATCATTTTGTCTAGCATTTATTGTTTAACTTTTACTTTAATGCTTGTATGAATGCAAGAGCACATGATTACTAATAAACATCTTGCAAAATATATACGTACATACATTTTTGAAATATCTAAGGAGTAGTACTCTTTGATTTTCTCTAATGAAAAAGAACTTCCAACTACTCTTTTAAGTTTGTAAAAGTGTTTAGTAGTTCAAGTAAGATAGTAAAAGGATAGAAGACTGTACTTCATCTTTTTCTTATTATTGGTTGATAAGGACTAGCATCCATTTGATATTGGAACTTTGCTCAAGTGTGGATTACCGATAGAGGGAGGCTAATTTGGCTCCTACATTCTAAGCATCTATTTGTTCTCAAAATCAAAGTCTTCAAAGGTTGTAGTCTTTAAACTCACTATTTATTATTTAGTTTTCTTAACAACATGCAAATGGATCCTTGGTGGGGAGTTTTTTTGAAAGGTTTAAAAATTGTTGTAAATGCTTCCGCTCCTAAATAGTTTTATGAAAAATCATACAAACCCCTTCAAGAAATTGTGAAAATGATACAATTATCATGATGCTTGAGTATTGATTAAATAAAGCTTCTGTTCGTTTGAAATAATATCCGTATCAAGAATTTGACCTCCATCTTCTGTTATGATACAAGAATTGGGAACAACTGCCAACTTCCAATGATCTGCTGCAGTTTTCATGAGCTCATCAATCGTACGTGGAACCCACAATTGACAATACAACTCCGAGCTTGTTTTGAACATTTAGATCCCATGGCTCAAACGCATATATTGTACATTTCTTTCGTGGCAGAATATCTGTCACTGAACATGCAAGTTCATAGTTAGCAAGCTTGTAATACAAAATAGCAACATGATATTCAAGCAATGGTGGTGCCAACATGACTGTCTCATAAATTTGATACACCATGTTCGAGACATAAAAAATTGGCACTTGCAAAAGTTAAATTTTTGAACACGTACTGAGTAATAGTTAATAATATATTACAAATTTATCAATATAAAAAAATTCTTTGTGCGATTAAATTGTTTATTAGATGAATTTTATTGATTTAATTTGTGAAAAGATATATAATAGAATGGATATTATATAAGTTTTTTCAACATTTTGGGTCCTTTTAAAATTTTGGACACTGTTCGGCTGCACACTTCGTGCCTCTGGGTGCTAAAGACAAAATCTATATATACCTGACGGTTCTTGAGAGGATGAAGGGGATTTTGAAAACTGAGATGATTTGGCTTCTTCAAGTAGCTTTACCAGCATCTCATTTACAGATTTTATGTCATAATCAAGTGGAGTCTTACCCCATCTGCACATTCACAACATAAATGTTATCTCTTGTTTGATTTATGGACTCGATAAGTACAATAAAATTATTAAAAAAATGAGATTAACTTTCATTAAGTAATTTATAAAAAATGGTGAATGTAATGGTAACAGTTTTACCGGTCCTTAGATAGAACGTTAGCCCCAGCATCAACTGGCAACTTTGATAGACCATAAGATTGTCTTGAGATGGCTAAATGAAGTGGTGTTTGGAATTCGTAGTCTTCGGTTGACAAATAACTACCATCATCATTTGTAATCATCGAGCCACCTTCTTTGATTAGTATCAAAGCAACGTTATCATGTCCCCTCTTGATGGCTTCCAATAAGGGTGTGTTTCCTCGGTCATTAGCGAGATTATTAGTCCTGAGCAAACTGCATTCATCAAGGGGAGACAAATTCTAGACGGCCCATTAATCATCAACGAGGTACTTGATTGGTGCAAAAGAAAAAAGAAAAAAAGCAATGCTATTTAAAGTAGATTTTGAAAAAGCTTTTGATTCCATCCATTGGGACTTCATATTCTCTATGTTATACTTCATGGGTTTCCACCCAAAATGGGTAGCTTGGATTCGGGCATGCCTTGTATCTTCCAGAGCATCACTTCTACTGAACGGAAGCCCATCCGAAGAATTTTCCATTGAAAGAGGCTTGAGACAAGGTGATCCTTTATCCCCTTTTTTATTCATTATTGGAATGGAAGGTCTTCAAGCAGCTATAAGAGACGCTTCTAATGCATCACTTTACTCAGGCATCCGAGTAGGTAACCCCTCTAACCAGATTACTATAACAAATTATTTATTTGCTGACGACGTTCTCTTTGTTGGCGAATGGAATGATGAAAATGCGTACAATTTACTAGCCATTCTGGCTTGTTTTTTTGCTGTCTCCGGTTTAAAGATCAACCTACATAAATCTTCACTGTTTGGTTTTGGTGTTCATTCTAATGAAGTCAGTAGGATGGCTAATCTAATGGGATGTCCAGCGGCAGCAACCCCATTCGTTTTCCTTGGCATTCCGATTGGTCAAAATATGAATCACTCTAAAGGATGGTCCCCTATTATTGAAAAAGTGAAAAAATGACTAAATTCTTGGAAAATAAATTTACTCTCTTTTGGAGGTAGATTAACATTGATCAAGTCAGTTCTGGGATCCCTTGGGACATATTACATGTCGCTTTTCAAAGCGCCTTCAAACATCATCAACAAAATCGAATATCTTCGTTCTTCTTTCTTTTGGGGAGGCAAAGAAAACGCTCATAAAGTCCATTGGGTGAGCTGGGAAAAAATTCTTAATCCCATTGGAAAAGGAGGATTATCAGTAACAAGTTTCAAGTCGACGAACCTAGCTCTAATTTATAAATGGCGATGGCGTTTAGTTAATAATCAAGAGGCTTGTTGGGCGAAGGTTATACGTGCAATACATGGAAATAGTAACGGTGGAATTCTTCCATGCTCTAAAAATGCATCTGGTACATGGGCGAACATTGTTAGATGCATAGACTCGATTCATGCAAACAACTATATCTCAGCAAACCATCTACGTCTCAAATTGGGCGACGGCTCCCTAGCTCTCTTTTGGCATGATCCATGGCTTTTTGACACATCTCTAGCCTCACGTTACCCTCGGTTATACTCCTTGGATATGAACCGTTCCAGTTCTGTTGCATCGAGATTTTCTAACGGTGCATGGTTATGGTCTTGGCGGCGCCCTCCTAGAGGAGGTGCAGAAGAGAGTCAATATGCGGCCTTAAGTGAGGTCCTTTTATCGGTTAGTCTATCTGCATCTCTAGACCACCGGACGTTGGAAAATCCTCCGAATAACGTATTCGTTGTTGCTCATGCTAGACGCGCTATTGAGAGCTCTATATCGTCTAATACCCCTTCTTTCTCCATGTGGTGCAAAACGGTTCCAATTAAAGTCAACATCTTTATTTGGCGCCTTAATCTCGACCGTCTCCCAACGATCCCAAATCTGGAGCATAGAGATATCTTAGTGGATAGAGATTGTTGTGCCCTTTGTGACGTTTCTAAAGAATCTCGGGATCATCTTTTTATAAGGTGTGATACAAGCTATCAGATTTGGTGTAGGATTGGTGTTTGGCTAGACATTTCCATTCCAGTTTTGGATTCGGTAGAAGAACTATGGTCTTGGATCAATTCTCTCCCTCAGAATGGCAATAGACGGTTCATTGTTAAAGTGGTGGCAATTTCAACTCTTTGGCATATTTGGAGGCTCATAAACGGCATTATTTTCAATGATCATAACTTTAGGAAATCTTATGTTTTTGATTATATTGTTTTGTCCGCATTTAATTGGATTTTTTCGAGGTATCACAAGTCCTCTTTAAATTGGACTTCGTGGTTACACTCGCCTTTGTATTCCTTGTAATTTACTTAGCTTCTTGCTAAGTTTTTTTTAATATAATTTTGCCGTTCCAAAAAAAAACTAGGTAACGATTGATCATAACGAAAGGGGAATAAGGTTTTATTTACCTGTAACGTTTACTTTAACACGTTTTCCAATGAGATACAGTACGATATTCTAGCGTCCTTTTGATGCAGCAAAATGCTGTTGAGGTCAACAACTTGTTACAAGATCAGTGGTTAACACTTTCTGAGATGGCTAAATGAGAAAAACATACCAATGGCGACCTTACATCAAAGTTTTTCAAGTTTAGGTCAGCTCCAGATTTATATAAGCTTTTTAACTGATCCAATTCTCCATTATAAGCTGCACTATTGAGCCTCACTGCAAGTTGTGTATCTTGTATTGCGATATGAGCTTTGATATCTGTCATGACATCTGTCATGCGATCATCACTTTCTTTAGCCTGCCAGCATATGTTAGTTTAGTTGACAGAATCTTACGATGGCCGAAATAATACATATATTTATGTATTATCATCACCTTTAGTAGATTATTGGGAATCTTTCGTTTGTCGTGAAAATATATCTTAAGGATATTAGTAAACGATTGCCTATCAATGCGCAAAGTAGACAACGGTCCTGCACTTGAACTGTGTGTGGCAGAGGAATGTTGCATAGAATGGAAACATCTCCAAATGTGTCGCAAGGCTTTATAATTTTTGGTTCTTGATAAGGAATAATCTCTTTCTGCTCAAAATTTTATTCATAATTTAGGATCGCTTGTAGGTATTGCCAAATTGTTATAAATTTAATTACGATACCATGAATTTTACAGAACTTTTGAAAGTTAGTACCAGGCGTCCATCAAAGACGAAATAGAGATGGTCAACCACTTTGCCTTGTTCCATTATTACTTTTCCCGGAAGATAAAACTCCTCGTGCACTCAAGATACCTGCAAAAAAAGGAAATCAGATGCTCATTAAGGGCATCACTCATATGTTAACACATACTCCCTCCATCTCAATTTAAATGTCACCGAACAAAAAACACACCGTTTTAAAAACATCATCATTAGCGTTTCGGATTCAAATCATTCAAAATTTATTTTTTGATTGTAATCTTCGTAACCTTAGCCTCCCTTTCTTTCTAGTTCGACTTACTTCCCACTTAATGATCTGTTTTTGTAGAATCCTTAATTCAATAAGTAAAAATTGCTGTTTTTTTGTCACTTAATCTGAAAATTGGTCTGTTTCTAGGAGACATAGAATCGGACACTCATTCTCATTAAGAGGCAAATAGAAACAGATGCAAATTCAGAAAAACATAAACAACCCCTAGGTGACTTCGTAACCTGTTTTTTTAGGTTGACTGATTTAACTATGGGATATTATCTCGTTATTAACTTATTATATACGAGTTTTCTCCTTACATTTTTACATATCTCTTTGTCTTACATACATACATTAAGGGCACTAAAGGACTTTAACTCATTATTATTATTATTATTTATTTATATATATTTTGAAAGTGGACAATTAATTTGAGGTACCTCAAAAAGGAATAGCAGACAATTAATAAGGGACGGAGGTAATAGTTTACAAAAATCGTAAGAGAACTTACAATTTGATTGATGAATCCCGACGAGCAATCCTTGAAAAGAGGAACTTAGTGATTCTTGGCTTATAAAGACTTTCTGTTATCTATAAGATATAAATAATGGGTACTCAAAAGAACGATTTTAAGCAATATGCCGATATGTATATAAATTGTCATTAGAAGAGTTATGTTTACCATAAAATGGCACGGGCCGAGTTTGGGAGTGTTGGAAACTAAACTTGATTGTGGGCTATTTGTTTTGGATTTGGGCTTGCAAGTATACAACTATTTTGGATCAAGATTATAGCCCATTATGTAGAAACTTCTTGTAATATGTAGTAGTGAAAGTGTGTAGAATGTGTGTAGAATAATCTTGCAAAATATCCAAGTCTAGAATTATCATGAGAATACTTAGGAAATATCTAGATATTAGATGATGAAGTATTCTAGACTAGTCAATGGTGTAGTATAAATAGATGGATTCACCTCTCATTTGTAATCAAGCAACAAAGCAAAGCAAGTAAGTAATAAAACAAAGTTTTCAAGATCAATCAAACTTCTAAATTATCAATCCTCTTTTCCACAAATAATATACCTAGCCTCCTATTTCCAACAAATTGGTATCAGAGCTTGGTTCGACAAGATGATGGCCAACAATGTCATCACGTTTCCTCGCCTCACAAAGGATAATTATGATCGATGGAGCATCCAAATGAAGACCTTCCTAGGTGGACAAGACTTATGGGAGATTGTGGAGGAAGGCTATGAGGAACCTGCAGAAAAAGGTCCTCTCGGCAAGGAGAAAAAATTAATGAAGACGAACGATCAAAAGGCTCTTTCCATCATCCAACAAAGTGTAGATGATGGAGCTTTTGAGAAAATTTCAAGTGCAACCACCGCCAAGAAAGCATGGGAGATCTTGGAGAATTCTTATAAGGGAGTTGATAAGGTGAAAAAGGTTCGACTACAAACACTAAGAGGTGAGTTCGAATCCTTAAATAAGAAAGACTCAGAATCAATTTCTGATTATTTTACAAGAGTCTTGGCGGTTGTCAATCAATTAAAGAGGAATGGTGAAACTCTAAGTGATGTAAGAGTCATTGAGAAGATTCTTAGATCATTAGATTCAAAATTCGACTATATAGTCGTAGCCATCGAAGAATCTAAAGATCTAGAATCAATGACTATCGATGAACTCATGGGTTCACTACAAGCCCACAAGCCCATGAAGAGAGGTTCAATAAGAAAAATAAGGAGCCTTTGGAGCAAGCTTTACAAGCAAAACTCTCTTTCAAGGAAGAGAGCAGTGAAAAGACTCATCAAACGAGTCAACGAGGTCGTGGTCAAGTACGTGGTCGAGGACGAGGATAAGGATATATCAAACATGGAGGTTATAGTTCTTACAGAAATGAAGAAAGAAGTCAAAATTTTCACCCGACAAGAGGTCGCGGGAGAGGCTACACAAGTAGAAGGCTAATGTATGACAATTCTCAAACCAAATGCTATAATTGTCATAAATTTGGCCACTATGCTTCGGAATGCGAGAAGTCAAACAATTACGTGCAAGAAAGAGCAAATTTAGTGCAAGAAGATACAGAAGACGTGAAAAACACTTTGTTAATAGCATGAAAAGGTGAAGATAACGGAGAATCAAATTTGTGGTATCTCGACACGGGTGCAAGCAACCATATGTGCGGTAACAAAAACATGTTTGTGGAGTTAGACGAGGTAATTAGTGGAAATATCACCTTCGGAGATTCCTCTAAAGTCCCGGTTAAAGTCAAAGGTAAGATTCTCATCCGCTTGAAAAATGGAAGGCATCAATTTATCTCTAACGTGTATTATGTGCCCAATATGAAGACGAATATACTGAGTATTGGACAACTCTTAGAGAAAGGCTATGATATTCACATGATAAATCGTACCCTTTCTTTAAGAGACCAAAAAGGAGGTTTGATTGCTAAGGTGCCAATGTCAACGAATAGGATGTTCATGCTAAATATTCAACATGACATTCCAAGATGTTTAAAAGCATGTTTCAAAGATAATTCTTGGCTTTGGCACATGAGATACGGGCACTTAAATTTTGGAGGCTTAAAATTATTATCAAGTAAAGGAATGGTGAAGGGTTTGCCTCCAATTAATCATCCGGATCAAATATGTCAGGGATGCCTTCTAGGAAAGCACTTCCGAAACAGTTTTCCAACAGAAGCTTCTAGTAGAGCGAAGAAACCTCTAGAACTTATTCACACGGATGTGTGTGGACCCATCAACCCACCGTCTTTTGGTAAAAATAGATATTTTCTTCTATTCATTGATGATTTTAGTCGAAAAACATGGGTCTATTTTCTAAAAGAGAAGTCGGAAGCTTTTGGAATGTTCAAGAAGTTTAAAGCATTTGTGGAGAATCAAAGTGGTCTCACCATAAAGGCGATGAGATCCGATCGTGGAGGAGAGTTCACATCCAAGGAATTCAAGGAATTTTGCGACAACAATGGGTTACGACGTCCTCTAACTCTTCCGTATTCACCTCAACAAAATGGTGTTGCGGAAAGAAAAAATAAGACCATTCTTGATATGGCCCGGAGTATGTTAAAGAGCAAAAGGATGCCTAAGGAATTTTGGGCTGAGGCAATAGACTGTGCGATCTATCTTGCAAATCGCTCGCCCACTAGAAGCGTTAAGAACAAAACGCCCATTGAAGCTTGGAGTGGAAGGAAGCCCGACATCTCACACCTTCGAGTGTTCGAAAGTGTGGCATATGCTCATGTGCCAGATCAGAAGAGGACGAAGCTCGATGATAAAAGCAAGAAACTCATATTCGTGGGCTATGACTCAAGTTCGAACGGTTACAAGTTATACAATCCCAAAACCGGTAAAGTAATCTCAAGTCGAGATGTGGTGTTCGATGAAGAAGCAACATGTGATTGGAATGTTCCCGAAGAGGAGAACTACGACTTTCTCCCTTATCCATTCGAAAGTACTGCAAGGAATGAAGAATATCTAGAAGTTCAAGAACCTTCTAGTTGTGACAACCCGGAAATTTCCAACCAAATTTAAACTTTAATCTTTATATGTTTCCGACACGATAAGCAATATTTGTTAAGTTAAATTTCAAGAATTTTAAACTATGTTCATACATTCATTCAACCTCGACCAAGTTCCAACGATTCACGAACTATTAAACGAATATGATTATATATGTATATGTGTATATATATTATAACTTGAAACGTAAACAAAATATTAGATTAAATACTTTATATGATTGTATCTGTTTCAAAATGTTTATCAATGGAATAGGAAGATAAGATCAAATGATTGAATTATCAGATATATTGAATTATGATTACAAGTCTATGTTGAAAGGCCCACGTTGATTTGAGAAATCTTTTCATTTTAACAATATTCGGAAAATGGTAAAGTGATTTATAAATATGAACAAATTGTCAATCATTGAGAACTAGACAAATGATAGTGGAAGATTTAATCTCATAAAGGCTCGATTGATCTATTTAGTTTCAAACGTACAAAAACGTTTTCAGTTTAAAAAGAACTTTATTATTAAAACGTATATAACTTTTATAAATATCTAGAACCACTTTTTACAACTCATTACTTAAATAGTATAATAAAGATAACGATATATATATTTTATTTTATTAAATATATATAACGATTTAAATTAATATTATATATATTTATACGCGTATTATACGTACATAGTTTTATACTTTTACTATACTTAAACTTTACATTTACTTTATTTTTACTTTACTTTAACTTTAATAATTCATACTTTAATAATTCACTTTAATAATTCATACTTTAATAATTCACTTTAATAATTCATACTTTAATAATTCACTTTAATAATTCAAAAATCTATTATAAATAGAATTCAATAGGTTTCATTATTTCATAGAAACTTGAAAATAGTTTTCTCTAAACTCTCTCAATCGATTTACATATATATATTTACTCCGTATTATCTCAAGATATTATTAGTATACATAAAATATTACGATGGAGTGCTGTCCGAGTGATTTCAAAGTTGTTTTTTCGAGTGGGATAGGATTAAGGAAATTATGGGTTATAGCTATGGAGGTGATTGAGTATGGTTCATGGGTATGCTCGTGAGGTCAATATAGTGTTTATCATCTCCGTTGCATTTACGTACCTTTCCTGCAATATTGAATCTCAATATTGATATGTGAGTACTCATAATTTAATTTTTACATACTAATAGTGTATCCCTGACTAGTGCTCGAGTATATAGGATTATGCATGCTTGTACTTTTGATATTGCCATTAGATAGGTTATGTTGATTCCTGAATTAGTTACATATACGATTGAGATAAGGTATAAGATATGCATGTCATTGGAAAGCTAGCGAAAAATAGTTGAATTTTGGTTTAAGAATCACTTGAATCCAAGTAACGGTTAGAAAGTTGTGAAATAAACAAATTGCATAATTAATTTCGTAATTAAAATTGCTGATGATAATTAGTGAACTAATTTTCTGGGTTATAAAAAGTGGTTATTTGGATTCTACTCGTCGAGTAGATGAATTTTCATATAAAGCACGTCTCGTTTCGTTGAACGGTTGTCAAGTTATGGACAAAAGAAGTTTTGCAAATTTTGATGAAATGTCGAAACGGGAACTGAAATTTTCGCTGATCTGCGTTATTTCATATATAAAAAAAATACCACTGAATTCTTTGCTGTAAGGTCTAACAAACGACTCTGGCCGTTTGTCAATTCGAGTCTCGACGATTTTTCTAAAAATTATCAAAGTTGACGGTTTGGTCACATTTTAAAATTCTAAAAAGAGCTGAAACTTTTTTATTTAAAAATGTCAGTTTTGTATCAGTTGTCATGGTCGGCCTGATATGTGTTTACTCTTGCCAAAAATCATGTTATATCTTTGTGGTAACGAGAATTTGCAGGCTTTGACCGTTTGTCAATACGAGTTTTGAGGAATTTTCTAAAAATCTCCAAAGTAGGCTACTCGGTCACTTTTGTAAATTTATTAAAGCTGAAAAATTAACTTTGAAACGCCGAAAACGCGTTGGCAACTACGAGTTGTCTAGATTTAGTTTACTTCTGTAATATTTATGCTTAATCTTTTTGGTAATGTGTAACTTTTATCTTTGGCCGTTTATCAATCGGAGTTCCGATAATTTTTCTAAAAATAGCTGAAGTGGCCCGTTTAGTCATGTTTGATCAAAAATCATTTTTGTATAAGTTATTATATATTTGCATGCGACCTCATTTTTACTTTGACCTTTGACTTTTGACTTTAACCTTTGACTTTTGACTTTGAACTTTGACTTTTCCTGTTAACTTTTCAGTTAACTTTTTGTGTTGATTTTCTCTAAAAAAAAATAAAAAAACCTAAAATACTATTTTATGATTATGAAACCATTTGTGTTACGTTGTTTCACACGTCACCTTTTACTAGAATCTTAATTGAGCATGAGTAATATAACATGTTACTATACTGTAGAGTCAGACTCGAGCTATAGGATAGGATTACACTATGACCTGACCTAAATTGCTATACAAATATTGACCAACATATAAATATATATAATTAATATAGGTTCGTGAATCCGAGGGCAACCTTGCACTTGTTCAATGACGTTATATGTATTTTTACTACGAAATACAGTATGGTGAGTTTCATTTGCCCTTTTTACTCTTTACACTTTTGGGCTGAGAATACATGCAAATGCTTTATTAAATATTTTACAATATTTATATGCGTGAGTTTCATTTGCCCTTTTTACTCTTTACACTTTTGGGCTGAGAATACATGCAAATGCTTTATTAAATATTTTACAATATTTATATGCATGAGTTTCATTTGCCTTTTTACCCTTTATATTTTTGGGACTGAGAATACATGCGCTTTTATAAATGTTTGACGAAATAGACACAAGTAATTGAAACTACATTCTATGGTTGAATTATCGAAATCGAATATGCCCCTTCTTATTAAAGTCTGGTAATCTAAGAATTAGGGAACAGACACCTTAATTGACGCGAATCCTAAAGATAGATCTATTGGGCCTAACAAACCCCATCCAAAGTACCGGATGCTTTAGTACTTCGAAATTTATATCATGTCCGAAGGAGGATCCCGGAATGATAGGGGATATTCTTATATGCATATTGTTAATGTCGGTTACCAGGTGTTCACCATATAAATGATTATTTTTGTCTCTATGCATGGGACGTATATTTACGAGAACTGGAAATGAAATTCTTGTGGTCTATTAAAATGATGGAAATAAATGATTATGATAAACTAATGAACTCACCAACCTTTTGGTTGACACTTTAAAGCATGTTTATTCTCAGGTGTTAAAGAAATCTTCCGCTGTGCATTTGCTCATTTTAAAGATATTACTTGGAGTCTTTCATAGCATATTTCGAAGAACGTTGCATTCGAGTCATTGAGTTCATCAAAGATTATTATTAAATCAATTTATAGTTGGATAGTGGATATTATGAAATGGTATGCATGCCTGTCAATTTTCGATGTAAAGAAAGATTGTCTTTTAAAAACGAATGCAATGTTTGTAAAATGTATCATATAGAGGTCAAATACCTCGCAATGTAATCAACTATTGTGAATCGTTTATAATGTATATGAACGGGTCCTTTCAGTTGGTATCAGAGCGGTGGTCTTAGCGAACC
This sequence comes from Rutidosis leptorrhynchoides, assembly GCF_046630445.1. NCBI lineage: Eukaryota > Viridiplantae > Streptophyta > Magnoliopsida > Asterales > Asteraceae > Rutidosis > Rutidosis leptorrhynchoides. Next base: position 187,656,641 of record NC_092340.1, on the reverse strand, counting down.
AGGTCTGCATTAGTGTGTCTAACAGATAAGTCGATAGGATGCATTAGTGAGTCTGGACTTCGACCGTGTCTGCATGTCAATAGTTTTGCTTATCATTTTGTGTCAAAAATTAACTACTTATTATCCTCAGGAAATTACCTGCTTATCATTTTTAGTCTAAGACACGTCTTGCTGCATTGATTGCATGAATAGTGTATAGACAAAAATTCATATCTTAGCGTATCTGCTAAATCATATCTTATCGTATCTATTACTGTAAACGTTGCCTGATATATCTCGTAAATTCCTCCGTAATTTACGAAATCTTTTGTTCTATATATATGGATATTCTATGTAATTAGAATACCATACGATAACCGAAAATCATTTCATATCGAAAAAAAAAATCCTTATTCAATCGTACGAAATGGAATTCATCATTAATTTAAGTTCCTCGGATTTCGAAATGGAATCCCACTCCAGCTCCGAAAGCAGTGTGACCGGAATAGATCAACCAATCAGTCATCACCTATTCTGGATGAATTGGGGATGGGTTCGTAGCCTCCTCAATCATTGGAGACAAGAAGAAGGTGATCCCTTCCATCCACCACATTGCCCTCTTGACGAAGAACCTGAAGCACTTACCGGTGAACCTGTCCGAAACACCATTTTCTCGCTCATTTCCAGAGTATCTCGTCACGATTATATATTACATCAAATTTTAGATTTTATTTATCCGCTCGTCCGAACCGACAATCACCCCGGTGTAATAGAAGAAGTCAACGAGCTTCGCGCTCGGGTAGTGGCTTTGGAGAATATGGTGCAGAGATTACAAACACCAGCAGCAGCATCAGCAGCATAACCAGTAACACCATCATCAACGCCAATAGTACCATTACCACCCCAACCACAACCACGTCGTAAACCTCAACTTTACACTCTGTCCCACGAGCACCAATGTCATACGCCCTGTAGATACCAAGGAATACCAACAACAATAACCGATGAAGTATTAATTCATAACTTCATTGGAGAAACATTCCGCGTAGATTATGTAATCTCTAAAGTCTTAGAGATTATCTAATCTAGCCCTAACCATAAATCAGTTAAGCGAACCAAAATGATAGAAGGAAGAGTAGAAACCCTGACAAAAATGGTGTGTGATTAACAAGCTAAACTTGTTTTACCAACAGCATCAACAGTACCGTCAGCGTCACCAGCATCATCAGTACAGTCAACATCAGAATCAACAACACCTATAACATCACAAACTCCGTCAGCTCAAGAATCACTATGGACATCATTACGAATCAATAAACCGTATATTGTATCAACGAGTTATGAAGAATTAACTCATTCCCTTTGAAGAAATTATATGTATATTTTATATATTTTGAAATAAAAATAAATCTTTCCGTGCTAAGCTATTGTGTGTGAATCTTAACTACTCGGTTAATTCATATTAGAAATATGCAATAATGTACGTCCTTCGACCGCAACTTAACCAGCGTTAACTACAATCTCTGTCGCAATTCAACAAATTCCAATTCATAATAAATCAAGTATATATTTGATTTTACACTTTCATCATCGATGTACCCGAAACTTTTCAGATAACATCATTCGTACTTTGCGAAATTTACAAGAATTCCACGAACCGAACATCATACATCAACAAATAACGAAGTATTGATTCATAATTTCAATGTCATTAAAGAAATACTGCGTAAAAGTTATGTACTTTTTAAAGCCTTTAGGGATTATTCAATTCTAGTTTCAACCGTAAATCAAATGAGTTTAATTTAACATTAACCTATTAAATCTATGTTAAATCTGAAGAAAATATACATATATATATTTTCATAAAGACTGTAATAAAATTCTTTTATACAAAATATTAATTGTGAAATTTTTTTAACGGGTAGGTAATACCCGAGAGATATATAAATTCACAATTAATATATTACATTCTTCGAATCTGATTCAGCAAATCATCCATTATACTCCCTACTTTCACAACAATATATATTCTTTTATAGAAATCAAAACAACCATACTCATTCAAAATTTAATTACATATTCTGATTTTGAAATCTCAAAATTCAACTTGAGATATGACCAAAATCATCACTCTTAGATCCTTACATCTTTCACAAGCTATATTTTGACTTCAAAACTGTGTTAGAACATCAAATGTATGTTAACGATTACAATCTGTGTTCAAACCCTTCGAAAATTTCTGAAGACACTTCGAATGATGAGCAATCGAGATGATGATCCAACCACATGTTACCCACAGTTGTGTACCCGAAAAACTCTTGAAACCAAAGTAAAAGTTTAAACAATGTATCCGTGTCAGATTCTTTAGCATTTATTAGCAAAAATAACTTTGCGACTCCTATTCAAAGTAGCCAGTTTTGTCACAGCTCCAGCAAGTCAACTTCGACTTTTCAGTCAGACTAACCTTATTATAACCTTGAGATATACACCATCATTACCAGGGAACCTTTTACATTCCACCACATTATTAACAGATGTATCAACAACTTCATTACCCTTTGACTTTAGCCTCTCCAAAAAGTCATTATAATTATTCATTGAAACCCCATCATTTACTCATTCGCATCTTGTAATGAGAATTTCCATACGAATCATTGTGAATTAGCAATCAGTATTTTGAAATCTCGCAGCATGTCTACGCCAACAGTTATATGTGTATATATAACGTCTATCTTCTGGACTTAATTTGAATGTGAAGATTCTGAAAAACACTTCAAACTACGAATTGGTTTTCCGAAAATGGAAAAATACTGATGAAGCAGCAAAAAAACTATAAACGACCTTAACAGTAAAAGTTTGATGATAATGAATAGGTGTGCTGGCAAAGTGCAGAAAAAGAGAAGTCTTGGAACTTGAAAACGGATTGAGCAAGTAGGAAGGAGGCTGTGGACAAATTACAAAGACTGAACCTGACTTCAAAGGATCCAAATAATTCAGTATCTGCTGAAGTCATTAACGAATACCTTGCTCCTGACTCTAAACCCCTGCGGACAATATTCTTCATCATCCTCTGATATTAGAAATTCTAAAATATCATCATATCTTTCATTATAAATATCCTCCATATTTCTGAAGATATTTTCTTAATTTTTCTTATTTGAAATCATTTACCTCTTCGCGCTATCTGTATTACATCATAAAAGAAACTATTTTAGTTTCTAAATTCTGAAACATTCAAGTTTAAAATAGGAATATTTTGAAGTAGTGTTGGGAACTGAAGCATGAATTAGTATAATATAATGACACTTGATCAATGTGATTATATTACAGTAAGTCATGCTGAGTTTCTAAATGGAACGTGATGATTCACAGATCATAACATCATCATGTGCCATGTTATACGACTCTTGTATTCTATTTAACCTCTAAAATATCAAGAAAATATTTCTTGATGATTCGGCCTTTTCCAAGGTACTTTAGTAATTTGACAAGTCAAGATCGTGCCATCACAATTTCCTTCCTAGAACATTAACAATGTTCATTTCAAAATTCATATCTGTGAATTCTGGACCATTACAAGCGGTGCTTAATCGCAAGAAGAAGAAACGAAAGGACAAAACTCCGAAATAGAAATTGGGGTATAAATTGCAGCAAATAAAAGAGAGCATTAACTGTGAATGATAATGATTATAGAAGACAGAAGCAGAGACTTTGAAATATAAGGGAACATATAAAGCCCAACGATAAACCAGAAATTATAAACCATATATATCGATGCATATAGCAATATAAAGACACGGGAGAACTAGGAACACTATAAACCCAAGAGTATAGTAGAAGTAAATAGATTCTTCCGGCGGTAGATGAAAAAAAAGAAGAATGACCGATGTGAAAGTTAGAAGTATATCGAGAATCAGAACTGGATGGAGCATATTGATGAATACTTTAAAATATGAGTTGAGGGGGAAAGAATAGAAGTGTAAGACCCAAATATTTATTGTACATAATGTATTTAAGGTGTACTATGTGTGTATGGAGTGTGCACAACATGTAGGTGTTGCTTGCTCGACCGTCGAAGGAAAACTGGACGTTGTTTGAGGTACAAGGTGTGTACGTACCTTTTCAACCCCAAATAAAGTTTGTGTTGATGTTTCAAAGCCTTACCATTGGAAAGAAAATCTTATTACGTTTCCAACGATATTTGATTCATCGAAAACGGAGCTACGGTCAAAAAGTTATGGCCAAAACAAGTTTCTGAAATCTGACCTGCAGAGTGGAGCGGCGCTCCACAATGTGGCGCGGCGCGCCGAATGGGTCAGAAGCAATTTTCAGCCTTTTTAAAGGCTTTAAATGAAGGGTACTTTGGTCTTTTCACTTGGGGTCGGTTTAGGGTCATCAAAACTGATCCTTTGATCAGTTTGGATCAAATTCTCACCAACCAAAAACACTCTCAACCATTTTTAGAGAGAGAGTAAGGGTTTAGAGAGAGAGGGCTTGATTTGGGGAAGAAGGAGTCGATTTCTCACCAAACCTCGGGTATTAAAGTTGTTCCACTCGTCAACGGCATCATTTTGGCGGTATTGGTAAGTTCTAACTCCGAATTTCATTGTTGATTTTGCTATTCAAAGTTAGGGTTTGAACTTGATTTGTTGATAAACCCATTTAGACTCATGAAGTGACTTTAGTGATGCTAGTAATCGGGTTTATTGTTATTGTTGGTGGATTTCGGTTTGGTGAACAAATTGGTTATGTTTAGAACTTGAAATTGGGTTTAATCACTAGGTTTAGTGATTGTGGAAGTATTGAAACCTATTTAGGGTTATTTGGTTGACTAACTTTGACTTTGGGTCAAATTAAGGTTTGGTGGTGATTATGACCCAATTGGCGATTTAACAAAGTTTATAAACTTAAAATGGATTAAGTTGAAGTGTTAAACCGAGTTAAATATGTTTTGGTGTCAAAACTTGCTAATAGCGTGATATTGACTTCTTATGGGTCAAACTAGGGTTTAAGTGTCATTTTGGGCAAGATAGGTGTTTAACACCTATGATCGGGTTTAATTGGCGTATTAAGACCATTCTCACTTGTGTTAGTGATTATTGGTTAATTTTGGGTGCGTTTTGTACTTGGAAGTGCATTTGGGTCAAATTTGCACTAAGTGTCAATTTGGGTTGATTTGTGAATCCATTCTAAGTGTATTGTTGTAATTATGATAATGAAATAGGTATTTTCCATTGGCGAGTTGCAGATTATTTGGAAGCTTTCATCAAGACTTCAAGGTGAGTGTTAATATCCTATATGCATATGTATGTGTAGGATGGGTGCGGGTCGGGTGAAGTTATTCTCGGCTATAGAGCTCACTTCACATATAGGTGGATTTGATGGACTTGTGCATAGGTCCAATTGGCACGGTTGTGCGTTTTGGTTGACTACCTTTGGCAAAGTACACATTTTGGGTGTACGTTATCACACGTGGTTGTGAGTGGAATAATTATGCGTGTATGTATGTAATGTATTTAATTGTGTTGTACGAATGTGGTATTGTCGCGTTGTTTAAGACACCACGTTCTATGAAACGAGTAGTATTGTCGCGGTGTTTAAGACACTACTCATTGTGGAATTGACGAGTAGTATTGTCGCGGTGTTTAAGACACTACTCATTGTGTAATTGACTTGTGGTATTGTCGCGGTGTTTAAGACACCACAATGTCATGGGAGTGGAAGTGTCGCGGTGTTCAAGACACCACTCATTGTATTGAATGAAGTGTGGATTCGTCGCGGTGTTTAAGACGCCACATTGTTGTAAGGGTGAGTTAGTCGCGGTGTTTAAGACATCACCCGGGGGACTAGTGATTACGCGGTGTGTAAGTAACACTAGTGGATGTTATGAACTCCAACGGACTTTCATGTACCGTTCCCTTGTGTACTTGGTTAACCATGGTTGTATGAGTTATGTATTGGCATATTTAATTATGAACTATATGCTTTTGGTATTGCTAGCTATTGTGGACTTGCGGTTATTGGTATATGCACGATATGTTGCATGATTGTCGAATTGCTAATTCGTGATTAATGTTGTGTTGTCGTGATGTAGTTAACCCTCCGGGGGTAGTTATTGGCGTTGTTCACATTGGCGTTGGTGAACTTACCTTATTGATGGTATTATTAGCTTGTTGCTTAGTGATCGTATGGTATACTTAGATTAGCTTGCCTTTAGGCTTGGACGCTCCGGTATGCGGTATTTGTTTATTTATGTGGCGTGTCCATTTTATGCATATATATGTATGTAGTATATTATCATTCACTAAGCGTTAGCTTACCCTCTCGTTGTTGACTCTTTTTATAGATTGCATGCGGATTGGTGGCTCGGGTAAGCGCGAGGACTAGAAGACGTGCATAGTTGCTTTAGTGACTTACTTTTGGATCACTTAGGATTGGGTAGCGTATTCCCAATCGCCATGCTCGGCTTTGTTGTATTAAAAGTCTTTTGGTCAAATATTGTATTTCGGTACTTAAGGTGGTAAAATGGGTCGTTGTGGGACCCGCTTCGTAAACTCAATTTTATTAATTAAACGTGCTAGTTTTATATATATGAATTTATGGTTAAAAGCGTTTTGGCTAAAAATGTCGGGAACTAGTCAAACATTTTCGTTAAATTGACTTCCGGGGACAGCGGGCTGTCCAGGTGGTTTGGCGCGCCGCGCACCCACCTGGCGCGCCGCGCAAATGAACTGCACCAGAAATTTTTTTTTATGTTGTGAAATTTAACGGGAATTGTCGTGGTTTGGTTTGGGTTGTTACAAGTGGTATCAGAGCATGGTCTAAGGGATTTAGGTGACTTGAGATAGGTGCCTAGACTTAGACTTTGTGTGTGCTTACTTTGTTGCGGGACTTGTAGGATTACGGGTCAGGAATAGGTTTAGTTAGTGCCTTGTTATAGGTTGACTAACGTTTGTATTAGTAATGCGGATATTATTAATATGTTATTTGTGTTGTGAAAATAATTCTCGCGTATGTTTGTATCGCGTAGAATCTTGATGTGTTTGTTTATGTGATCGAGCGAGACGGTCGTTGTACTAACAAGTCGATGCGGCGTGCGTGCGTAATAAGAACTTGCAAACCTTATTACGGGTGCAAATCGCGTCTAACGAGTGATGTACGACGAGTGTTTAGCAAGATGGGACGGAGTTGTGCGTGCGATTTTATACGTTCGTGATCTAATCGTTTTGCATTTTGAGATTGACGACGCGAAACGAGATCGAGGCGAATAACGTGGAGTTTAACGCTAGAGTTGCGGCCGCCGTTGCGGAGCAAATGAGAGCGTTTCGAGAAGAAATGGATAGGAAGTATTCCAAACTTCAAAGTAGTGGCGAAATGAAGCGTTATCTTAAGAGCTTCATGAGGACTAAACCACCGATGTACGACGGGAAACCGGATCCATTGGTAAGCACAACTTGGATTTCGGATGTCGAAGGGCGTTTTCGCACGATTGATTGCCCTCCTGAGAAGAAGACGAGGCTCGCAACTAGTTTGTTGCGGGGTAGGGCAAGGGATTGGTTGGATGGTAAGATTGATCTTGTTGGTGGTGAAACGTTTATGGTCTTATCGTGGGACGAGTTTAAGGAGGAATTCTTCGAGGAGTTCCGGACTTCGGCCAATTTGTGGGAATTGCGTAATGAGTTGCGAAACTTGCGACAAGGATCTATGGATTTGAGTACTCTCAAGACGACCTTTATGGCGAAGGCTCGTTTTTGTCCGGAGTATTTGGGAAGTGATCGTTTGTTAATGGGGGATTTCTATTGGACTTTGAATGACGACTTGAAAAGTAAAAATTAGTCGTGGTCAAGCGAAATCGTTTTCGGAATTATTCGACTTGGTTAGGGGTTTCGAGTCGCATACACGATCGAAGAAGGGTGAACCTTCAAGAGAGATAAGGGTTGTTTCTTATGGTGCTCCGAGTAAGAGGACTAAGGGTCCGAGCGTGAGCACGGGTGGTACACGGACGAGTATATCGAATTCTAGCGCGTCTAGATGTTACAATGGTGGCATGAGGAGTCACAAGTCTTGGGAATGTTCGATGCCGTTTGAGTTTGAGTTGTTAATGCCTTGTGTTGTGCATATTGTTGTTATGGGTGACGTTCCTAATGGAAGTACCCTATGGTGACGTTTGATTGTCGGGCGAAGGGCGTAAGACTTGGTGCAACCAAGCATTCCTTGATATTTGAGAAATGTTTCTACCAAGCCACGGAAATGGTTTTGGTGTTCGATTGTTAAGCGCGTGTTCGCTTTTATGTTGAAGTGATGAACCGTGAGGTTCGTCGGGTGGTTGGAACCCTTGAGATCGAGTGTTTTTAATCTCGATGTGTGTTGGTAATGGAGTCTACATGATGCAACATTAGGTGCCTCTTTTATACCTACTAGCGTGGTGTTCGACTCCGATTGTGTTGCGGTACGCTTTCGTTCAAAGTGTATAAGGATTGGTTAAAATCCTTCGTGAACTCGAGGTTAGAGCGAGATGTGGTGATGGGTCGTGTGTACCCAATCGTTGGTAAAGTCTACATTTGGTAGCACTGTACGGTAGTACGAGTTATGGATATGGAACGTAGTTCCAAGTGGGGGAGTTACACTCCCGCACGAGGAAGTTTTAGGGTGAGATTTCGGATAGTGCTTATGGTAGATCCGAAACTTGTGTTGGGACCTAGTTTTTGGTCGATTTGTGGTGGAGTACAATTTTGGTTCAAGTTGTACTATTGGTTTGGATTTAAATTACCACCGAGGTGGTAATGTGGTAAATCTCATTGTGAGATAATGGATGTGTTTGACGAGCAAGGTGAAATCCCTCGGTTAAGGGATGTGTGTGTGTCGGATTCTCTTTTAGAGAATTATTGTTTGGTTCCTATGTTTGATATAGGTGGTTCTTGCTCGATAGTGTAGACGGTTAGCGGTATCCGTTAGGGTTCACTATAGTGTAGCGGAGCGCGATGTTGCACTACTCGTTGTGTGAGGTATTGTTATAGTGGTGAAGCATGACTTTCGGGGTCCGCTGACTTCATCATGAGGTATTGTTATATCGGTGAAGCATGACTTTCGGGTCCGCTGACTTCATCCGGTGTTGAGTGATCTATCAGTTGTTTTATACTCCTATGGTGGGATCGTGAGGACCGTATTGTGTGATTACTGATGCGATAGCCGTATTTCGCTCACATGTCGTTACGGGCGTGACAATGGTCGATTTTGTACGCCTAGGGTTTTAAGTTGTTATAGTCGATTGGACGCTAGCGGTTCTAGTCGTTCGCTTATGATGTTACGGTAGTTGCGTATTGGTTGTATTATGCGCTACAAGGGATGTTTAGTGATTGGTGTTATCCGTAAGGATTCGTTTGGTTCGGTCTTCATCGTTTCGGGTTGTTGACCTTAGGTTGACACTTGGTTGCTTTAGCACGGTACTTGGTAATGGTACGCTAGAGGAGTGATATCTCGGTTAGAGATGGGATGAGTTTCCCGATGCGAGGGAATGAGTATGGTTTTAGTGCTCGGATTGTAGATTTGAGAAAAATCGTGGATGACGATTTAGTTGTGGAAGGCGATTCGTCGGGAAGAATTGCTTAGGAAAGTCGGATTGGGACTTATGTTGAGGACCGTGGAGTGTGGTCCGTTTGGTTAAGTGACGAGGATCACGAGGACGTGATCGATTCTAAGTGGGGGAGAGTTGTAAGACCCAAATATTTATTGTACATAATGTATTTAAGGTGTACTATGTGTGTATGGAGTGTGCACAACATGTAGGTGTTGCTTGCTCGACCGTCGAAGGAAAACTGGACGTTGTTTGAGGTACAAGGTGTGTACGTACCTTTTCAACCCCAAATAAAGTTTGTGTTGATGTTTCAAAGCCTTACCATTGGAAAGAAAATCTTATTACGTTTCCAACGATATTTGATTCATCGAAAACGGAGCTACGGTCAAAAAGTTATGGCCAAAACAAGTTTCTGAAATCTGACCTGCAGAGTGGAGCGGCGCTCCACAATGTGGCGCGGCGCGCCGAATGGGTCAGAAGCAATTTTCAGCCTTTTTAAAGGCTTTAAATGAAGGGTACTTTGGTCTTTTCACTTGGGGTCGGTTTAGGGTCATCAAAACTGATCCTTTGATCAGTTTGGATCAAATTCTCACCAACCAAAAACACTCTCAACCATTTTTAGAGAGAGAGTAAGGGTTTAGAGAGAGAGGGCTTGATTTGGGGAAGAAGGAGTCGATTTCTCACCAAACCTCGGGTATTAAAGTTGTTCCACTCGTCAACGGCATCATTTTGGCGGTATTGGTAAGTTCTAACTCCGAATTTCATTGTTGATTTTGCTATTCAAAGTTAGGGTTTGAACTTGATTTGTTGATAAACCCATTTAGACTCATGAAGTGACTTTAGTGATGCTAGTAATCGGGTTTATTGTTATTGTTGGTGGATTTCGGTTTGGTGAACAAATTGGTTATGTTTAGAACTTGAAATTGGGTTTAATCACTAGGTTTAGTGATTGTGGAAGTATTGAAACCTATTTAGGGTTATTTGGTTGACTAACTTTGACTTTGGGTCAAATTAAGGTTTGGTGGTGATTATGACCCAATTGGCGATTTAACAAAGTTTATAAACTTAAAATGGATTAAGTTGAAGTGTTAAACCGAGTTAAATATGTTTTGGTGTCAAAACTTGCTAATAGCGTGATATTGACTTCTTATGGGTCAAACTAGGGTTTAAGTGTCATTTTGGGCAAGATAGGTGTTTAACACCTATGATCGGGTTTAATTGGCGTATTAAGACCATTCTCACTTGTGTTAGTGATTATTGGTTAATTTTGGGTGCGTTTTGTACTTGGAAGTGCATTTGGGTCAAATTTGCACTAAGTGTCAATTTGGGTTGATTTGTGAATCCATTCTAAGTGTATTGTTGTAATTATGATAATGAAATAGGTATTTTCCATTGGCGAGTTGCAGATTATTTGGAAGCTTTCATCAAGACTTCAAGGTGAGTGTTAATATCCTATATGCATATGTATGTGTAGGATGGGTGCGGGTCGGGTGAAGTTATTCTCGGCTATAGAGCTCACTTCACATATAGGTGGATTTGATGGACTTGTGCATAGGTCCAATTGGCACGGTTGTGCGTTTTGGTTGACTACCTTTGGCAAAGTACACATTTTGGGTGTACGTTATCACACGTGGTTGTGAGTGGAATAATTATGCGTGTATGTATGTAATGTATTTAATTGTGTTGTACGAATGTGGTATTGTCGCGTTGTTTAAGACACCACGTTCTATGAAACGAGTAGTATTGTCGCGGTGTTTAAGACACTACTCATTGTGGAATTGACGAGTAGTATTGTCGCGGTGTTTAAGACACTACTCATTGTGTAATTGACTTGTGGTATTGTCGCGGTGTTTAAGACACCACAATGTCATGGGAGTGGAAGTGTCGCGGTGTTCAAGACACCACTCATTGTATTGAATGAAGTGTGGATTCGTCGTGGTGTTTAAGACGCCACATTGTTGTAAGGGTGAGTTAGTCGCGGTGTTTAAGACATCACCCGGGGGACTAGTGATTACGCGGTGTGTAAGTAACACTAGTGGATGTTATGAACTCCAACGGACTTTCATGTACCGTTCCCTTGTGTACTTGGTTAACCATGGTTGTATGAGTTATGTATTGGCATATTTAATTATGAACTATATGCTTTTGGTATTGCTAGCTATTGTGGACTTGCGGTTATTGGTATATGCACGATATGTTGCATGATTGTCGAATTGCTAATTCGTGATTAATGTTGTGTTGTCGTGATGTAGTTAACCCTCCGGGGGTAGTTATTGGCGTTGTTCACATTGGCGTTGGTGAACTTACCTTATTGATGGTATTATTAGCTTGTTGCTTAGTGATCGTATGGTATACTTAGATTAGCTTGCCTTTAGGCTTGGACGCTCCGGTATGCGGTATTTGTTTATTTATGTGGCGTGTCCATTTTATGCATATATATGTATGTAGTATATTATCATTCACTAAGCGTTAGCTTACCCTCTCGTTGTTGACTCTTTTTATAGATTGCATGCGGATTGGTGGCTCGGGTAAGCGCGAGGACTAGAAGACGTGCATAGTTGCTTTAGTGACTTACTTTTGGATCACTTAGGATTGGGTAGCGTATTCCCAATCGCCATGCTCGGCTTTGTTGTATTAAAAGTCTTTTGGTCAAATATTGTATTTCGGTACTTAAGGTGGTAAAATGGGTCGTTGTGGGACCCGCTTCGTAAACTCAATTTTATTAATTAAACGTGCTAGTTTTATATATATGAATTTATGGTTAAAAGCGTTTTGGCTAAAAATGTCGGGAACTAGTCAAACATTTTCGTTAAATTGACTTCCGGGGACAGCGGGCTGTCCAGGTGGTTTGGCGCGCCGCGCACCCACCTGGCGCGCCGCGCAAATGAACTGCACCAGAAATTTTTTTTTATGTTGTGAAATTTAACGGGAATTGTCGTGGTTTGGTTTGGGTTGTTACAAGAAGGTGATGAAACATGACTAGAAACTTAGAAATCAACAGATTTAACTCACACAATGGCAGAATAAGTGAATCAAACCCTCCAGTGAATAGGTTAAGTTTTTTTTTTTTGATTAATTTAGTCAAACCACAACTAAATCAAGTGTGATTAGATCAACACCTAGAGCTATTATTCACCACCTGGGTGATTTGGACTGAGAGAGAATCGAAGGAGCTCACTAGATCTGAGTGTGTGTAACAAATGAGAGGCTTAACCTAAAATGAAGAACATAAGACTTTATATACCCCTGCTGTTGACACACCCATACGATTCATTCATCACACATACGAGTTGGCTTCATCAACTGTACGGGTGATCACTCACTCGTGTCTTATCATTTAGGTTGTAATTGTGACTTAGCTCAGCATCAACCACGCGTATGAGCCTGTCAGCCGTACTAGTGAGGCTTCACTCGTACGTCTGACTAAGTCTAACATAGTCAAACATCTAAATCTCGTTCCTGCAGTTCCTGTAACCACATACAAACACGGATAGGATAATAACGAGCAATCATGGTGGCGTGTAAACTGTTGTACCTGCAATGGACGTGGGTAGATGTCTAGGGACTTGCATAAAATGCATCAACAGATGGTGTGAGTTGTAAGGAAACGAAGGAGGTGAATTTATAAGAAAATCTCCGACAGAACAATTAAAATGGACGATCGCATTTAAAGCGGATCCTAATTCCCTTGATTACCGGAGAGTCAAATCTTATTAAGAAGATTTTCTTCAAATCCCTTAAAATCTGGGAATCAATCATATCTACGTCAAATGATAAGATGAATCTACACTTACTCATTTCACTCTTCTATGTTTGCTTCATTCGTACTCTTCATATAAATGGATTGTTTATCCAAATTATTCGCTGATGATAAAACTCTAATTTTCAGCCCGTATGCATCATGAAAACATACTTATTATCATTCACGACCTTTCCACTCAAATTTCGGGACGAAATTTCTTTAACGGGTAGGTACTGTGACAACCCGGAAATTTCCAACCAAATTTAAACTTTAATCTTTATATGTTTCCGACACGATAAGCAATATTTGTTAAGTTAAATTTCAAGAATTTTAAACTATGTTCATACATTCATTCAACCTCGACCAAGTTCCAACGATTCACGAACCATTAAACGAATATGATTATATATGTATATGTGTATATATATTATAACTTGAAACGTAAACAAAATATTAGATTAAATACTTTATATGATTGTATCTGTTTCAAAATGTTTATCAATGGAATTAGAAGATAAGATCAAATGATTGAATTATCAGATATATTGAATTATGATTACAAGTCTCTGTTGAAAGGCCCACGTTGATTTGAGAAATCTTTTCATTTTAACAATATTCGGAAAATGGTAAAGTGATTTATAAATATGAACAAATTGTCAATCATTGAGAACTAGACAAAGGATAGTGGAAGATTTAATCTCATAAAGATTCGATTGATCTATTTAGTTTCAAACGTACAAAAACGTTTTCAGTTTAAAAAGAACTTTATTATTAAAACGTATATAACTTTTATAAATATCTAGAACCACTTTTGATAACTCATTACTTAACTAGTATAATAAAGATAACGATATTTATATTTTATTTTATTAAATATATATAACGATTTAAATTAATATTATATATATTTATACGCGTATTATACGTACATAGTTTTATACTTTTACTATACTTAAACTTTACCTTTACTTTATTTTTACTTTACTTTAACTTTAATAATTCATACTTTAATAATTCACTTTAATAATTCATACTTTAATAATTCACTTTAATAATTCATACTTTAATAATTCACTTTAATAATTCAAAAATCTATTATAAATAGAATTCAATAGGTTTCATTATTTCATAGAAACTTGAAAATAGTTTTCTCTAAACTCTCTCAATCGATTTACATATATATATTTACTCCGTATTATCTCAAGATATTATTAGTATACATAAAATATTACGACGGAGTGCTGTCCGAGTGATTTCAAAGTTGTTTTTTCGAGTGGGATAGGATTAAGGAAATTATGGGTTATAGCTATGGAGGTGATTGAGTATGGTTCATGGGTATGCTCGTGAGGTCAATATAGTGTTTATCATCTCCGTTGCGTTTACGTACCTTTCCTGCAATATTGAATCTCAATATTGATATGTGAGTACTCATAATTTAATTTTTACATACTAATAGTGTATCCCTGACTAGTGCTCGAGTATATAGGATTATGCATGCTTGTACTTTTGATATTGCCATTAGATAGGTTATGTTGATTCCTGAATTAGTTACATATACGATTGAGATAAGGTATAAGATATGCATGTCGTTGGAAAGCTAGCGAAAAATAGTTGAATTTTGGTTTAAGAATCACTTGAATCCAAGTAACGGTTAGAAAGTTATGAAATAAACAAATTGCATAATTAATTTCGTAATTAAAATTGCTGATGATAATTAGTGAACTAATTTTCTGGGTTATAAAAAGTGGTTATTTGGATTCTACTCGTCGAGTAGATGAATTTTCATATAAAGCACGTCTCGTTTCGTTGAACGGTTGTCAAGTTATGGACAAAAGAAGTTTTGCAAATTTTGATGAAATGTCGAAACGGGAACTGAAATTTTCGCTGATCTGCGTTATTTCATATATAAAAAAAAATACCACTGAATTCTTTGCTGTAAGGTCTAACAAACGACTCTGGCCGTTTGTCAATTCGAGTCTCGACGATTTTTCTAAAAATCATCAAAGTTGACGGTTTGGTCACATTTTAAAATTCTAAAAAGAGCTGAAACTTTTTTATTTAAAAATGTCAGTTTTGTATCAGTTGTCATGGTCGGCCTGATATGTGTTTACTCTTGCCAAAAATCATGTTATATCTTTGTGGTAACGAGAATTTGCAGGCTTTGACCGTTTGTCAATACGAGTTTTGAGGAATTTTCTAAAAATCTCCAAAGTAGGCTACTCGGTCACTTTTGTAAATTTATTAAAGCTGAAAAATTAACTTTGAAACGCCGAAAACGCGTTGGCAACTACGAGTTGTCTAGATTTAGTTTACTTCTGTAATATTTATGCTTAATCTTTTTGGTAATGTGTAACTTTTATCTTTGGCCGTTTATCAATCGGAGTTCCGATAATTTTTCTAAAAATAGCTGAAGTGGCCCGTTTAGTCATGTTTGATCAAAAATCATTTTTGTATAAGTTATTATATATTTGCATGCGGCCTCATTTTTACTTTGACCTTTGACTTTTGACTTTAACCTTTGACTTTTGACTTTGAACTTTGACTTTTCCTGTTAACTTTTCAGTTAACTTTTTGTGTTGATTTTCTCTAAAAAAAAAAAAAAAAAAACCTAAAATACTATTTTATGATTATGAAACCATTTGTGTTACGTTGTTTCACATGTCACCTTTTACTAGAATCTTAATTGAGCATGAGTAATATAACATGTTACTATACTGTAGAGTCAGACTCGAGCTATAGGATAGGATTACACTATGACCTGACCTAAATTACTATACAAATATTGACCAACATATAAATATATATAATTAATAAAGGTTCGTGAATCCGAGGCCAACCTTGCACTTGTTCAATGACATTATATGTATTTTTACTACGAAATACAGTATGGTGAGTTTCATTTGCCCTTTTTACTCTTTACACTTTTGGGCTGAGAATACATGCAAATGCTTTATTAAATATTTTACAATATTTATATGCGTGAGTTTCATTTGCCCTTTTTACTCTTTTCACTTTTGGGCTGAGAATACATGCAAATGCTTTATTAAATATTTTACAATATTTATATGCGTGAGTTTCATTTGCCTTTTTACCCTTTATATTTTTGGGACTGAGAATACATGCGCTTTTATAAATGTTTGACGAAATAGACACAAGTAATTGAAACTACATTCTATGGTTGAATTATCGAAATCGAATATGCCCCTTCTTATTAAAGTCTGGTAATCTAAGAATTAGGGAACATACACCTTAATTGACGCGAATCCTAAAGATAGATCTATTGGGTCTAACAAACCCCATCCAAAGTACCGGATGCTTTAGTACTTCAAAATTTATATCATGTCCGAAGGAGGATCCCGGAATGATAGGGGATATTCTTATATGCATATTGTTAATGTCGGTTACCAGGTGTTCACCATATGAATGATTATTTTTGTCTCTATGCATGGGACGTATATTTATGAGAACTGGAAATGAAATTCTTGTGGTCTATTAAAATGATGGAAATAAATGATTATGATAAACTAATGAACTCACCAACCTTTTGGTTGACACTTTAAAGCATGTTTATTCTCAGGTGTTAAAGAAATCTTCCGCTGTGCATTTGCTCATTTTAAAGATATTACTTGGAGTCTTTCATAGCATATTTCGAAGAACGTTGCATTCGAGTCATTGAGTTCATCAAAGATTATTATTAAATCAATTTATAGTTGGATAGTGGATATTATGAAATGGTATGCATGCCTGTCAATTTTCGATGTAAAGAAAGATTGTCTTTTAAAAACGAATGCAATGTTTGTAAAATGTATCATATAGAGGTCAAATACCTCGCAATGTAATCAACTATTGTGAATCGTTTATAATGTATATGAACGGGTCCTTTCACTAGTACACCATCTCCGCACTCTCCACGTACTCCAACCACTACACCTAATGAAGTGACACCAACATCAGGAGGAGAATCAAGTAGGCTACAACATCACACAAGGAGCATTAGGGAGTTGTACGAGGTAACCCAGCCTATGGAGGATCTATCATTGTTCTGCCTTCTTGCCGATTGTGAGCCAATAAGTTATGAAGACGCAGCAAAAAGCCAAAAGTGGAAACGTGCTATGGACGAAGAGATTCAAGCAATCGAGAAGAATAATACGTGGGATCTTGCCACACTATCAAAGGGACATAAGGCTATTGGTGTAAAATGGGTGTACAAGGCCAAGAAGAATTCCAAAGGTGAAGTTGAAAGATATAAGGCAAGGTTGGTGGCGAAGGGATATAGTCAACGAGCCGGCATAGACTATGACGAGGTATTTGCTCCCGTCGCTCGTCTAGAAACTATAAGATTGATAATCTCACTTGCGGCTCGACATAATTGGAAGATTTATCAAATGGATGTCAAATCCGCATTCCTTAATGGCCACTTAGAAGAAGAAGTCTATATAGAACAACCTTTGGGATACATCGTGAAAGGCCAAGAGAATAAGGTGCTAAAATTGAAAAAGGCCTTATACGGGTTGAAGCAAGCGCCTCGGGCATGGAATAGCAGGATAGACAAGTATTTCCAACAGAATGACTTTACGAAATGCCCCCATGAACATGCCCTCTACACCAAAGTTAGCAATGATGGAGATGTTATGATTGTGTGCCTATACGTGGATGACTTGATATTCACCGGTAGTAATCCCAAAATGTTTGAGGAGTTCAAGAAAGCAATGGTTCGGGAGTTCGAGATGACCGACATTGGACTTATGGCTTACTATCTTGGGATCGAGGTAAAACAAAAGAAAGAAGGAATATTCATATCCCAAGAAGGTTATGCGAATGAGGTGCTCAAGAAGTTTAAGATGAATGACTGCAAGTCAATGAACACATCGGTGGATTACAATCTCAAATTGTCAAAAGATGATGAAGGATACTTGGTGGACCCAACACAATACAAGAGTTTGGTTGGAAGTCTGAGGTACCTAACCTGCATGAGGCCAGATATTCTCTACGGAGTTGGACTAGTAAGTCGACACATGGAAGCACCTACAATAAATCACTTGAAGGCGGCCAAGAGGATACTTCGCTACATCAAAGGTACGATTGACTATGGCCTGTTTTATTCGCCTTCTGAGCACTTCAAGCTAGTTGGATACAGTGATAGTGATTGGGCTGGAGACATAGATGATCGTAAGAGTACGAGTGGTTTCGTGTTCTATATGGGAGATACGGCGTTCACATGGAGCTCGAAGAAGCAACCCATTGTGACTCTGTCAACGTGCGAAGCCGAGTTTGTAGCAGCAACATCGTGCACCTGTCATGCAATATGGCTCAGGAAGTTAGTAAATGAGCTTAAGTTTTTTCAAAAGGAAGCTACAGAGATATATGTGGATAACAAGTCTGCGATTGCTCTAGCAAAGAATCCAGTCTTCCATGATCGAAGCAAACACATCGATACAAAATACCATTACATAAGGGAGTGTGTTACAAATAAAGAGGTGCAGATAAAGTACGCGAAGTCACTTGACCAAGTTGCTGATATTTTCACAAAGCCCCTAAAACACGAGACATTTCAGAGATTACGGAATATGCTCGGAGTGACGAAATCAAGTTTAAGGGGGGCTGTTGGAAACTAAACTTGATTGTGGGCTATTTGTTTTGGATTTGGGCTTGCAAGTATACAACTATTTTGGATCAAGATTATAGCCCATTATGTAGAAACTTCTTGTAATATGTAGTAGTGAAAGTGTGTAGAATGTGTGTAGAATAATCTTGTAAAATATACAATTCTAGAATTATCATGAGAATACTTAGGAAATATCTAGATATTAGATGATGAAGTATTCTAGACTAGTCCATGGTGTAGTATAAATAGATGGATTCACCTCTCATTTGTAATCAAGCAACAAAGCAAAGCAAGTAAGTAATAAAACAAAGTTTTCAAGATCAATCAAACTTCTAAATTATCAATCCTCTCTTCCACAAATAATATACCTAGCCTCCTATTTCCAACACGGAGGTCTTGAAAAACAGCAACATCAGTGTGGCTGGTATCATTTGGTGACTGTAGTTGATCTTTATCTTTTATTTTCGTACGTATTTTTTTCATCTCTTTCGTATCTTGTGTGTCATTTATTTTGTCCATATATTGAAGGAGTTTTTTATGCTATCCCTATGTATTACTGTATCAGAACCTTTCACGACTAAAGCAGTTACCCTACCCACCAAATAAGCAGCAAGAACCATGTCAAATGAGACATACACCATTACAAATATCATCTCCCTCATATTAACTGGATGTACATGACCATAACCTATGAAACCAAATTCACATTATATTATTAAAGTAAAAAATTGTTATGCAAAAAATAAAACAATAAATAAATAAATAAATAAATAAATAAATAAATAAATAAATAAATAAATAAATAAATAAATAAATAAATAAATAAAGTAGTTTACTTACCGACTGTTGCCATAGTAATTATTGCAAAATATAATGAAGTTATATAACGCTTCCACAGATCAATGTCTCTAAAATTTGAGTAACTATAACCACCGAGTTTTAAACTCCCAATCCATGTGTATTCTTCTTGTGAAGCTGGCAGAGTTGTAGCCAAATAATTGAATATGCATGCTGCTGTATGTGTGCAGTACAATTCGACAATAGTAAGTTTTAAAATTCTCGAAATAAAATAGTTGACGCGTATGTCCTTCTCCAACTTGGAGAAAAACTCTAGAACCTTCCGTGCCCGCAACAACCTAATTAGTAAAAAGTATCTTATTTCTTCTTTCCTTCCAGAAGCCTGATTAACATAGATAACGTCTGTGTAAGTCGATAATGTGCAGTGTTTGAACAAAATCAGCATCTATAAATAACCTTTAGAGTAGTACCCTATAAATATTGTCCCATGGCATGCAGGCAAGTATATCTAAGGTGAAATAATAAGATTTTAAGTACCTGCAATAAGAAAGGCTTTATATAAGACCAAATTTACAGATGTAAAGTTGTAAACTAGCTAAAACGGGCCACTGTAAGTTGATCTGCAAAGAATAAAAGAGATTAAACCATAATGTCATATGGAGGATAAAAAACTTACCGGCGAGCAATCTGGTTTCGGTCAGTGATCAAGATATCGGACTCAGACTCAGTGTCTCTATAAGCTACAAAGAACCGCAGAAAAATATCGACGACAAAAGCCACCTGACCGAGTACGTCTAATAAATAGAGGTGTTTGGGCAATCCTCTGAAGAATCCAAATTCCATAGGTGTAAAGAAAGAGGAGTAGATTGCCCATAGCACTATAAAATTCACCCAAACTCTGTACCATCTGCATCATAAAATCAAGTGAGATTTGATATAGGTATAACAACTTTAACCACTTAAATTAAAGAAATAAATAATTTCTTTGAATTGAACATCAGGGACTTAACTAATGTTTGGAGAGTCGGAGACTCAATGGAAAAAGTAACCATCAGGGACTTAAAGTAAAAAAAGTAAAAACTAATAGATAACCCTTACATTCAACGTGTGTGTTAAAGTTGTTAAATTAATGTACGGAGACTGACGTAGGCATTGGTCCGTTGTCTAATATACCATTGCAGTTTAAGCGGGAGTTGCGTACGATGAGATTGGAGCACAAATCATCAAGTAAAACTTGATGAACTTGAGTCACCACGACCCCTATTATTGTCGTTTTGTCGATCGTTATAGTCACCACCTCCTCCTCCAGTAGAAAGTTCCTGAGTATATGTACTCGAAACAAGACTTATCGCAGGAGCTTTAGGTGCGGCAATGGGTAATTGTCTAGCTTTCGTGTCTGTTCCAATATGAGTTTGCTCCTGGCATCATAGAACGATGGATGTGGGTCCCTTTGGTGAATTTGAGAAGCGTCAGCTTCATAGTTTTCATTTACACCAGCGACAAGTTGTAACACCATTCGACGAGGTTCGACATGGGATCCTACATTCGCAAGTTGATCAGCGGGTGACTTCAACTCTACGCAATACGCAGAGGTTTGAAAATTTATCTAATTTAGTGTTGATGAAGATGTTCTCCAAAGCAAGGGCCCGACAGTGTTTGTTATCGTGGAAAATATTACGGAGTCCGTCCCAAGCTTGCTTTGGGATTGTATCTGATTCTAAGATGGTTGAAGAAGGTCTATTGAGGACTATAACATTCTGACGATTCCAAACTTCTGTATTTTTGCATGTTCTTTACCCTTATCGAAGGATGAGGATGGTCGATAAAATTCATTAATGGCGAGTTGAGTGTTTCATTTGTTTTTGTTTCTTTCGATTTGTTTGATGCTTGTTTTGGCGTGTTGGGTCATGTTTGATTAGGACTTATTGGACTTAATAGTATAAAACTTACTATGGAAGTCATTGACAAGTGTTTGTTTTTAATTTATTAAATAAGTCGTATCTTAATGATAAAAAAGTCACATAATTATGAATTTTCATTTAGTTCCTGACTTTTTAGTAACTACTCTAGTAACTACCCATGTGTACATGGTTAAATTGTTAAATTCAATTATTCAGACGGTTATTGAGCACATAAAACAAACATTAATTATTTATTCGTCTCTTATTCCTTACAGACGTGTTATTTAAATTCAGACAACAAAACTTAATAAGAAAAAAACAAATGAGGCCTTGGTTGGTTCGGCTGTAAAGTGTGTTTCTTAGTCCGGGCTTCACTATAATCATATATTATATACAATATTCACGGGTGAAAACTTTTTACTAAAAAATAGTTCAAATAGAACCCCACTCTCCTACTTCAGCTCAACAGTCCTCCTCTTCCTCTTTTGGATCTACTTCCCCCTTCTAGGCCTCGCATTCTCCTATTTCCTCAGCCCAACAACAATTATTCAATACTCTTGTTACCCCATAGTCTTCATCCCAGTCGCAAGCCCTTTCATCTTCGGCCAATTATCCTGTTACTCATCAGTCCGAACCTCTGGGTCATCAGCCCATTAATTCAGAACAGTCTCCTACGGTTTCTGTTTCTACTCCTTCGACACCCATTACTCACCCTGAACCCCCATCTTTACCACCTACTCGCACAACGACAACCCGTAGTATGTCCGGTATATTTACACCCAAAATTTCGTTTAATATTCACACTACCACCACATCATCCCCTATTCCACATAACCCCAAAGACGCTCCAAATGATCTTAATTATAACATGCCATGACCGATGAATTATGCATTAAAAAAAACTGGAACTTGGGAACTCGTACTCTGCAAACCTAATATAGATATTATTCGTTCTATGTGGATTTTCAAATATAAGTTACATTCTGACGGATCTTTTGAGCGTTATAAAGCTCGTTTGGTTGGTGAAGGCAGGTCTCAGCAGGTCGACATTGATTGCACGGAAACTTTTAGGCGTGTGGTTAAAACAAAGACTATTCGGGTGGTTCTTACATTTGATCTCGCAAATTCTTGGGCGATACATCAGCTTGACGTTACAAAAATGCTTTTCTACATGGTAATTTAAATGAGACTGTATTCATGCATCAGCCTATGGGTTTCGTGATCCTCGCTATCTTAATCATGTATGCCATTTGAAGAAATCTTTGTACGCACTTAAGCAAGCCCCTAGACCTTGGTACCAATGGTTTGCTAACTTTCTCTTTGCACTTGGTTTCACTCATAGCAAGTGTGATCACTCGTTGTTTATTTATCAAAGTGGTCGCGACATGGCATATATATTACTGTGTGCAGACGATATTATCATTACTGCGTCTTCTGATCACTTACGTCAAAGATCTTAAGCATCTACATTATTTTCTATATGTTGCAGTAAAACATACACGTGAGGGATTGTTTCTTAGTCAAACTAAATATGCTCGTGAGAGCATTGAACGGGCCTGCATGTCCACATGTAAACCGGCTATAACTCTAGTAGATACTAAGTCAAAACTAGGATCGCATGTGGGTGCTCCATACGATGATCCTACGTATTTTCGTAGTTTGGCTGGTGCTTTGAAATATCTCAGTTTTACTCGACCACATATTTCGTATGTGGTTCAAAAGGTTTGTCTCTACATGCACGCTCCTCACGTAGGTAGGGATGGAAATGGCCACCTGATCCAGTGGATATCCACCCGATCCACCCGCATATGGATGAACGTAAATGGATATGGATACGTATATGGATGAACATAAATGGATATGGATATGGATACGGATGAAAAGTTCCATCCATGGATATATCCATTTAAACCCGAAATACATATACAAATACATAAATATAGATATACGTTTACATATTTACTATTACAAATGCATTGTCCGTTAGATTTACATTTTGGTTACAATCTTATAATAAAATAACTATAATATATTACAATAAAACACATATATCTAACAGAATAAACATACAAGTTACATATTTAATTTGTTATAATATACGCTTAATAGAAAATTTAGAAATTGTGTTTTATTTTCGACTAATACTACATATTCTTGTGGATAGATTTTAATTATGTCATGTTATATTTATTTTTCTTATAATACATTTTGGTTTTCATCGCATATTAAAAAATATTATAACAATTTTTTAATATCCAACGGATATCCATTAACCCGCTTAATCCAGTGGATATGGATGTGGATGGATGATCAAAATTAAATGGATATGGATATGGATATGGACGAACTAAAACTAAATGGATATGGATATGGATACGGCATCACCCGATCCATATCCGATCCATTGCCATCCCTGCACGTAGGACACATGGCCGATCTTAAGCGCATTTACGATACGTCCAGGGTACTCTTCATTTTTGGTTACATCTCGCCAAACCTGTATCGCATAACCTTGTTTCTTATATGGATGCTGATTGGGCTGGTTGTCCGGATACTCGTCGTTCCACTTCAGGTAATTGTGTTTATTTTGGTAAGAATCTTATATCGTGGTCTTCTAAATGGCAATCTACTTTATCTCACTCCAGTGCTGAAGACAAATATCGCGGTGTTCCAAATGTTGTCTTGAAATCTTGTTGGTTACGCAATTTACTTCTAGAACTACAAAGACCAATTCACAAAGCTACAATCGTATACTGTGATAATGTTAGTGTTATTTAATTGTCTAGTAACCGTATACAACATCAACGCACTAAATATACCGAACTTGATATTCACTTTGTTCGTGAAAAAGTTGCTTGAGGAGTGGTTAGGGTGTTGCACGTTCCTTCTTCATATCAAATTACCGATATTTTTATCCAAGGCCTTCCACGAGTTCTTTTCAATGACTTTCATTCAAGTCTCAACTTCCGTGAATCTCACGTTTCGACTGCGGGTCTATTAACCATGATAGTTTGTAATAGGATAGTATACATATATGTTTATTGTATTCATAGGAAGATAGCATTGTTATAGTTAGTATACTACGTGATCTTCTAAAATGTCTATAGAAACACGTAATTCTTTTGCAATTTCTTTTCCCTACCTTCTTTTCTACTTAATAATTAAAAAAAGGGTACAAAAATTGATAATTTGGATGACTCATTAATCATGTAAATAAAGTAACCTAAAAAATTTGACGTTATCATGGAAAATTTGACGAAGAAGGACAAGTCGAAAGTTAATGTGGTTGGTAATAACTTTGATACTTTAGATAACATAACGTTTGCGTAAAGATTTACTCTTTTGAAGAAGGAGAAGAAGAAAAATAAAGAAGAATTGTTGGCTAACGTCAATTATGCTTATTGCAACGAAATTACAAATGTGATAGTAGATAGATAATATTATATGTATGTATCTGAAATGAAAGCAACCTGCCAATATAACATTAAAATGATCGAAAATACTTCATTCAAAAGATGAAGCCCCAAATACGTCATCCAAAACGAAAGCTTCCGTGGGGAAACTTGTGACGCCCCGTACAAAACCATCTTGTACGGATCATCAACAACAGGTCCATTACACGGTATAATACTATATGCTGTTTTAAAACAAGTTTTGCATTCATGAAAAGGTAACGTTTTTACCAACGTTAAATGTTTTACAAAAGATAACGTGCTTCTACGAATAGAAAGCATTAACATAAGTACGTGACACAAAGGTCATTACAACGCCATTGTTCAAAAATAACATAAGTTGTGAATGCAAAATAAAAGTTCTATGCTTGAGACATCTCTAAACAATGCAGCAGAAGTCTAACACAGCGAGTCTGTAATAGCAAGTCTATAACACCAAGACTATAACAATAAGTGTAACAGCGGAAGCAACAACGTCTAAGCACCTGAGAAATACATGCTTTAAAATGTCAACACGAATGTTGGTGAGCAATAGTTTGTTTGTAATCAGCAATGTAATGTAGACTACGA
This sequence comes from Rutidosis leptorrhynchoides, assembly GCF_046630445.1. NCBI lineage: Eukaryota > Viridiplantae > Streptophyta > Magnoliopsida > Asterales > Asteraceae > Rutidosis > Rutidosis leptorrhynchoides. The sequence goes on along the minus strand of NC_092340.1, from coordinate 187,631,020 downwards.
GATTTCGTATTCAAAACAGTATGAAAAGTATATGTTTGTCCGTGGGCACCCGGTAACTAACTTAACGTAAAATAAATATCACCCCCTAAAAGTACACTTGGCGAGTGCGTATGTTCTCGAAGTATTAAGCACCCGTTAAATGCTAGCGCGACTAGCCCGAGTGGGGATGTCAAACCCTATGGATCCATATCTAATTTTCGCGTTCACCAGTTCAAAAACCAATGATTAAACGTTACCGTGCTAAGAGGAATCTTTGTGCCGTTATATCACCCACACATATATAAAGTTTAAGTACTCGTGTCTAGTATGCAAAAACATAAAAAGTGCATGTATTCTCAGTCCCAAAAATAGTTAAAGTAAAAAGGGAGCTATAACTCACAGCGAATGTGCGGTAAAAGTCGATATGAAAAGTATGCAAGTAGTAAGTCGGTCCGAAAGGTCCTCAACCTAAGTCAAAGGTTACTAAGTCAGTAAATTGTCCTCAAAAGTTTAAAAGTAAATAAGTTAAGTCTTAAGTATCATCATCATCATCATTCGTAAAAGACAAAGCAACTTTTCAACAAGAATAGAGATCGAAACAAAGGGCTGACTTCGGACAGCTGCTACGACCTCTATACAAACTGAAATGACGCGCGGCTAGTGGCCAAGGCTCCGTTTGTGAGTCCTCTTACTTCTATCCAATTTTCAGATCCTAACTCGATGTCATTTGACCGTGGCGACGGTTCAAGCGCGAGTAGGTCAGAAATTTCATCATGTCGTTACGAAGGCGTAGTGATTTTCGGAAGGCTATAAATCCTAAACCGTATATCGGATTTAGGCGAGTCTTAAACGTAAAGTCATTTACTCGAACCGAACTATCGGAAAATCAACTTTTCAGAAGTCTCAGAAGTATGATCAGACCCTGAAAAACAGAAAACAAGTGCTCCGGTGGGTTTCTTGGTGCTTGATGCTCATCACGGTTCTCATCCTTGATGCGTATAAGCCTTAAGTGTACAACTCTTGATGTTTTAGCATCACCATGACCAAGTTTCAACCATCAACACACAATGTCAAGACTAAGAAGAAATACAACTCACTTAAGAGTTTTAGAAGGATGATGAACCAAGGTTACATCATGTTCTTAGTCTTAAACCAAATACAAGTTCTATTCAAGATTAAAGCTACAAACTTTGATTCAAATCAAGCAAGACCTTAAGTCACATAACTTAGATCAAACAAAGTAATGAAACCCTAAGCTAGAAAGCTTGGATCCCTTAACAATAATTATGAGATTTCAAAGCTAGAAAGCTTGAATCTTTTATGTCCTTGAAGATCTTTAAAGCAACAAGCTAGATCTTCAAGTTTCATGAAGCTCATAAACACAGGTTTTGATCTTTTAGCAAAAACAAAGTGATCTTAAGCTATAAAGCTTAGATCCATCAAAGTAATGAAGATCCAAAGCTACAAAACCTGAATCTTTTATATTCTTGAAGATCTTTAAAGCAAGAGGTTAGATCTTCAAGTTTCATGAAGATCATAAACACAAGTTTTGATCTTTTAGCCAAAACAAAGTGATCTTAAGCTATAAAGCTTAGATCCATCAAAGTAATGAAGATCCAACGCTAGAAAACTTGAATCTTTTATGTTCTTGAAGATCTTTAAAGCAAAAGGTTAGATCTTCAAGTTTCATGAAGATCATAAACACACGTTTTGATCTTTTAACAAAAATAAAGAGATCATAAGCTAGAAAACTTAGATCCAACAAAGTAATGAAGATTCAAAGCTAGAAAGCTTGAATATTTCATGTTCTTGAAGGATTCAAATCAAAGTTTGAATCTTCAAGATTTAACAAGATCAAAAAGCTAAAAAGCTTGATTTTATGATGATGATGAAGATGATGTCGTGATTAAGAAGAGAAGAAGAAGAAGAAGAAAATTTAAAAACTTACAATTTTAGTGTGAGAAAGACTAGAGAGAAATTAGAGAGTAAGTGTGTGTAAAATGAGAATGAAATCAAGTGTGAAATGAAGGATCAATGCTTGATATATATAGTGGTGGTGTGGGTGGTATGTCCGACGGCCTAGGGGGACAAGGGGGAGACAAAATTTTCTTTTTGCATGGTGGTGGTCTAAAGGTGGTGCTTGTTGTTGGGTTCCCATGCAACATGTGTAGTAATGGTTAACAAAAATGCTAGTATGTTGGTTAATCTTAATGGATTTTTGTCCTACTTCTTAATGGGGCATAAATCCATTAAAGTTGGGCTAATTCAATGGTCCAGTAGCTAGAGTAGGGTGGGTTTAATTCCATTAAGATAAAAAGTCCAATAAGACTAACTAGTGTGCATTAGTAAATTACTAAGCGTAATTAAGCAACCAATAAGCCAAGTAATTGTCATTAGAAAATAACAATTAGTTTTACTTAGCCATAATATTCCAATTATGACAAAAGTTAAACGTGTACCAAGTAAGTAGCTCGCTTTAAACGACAAGTGACACTAATGTAACGACCCGACCAAAACCGTTATTGACGGCGCCGTTAACTTAGGTCCCGTTGCGTGGTCGTAGTCCCTATATGAGACTCGTTTGACCAAAATTATGTCGCATTCATTTGAAAGGTACAAGACTTGCAAGTTTAGTTTACAAAACCGTTCGACAACAAGTCTAAGTTTACAAAAGTCATAAAGTATAAATGAAATAACTTGCGACATAATTAGTTTAAAAACACAGTTGCTATAAATAGCGTAAGTATGTAAACAAAAGTTTGAATCCAAAAGTGCTATCCCTAGCGTATGCATGCATGGTTGACTCCAATCAAGTAATCAAAGAGTGCGGAAGCGTGTAACAAATAGCCATGTGAAAACCTGAGAAAACATAGAAGAATCTGTCAACGCAAAAACGTTGGTGAAATCATAGGTTTGAGTAAGTGAGTAAAAGTAAAGTAAGTCGAACCACAAGATTTGCAAAGTTGAAATAATAGTAGTACATTCTAAAAGTTAATATTCACGAGCACCCAATTATCAAAGCTTAACGTTCCGTCCGTTGAATACCCCATCAATTAGTGCTAGAACAACACTGTTCCCGAAAATATATTTCATTCGTAAACGGTAGCGAACCGTTTGAATGAGGGTTTGTCAAACCCATATGGCCATATAACATAAGTTCTCGCTTACACCATCTGATGTAACTAATGATAATCGGATTGAGGATTTTCGTTCTAAACTCGTATGTAGAATGTTTGTTTTCCCGTTCTTGTGTTCACTTAGTTCAAAAGAATCGTTTATGTTTTCTCATCCCAAAAATAAGTTCAAAAGAGTAAAAAGTGGGACTATGATCTCACCTCGAGTGCACGAGTATAAAAGTACTTCACAAAGTAACGTATGCATGAAAGTTGCTTTGCCTTGACCTAAACAAGTAAGTTATATCAATTAACCGGTTACGACACAAGGTCGGGTGAAATGTGTTCAATTAGTCCTATGGCTCGTTACGACTCGAATAGTATAGCATGTGAATCACGTTGTCAAGTTTCATGCAAGAATCAAGTATAAAAGCATGTTAGAACGATTGTAATAAAGTTTGAGTTGACATTTCAAAACCTTACCATTAGAAAGGAAATCTTATTACGTTTCCAACGATATTTGATTCATCGAAAACGGAGTTACGGTCAAAAAGTTATGGCCAAAACAAGTTTGCTGAAGTTCGGATGAAACAGGCAATTGTCAAGGCGCGACAAATTGCTCCGCGGCGCGACAAATGCCTATGTTGAAGGTCAGAAAGCTTGAAAAACATGTTCTAAAATCACCCTTTGGGCCACGGCGCGACAAATTGCTCCGCGGCGCGACAATGGCCGTGGCCTGGTACCAGGTCAGTTTCAAATGTTCAAGTCTTGGTCAAAACTTCAAACAACCATAAAACGCAAACCGTAAACAACTAGAAGACGTATCTTATACCGTTGGAAAGCTCTTTTGACAAGGAACACAACTAAGCACTTATCATCAAACAAAAACAACATTTTCCATAACCGATTTCTCGTCAAGTGATCGTTTAAAAGTCCATTTTCAAAGTTTCAAGTTCATCAATTGCATTTTAAGTTTCGGGAATCCAATTCACACATATGATATGCCGTTTTGAAGGTAATGAAGCATACATTACTACTAAACACTAACAATTAACATTCCATGGCATTTAAACATCCAAATGTTCATGTCAAGAACTATCAAACCCTAGTCAAACATCACAAAATCATTAATCGGGTTTTTGAAGTTTTCTTAATCAACCTACACATCCAAACGAAGCTAGTGATACTAGTAACACAATTAAAACATGCACTTTAACAATCTAACAACATTAACTCATCCAAAATCAAGGATTAAGCAAACCCATTTCAAATGTTCAAACTAGTTACTCAAAACAACGAATCGAGCAAACAAAACATATATTCATGTTATACACGAGCCATAGACACTAACTAACACCATTTCAAGTCAAAAACACGAATTTATAGAAATCTAGAGTTTTTAGAAAGTTACCCAAACGAGATGAAGTTGGTATCAAATTGTAGAGGATGAAGAGAGGATTCCAAATATGTAATTTGTTTTGAAGTTTGCTTCCCGATCCGGATTTAGATGATGATTTATGTTTGTGTTCTTGAGAGAAAAAAAGAAAGAAAGAAGGAAAAAGAAATGGATGAATGAGGGGTGGAGGTGGTGAGTGGTTGACTAGTCAACTACTAGCCACCTCTTTGGTCAAGTGGCGGAACTAGTCCCTCAAGTTTCAGAGCGGGTGCGGGAATTAACCAAACGAATATTTTTAAAACGCAAGTTAACGAGAGATGTTATAATTAAATGACGGAATTATTGTGAACGTTAGTCAACGGAAACTACGAATTTAAATAACGAAAGGTATTATTTAAAAGAAAAAGACGGTGTTAAAAATAAATTTAACGGAAAAAGGCGGGATGTTACATTATCCACACCTCAAAAGAAATTTCGTCCCGAAATTTAGTTGGAAGTAGTAGTCGTTGTTTCTTCCTCGAGATCTTGCGTTGTCGGTTCTACGAATAAGTGAAGGTACTCCCTTGGGTATTTCAACGAACTTTGACAGTCGGGATTTCACGTCGTCTTAGAGTTTGGGTTCACGATTCATGGTTTCGACCGGCCCTCCTAGGAATGAAGTTTATCGTCGATAGTGAGTTCATCAAAGAAGATAACAAGTTCTCGTTTCGCAAAACACGTCTTTGAGTTGATACATCGAACGTAGGATAAACGGAGACCCAAAATGAGTCGGAAAAGTCTAAACGGCTAGCGACGGGTCCAAAACACCCCAAGAATTTAAAGGATCAAAATACCGCGGATTTAGCTTCCTACGTGTTCCCGAAACGGATTGCACCTTTCCAAGGTGCGACTCCTAACGTGACGCGGTTTTCCCACGTGGAATTTGAAATGTTTACGTCTAACATCGGCGTAGCTCTTGGTGATTACGAGTCGCGTAGGGTTTTACCTGAATATGAATAAATTTTCTCGGTTGCTCATGAATAAACTCGGCCCCGGTGAATTGATCATCGTTTACTTTGTTCGACAAAAGAGAATGACGTTTCCGGTCACGTGTGGTTTCAAAAGGAGTGACGTTAAAACTCGAATGAAAATCATTGTAGTACGAGGATTCGGTTAAAGGAAAATACTTTTCTCAAGTAAATTTGAAGTTGGTAATACAAATTCGTATTATGGTTTTCAAGACTTAAATCGTATGTTTGTTCGGTCCGTCGGGTTGTGGATGGTACGCGGTACTCATGTCTAAATGCGGTCCCGAGGCTTTTTGTAAGGTACTCCAAAATCTAGAAGTGAAACGAGGATCTCGATCCGAAACGGGGTACATTTCCCTAAGGCATATTGAACAAGTTTGCTAGGAATTGAAAACGTTAGCTAGGACAAGTTTCTCAAGAAAATTCGCGTCGCGGAAGATTTATCGGTTTCCAAAAACGTTCGTCGGGGCAAGTTCTTATCGGGTTTTGAAAACGATTGTTAGGACTATCCACCCTCGCGGCGAATATTTGTACGACGTGAAGAGTCGCTCTCCATTGCGAATTTAGAATAAGGACCTCCTGAACCGGAAGTACGAGGGTGATGCAAAAGAAGTTTCCGCCCCGATATGAGCATAACGAGTAAGTTGTAATTAGTCAATAAGACTATGCGAGGACGAGCTAGTATACACGTGTAACATACGGTTGAAGCCGAGAGGAATCGGTAATTCATTCAGAAGCATAATTATAGTTCGACAAAAGTCGAAGGTGTGTCCCCGGTTGTAGAAACCCGAACTAATCCTCCCGGACGAAGTCTTCAACAGTTGGTTCCATTGCGATGATCGACTCCAAGTAAGGTCCTTAATATGAGCAATTGCACAGCGGAAGACTTAATTCGTACCTGAGAATAACACGCTTTAAAAGGTCAACATTAAGTTGGTGAGATATATAGGTTTGATGCTAGCAGCGTTATAACTATGGACCACAAGATTTCATATATAAAAACATAATACACTCGCAAGTGTATGAAAAGCATTCCAAGCAGTGGGCGCCCGGTAACTAGCCTTAACAAGAGTGTGTACCCCTGAGTTATAATAATATGTGCACCGAATCAAGTGCGTTCCGTTAACCTCGAAGTACTAAACACCCGTTCTTCTAGTTTACTAGAACAACATCTGGGTGGGGGTGTAAAACCCGATAGATCTATCTTTAGGATTCGCGCCTACCAGTTCATAAACCAATAGTTAAAGTTACCAAGCTAGGGGATTTTTGATTCAAACCCATGTAGAACGTAATTTTAGTAACTTGTGTCCATAACGTAAATCATTTATAAAAATAGAGCATGTATTCTCAGCCCAAAAATATTTAGAGTTTAAAAGGGACTATATACTCACCATACTGTATTTTGTAGTAAAAATACATATAACATCATTGATCAAGTATAAGGTTGGCCTCGGATTCACGAACCTATATCATTTATATATATTAAAACCTATAATGAGTATATAATGAAAATCAAACCAGTTTATATATATATATCATTTATATATAATATTTTACTTATTTAAAATAGTGATATATTTTAATTACATAGTTAATATATACATATATCAGATTCTTTTTAAAGTATTTTAATTAAAACATATATGATAAATTAAAATTTATATACAAGGTTATATAAAAATATATTTATATCTTATAGGTAATTCAATTAATAATAACTACTAACATTATTTTGAAAACAAAATAGTTTGTAATATTAACATAAGTATTTTATATGTGTTAAATCCATTTTTATATAAGTAACATATGTTGTAATAATAATAATGATAATGTTAATAATAATAATAAATAACAATGATAATAATAATAATAATAATAATAATAATAATAATAAAATAATAATAACTACCTTAATAGCTTCCTAAAAAGAAAAACGCCTTGAACAAGATTCGAACCCGTGACCTCTCGTTACCCCAACCCGCACCCATACCATCCATCTGTTTCATTTTTCTGATATAATCCGTATACCAATATTTTTAACTAGTTTCTTTCGGCCCAACATCTAGGTTTACTTGTAGTTCTATAATCGAATGGCCCATATTGAAATTCCCGGAGCCCAACCGACCCACTTAACAAAATCCAGTACCCCAAATAGAATTAATAGGTTTAGTACTCCGTATTTCTTTTGTCGGTTCAAAATTGGATCGAGAGTGGCAGGTTTCAAGAACACACAGGAACGATTCATGGTACTTTGTTTCTGCAATCGATCAAACCACAATCATCAAGGTACGATAGGTCACTGATTCATCATCATCTTCGTTAATCATCATTCTTCAACAGATTAATCAAAGGGTAATTCTCGATGAATCAGCAGGTCAATCGATTCATCATCAACCTCGCTCCATCTTCATCATCGATCGGGTAACCAATTGATCATTTAATCGAGTAAGTAAACGTTTTTGTAATATTTTTCTTAATTTCTTCATCTCTTTAAATATATTTTCTGTATATTTTTTTTTTTATTGGGTCAAACCTATTTGGTAAAATATAGAGTTCTTGATGGGTTTAATCGAAGAAAATGAAGAGATGGGTCTCGAATGATGTAGGTGATGATAATTGTTCATAGTTTTCGGTTACAAGGAGAGAAGATGAGATAGAGAAAGAGACCGAGATGGTTGTGGGTTTAGTGGGTTTCGTTTGGATGGTTTTGAAAACAGAAAAACAGATGGTTGTGGTGGTGGTTTTCTATCGCTGCAACTAACGGCAACATAGCAGCAGTTTCTAAAGGGTTTGTGGTGGTGGTTATAAGACTAGAAAAAGAAGATGACGGTTTGGTTGGTCGAAACAGAAACGTACATTAGTGGTGAGGGTTTAGGTGGTTGGAAACCGAATACAGGATCAAGGATAAGGTGGGTCGACATGGTTACCGGTGGTTCTCGTGTGTCTGGTTCCAATTTAAAGTCGAATTTTCTGTTTTTCCATTCTAACTTACAGTAGTCTCATTATATGGAGTGTTTACTACCTTATATGACCTCTATAATTTTCTCAGATTGTTTCAAGACGTGGACGTATAACAAGATGTCGCCAGAATAAATTCAATTAGAGAAGAAAATAAAAACAAGAGGACAAAGTGCAACAGATTATTAGACAGGAATCCAATTTGATAAATTAAAAAAATATAACAGATAATGAAAGTTAACAAAATGGTGCGAGTTTCCTATTACTGATTGCCAATCAATTTATTTTTAATTGAATTATTATCTAATAAATTATAAATATAAAATTTCTATAATAATAATAGAATTAGTTATATTATTAATAATAGTAATATCAAATAATTAAGTGTAATAAAAATACTGATATAATAGTATTAATAATATGTATGAGGGAAAAGATAAATTTAATAATAATATCGGTGAATTTGTAATAACAATAATAACGATTTTTAATAATGCTGATAATAATAATAATATTTAATAAAAGTATTAATATTAATAATAATAATAATATTAATAAATATACTAATAATAAAAATAATGATACAAGAATGTTAAATCTTAATAACTTTAATAATAACAATCATGATAAGAATGATAACAATAATATTATTAATAACACTACTTATTTTAATATTAGGTGGTAAATGATAATAAAAATAATAATATAATAACTTATTTTCAAATCATCTCATAATATTCATATATTCAAATATATGTGTACCTATTTATAAATAATGGTTCGTGAATCGTCAGGCTTGGTCAAAGGGTAACCGATTATCCGAGTATAGATTTCAAACTTTTCTAGACTCAATATTAGGGTTTTTGCTTATCGTGTCGGAGACATATAGAAGATAAGGTTTAAATTTGGTCGGAAATTTCCGGGTCGTTACAGTACCCACCCGTTAAAAAAAATTTTGTCCTCGAAATTTGGTAGGGGTTGTCATAAATAACAATAGGAATGTTTTCATGACAAATGTGAGGTAATAACGGTGTTTTATCATTATTGATAGATATAGATAAAACATTTTGATCATGTGAAGCGTACGAGCGAAGCTATCACAAAAGAGAGTGGAATGAGTAATATGATATCATTTTAACTGATGACGTGGTTATGATTGATTTTCGAAATTCACAAGATTTAAAGAAAATCTTTCGTAACAAGATTTGGTTCTTCAGCGATTTAGGAAACACGATCTCCTTTGATTTATTGTGGTGAATCTGTTGTGATTTCTTTGTCGGACACTTATAAAACTACCCCCTTCGTTCCTTTACACATCTTCTATTCTCTCCTTAATTCTTACTTAAAGATTTTTGTCAATATGCTCCCTCCTATTCTAATCCTTGATATATTCTAAATTTTCACATCTGTCATCCTTCTTTTTCTTATACCACCAGCAAAAATCTATTTACTTCTACCATACTCTTGTGTTTATAGTGTTTTTTTTTTTTAATTCTCCCGTGTCCCTATATTGCAAATTGCCATTTGTATTGATATACATGGTTTGAAATTTCTGGGTGGTTATTGAGTTTTATATCTTCCCTTATACTTCGATGTTCATACTCCTTTCTTCTATAATCATTGTCATCCGTAGTTAATGCCTTCTCCTATTTGTTGCAATTTATACTCTAATTTCTATTTTGGAGCTTCATTCTTTCATTTCCTCTTCCCGTCCTCAAGCCAAGCAAGTAATGGTTCGGAATTCGTAGGTATAAGATTTGGAATGAACATAGCTAATGTTCTCAGAAAGGAATGGTAATGGCATGATTTTGATTTGTCAAATTACCAGAATATCATAGAAAAAGATAGAACTATCAAGATGATATGTTCCTAATACGTTTGGGGATTGAATAGAATGTAAGAGCCGTGTAACATGGCACATGATGACGGTACTGTGAATCATCACATTCCATTAGAAACTTAACATGGCTTACTATAATATAATGAAGTTGATCAAGTTTCATTATATTATACTAATTCATGCATCAGTTCCCAACACTGCTTCAGAACATTCCTATTTTAAACTTGAAGATTTTAGAACTTAGAAACTAACACAGTTTCCTTGGTATTGTATCACAGAAGTTACGGAAGGATAAATGATCTCAGATAGGAATAGTTGTGAAAATATCACCAGAAATATGACGAATATGTATAACGAACGAAATGAAGATATCTTATAATATCTAAGATAAGATGATGATGAATATCATTCGGGAAGATTTAGATTAAGAATTAGGGTTCTTACTAACGGTTTCAGCAGGTACTGAATCGTTTGGATTCTTTGAAAACAGGTTCAGTTCTTGTGATTTATCCACATCCTCTTTCACACTCTACTCAATCCATTTTCCAATCCCAACCCCTTTCACACGCTATACTTTATCATCAAACTTTTGACTGTTAAAGTCGTTTATGATTTTTACTGCTTTATCGGCATTTCAAGAACTACTTCATAGTTCAAAGTGTTTTTCAGAAACTTCACATTCGAAATATGTAACTCTTAGAGATAGACGTTTTCGATATAACTGGGAGAATTTCTACGAGATTTTCAAAATACTGTTTACGGATTTCGTCAGAGAGATAACGAGTTGCTGGTACATCCGTTGATGATGTTGTGAAATATAAAAAGGTTCTCCGGTAACGACGGCGAAAAGACAAGGTTTAAATATCGAGGTTATAGTAGGAGTAGTCTTACTGAGAAATCGAAGTGGAGCTGTGACAAAGTTAGCTTCTTGAAAAGGAATTGTAGGGTTGTTTTTGCTAATAAATGACAAAGGATTCAACACGGTATGTGTTAAACTATGAATTTGGTTTCGAGAGTTTTTCATGTGTATAAATCTTTTCTTCCGTAGATGAAATGCGGTTGGTTCATTCTTCCGATCGAAGTGTTTTCAAGAATCATGAAAAGTTTGAACGCGGATTGTAATTGTCGAGGTACAAATGAGGTTTAAGATGAAATCAAGTGGCAAACTTGAAGAATTATTTAGTTTCATATGTTATATTCAACATTTTAATTTATTTCATTTTAATTGTCCAAAGTTAGCAGTCCAATAGTCCGATGGTTCAATGATTCATATATAATTTAATATATAATATTCGAATTAAATAATACGTATCGTGACCCGTGTACCGGTCTCGGTGTCGATCACAACTCAAAGTATATATATATTTTGGAATCAACTCCGACCCTGTATAGCCAACTCCCACCTTCACATATAGAGTGTCCATGGTTGTTCCGAAATATATATATAGATGGGTCGATATGATAAGTCGAAACCTTGCATACGTGTCCCATTATTTAAAGTGCGTAAAAATAAATAACAGAAATTAAATGACGATAAATAAAATTGCGAGAATGTAAAGTGCGATAAATTAAATGTTAATCAGTTAGCTGGGAACAGTTAGCCGGAACAGTTAGCGTGGAATCTTAACAATATTTCAATTAGTTAATTCGTTTGTTTCTAACACTTTTTTTTTATTTTTGTCCAATGTTTTCTTCGTTATGCCACTTGTTGGATTCTGATAGATCAAAATCCAAATATGAAATTTTAATGGAAATGGTTGTTCTGCGGTGAACGGATACGTATATCGGTGATGGCAAATAGGATAGTAAATAACCGTTGAATCAAATTCGGAGAATGTACAATGTAACTTATTAATGTGAAATTTAAATATTCCCCGGGTACTACCCACCCGTTAAAATATTTTTCATCATTAACAGTTTGTACGGAAGAGTTTTTAATTACAATCTTTATGAAAATATACTTGCATATATATATTTTCTTCAGATGCAATTATGGATTTAATGAGTTAATAAGATATTAATCTAATTTGATTTATCGTTAATACCAGATTACATAATTTCTAACTTTAGAAATTACATAATCGTCATATCGAACGGAGATAGTTGATGTGGAATGATATGTAAAGTGAGGATAACCAATGTAGAACGTTATGTAGAACGAAAATAATGTAGATAGAACAATACGTAGAACGATGATTATGCTTGAGGTATAGTTTGTGACGTGGAGGTTTACGATGCGGTTGTGATTTGGGGATAATAAGGATACCGTTGACGTTGATGATGGTGGTGCTGATTATGCTGCTGGTGCTGCTGCTGGTGTTTGCAACATTCGCACCATATTCTCCAAAGCCATCACACGAGTGCGTAATTCGTTAACTTCTGCTTGTACACCGGAATGATTGGCGGTTGGAGCGAGCGAATGAACAAGATTCGAAATATGGGATAATATATAATTGTGACGAGATACACTAGAAAGGTGAGAGAAAATACTTTCTCGAACAGGTTCGCCGGTAAGTGCTTCAGGTTCGTTGCTAAGAGGACAATTTGGTGAATGGAAGGAATCTTTGATGTGAAATGATTTTTGGATATCGGATGATATTCTGACTAGATAGAATATCTATAGTCCTAAAGATTTCGTAGACTACAGAGGAATTTACATCATATATCAGGCAAGTCTACGGATGTACTAAGATATGAATTTTGTCTATACACTTATCAATGCAGTAAATGCAGTAAAACGTGTCTAGACTTAGGAATGATAAGCAGGCAATTCCCTAAGGATGATAAGCAGATGGTTTCCGACTAGAAATGATAAGCAAAACTTTTGACAGGCAGACACGGTCAAAGTCCAGACTCACTAATGTATCCTAACAACTACCAGTTAGACACACTAATGGGAGACCTGGTTCGCTAAGACCAACGCTCTGATACCAACTGTAGAAACCCGAACTAATCCTCCCGGACGAAGTCTTCAACAGTTGGTTCCATTGCGATGATCGACTCCAAGTAAGGTCCTTAATATGAGCAATTGCACAGCGGAAGACTTAATTCGTACCTGAGAATAACACGCTTTAAAAGGTCAACATTAAGTTGGTGAGATATATAGGTTTGATGCTAGCAGCGTTATAACTATGGACCACAAGATTTCATATATAAAAACATAATACACTCGCAAGTGTATGAAAAGCATTCCAAGCAGTGGGCACCCGGTAACTAGCCTTAACAAGAGTGTGTACCCCTGAGTTATAATAATATGTGCACCGAATCAAGTGCGTCCCGGAAATTTCCGACCAAATTTAAACCTTAAGCTTTATAGGTTTCCGACACGATAAGCAAAATTAGTAATTTTGAGTCTAGAAAATTCGAAATTTATATTCGGATAATCAGTTACCCTTTTGACCATGCCTGGCGATTCACGTACAACTCTGTATAAACAAAAATGTAAACATTTAACTTGTTGTACCTTCATTATTATTAGATATTGTTTAATACTCATTGTTATATAAAATATATTATATAGTTATATTACATAATTGATAATATGTAATATTAATATATTAAGTATAGTTGTTATAATAATATTATTATGATTTTTAAATGGTAACATAAATACTAGTGTTATTAATATCCTAATTTCAGGAAATATAATATATCAATATAAAACTTGGATATATATAAATATATATATAAATATTATTACCAACACTAAATATAATAAAATATAATTAGTATTATTATTATAATTATCATTAATTATATCATTAGTATTAATTTCATTAAAAATCTTTATTTTTGTGACTTATGATTATTATTACTCTTGTTATTATTATTATTATTATTATTATTATTATTAATATTATTATTATTTGTATTTGTATTTGGATATTTATTAGTATAATTATAATTATTAATTTTAATAACAAATATATAACATTATACCTATAATTTAGGATTTGCCAAATCAGTTACATATATATCTTCAATTGTGCTTAGGTGTTTTATTTTTTTTTTATCGTTATTTTTTTTTTATAAAACTGCTGAGTAATTAAGATATTGGAGGACAGATAAATACGCAGGTAACCTGATCCCCATCATTATCAGTTTTATTTTTTTGTTCTTCTTCTGTACATCTGTGACTTTCGGTCGACACCCATTTAGCCAATAGATAAGGATCGATCATCTATAATACTTTAAACCAATTACCATCATCAGCATAATTATTATGTAATACTAGCTGTATCATTTATTGAATTGAAACAGAAAAACGTAACACCTGATAGTTCTCTGTTCGTGCCTCAAACTTTGGAAACTCGACTCTTCAATCAATTTCAAAAAGTATTTGTGAGGTTTTGTTAGGAATTCTCTTTTGAATCTTTCTGTAAAAAAAAATGAACTCTCGAATCATATTAACAAATCTCAATTTTGAGTTCAAAGATTGATTTTGAAAGGTTAAACTTTTCTGTTATTCAGTAAATTCGAGTTAGATTTTGGGTTTCAAGTCCAAATGTTCGTTTTAAAAGTCTTCAGGAAGGATTTGAGAACTAGTTCATGTTATAATCATTGTATAAAACTGTCTAAATTTACATATTAGCGATTGTGTTCATCGAGTTCAAAAACGATTTCTGAGTCTGTGTATTTTTATTCGGTTAAATATAAAGCCATAATTAAAAGTGGTAGTCGTTTTAAATTTTTGTATTAAAGCAAACGATTAAGTAAATGGGAGTATTATTCTGGTCTCGATTGAGTTGCACCGTGAGGGAGATGAAGAAAGGGTTACAGTTTGTAAGGGTTATATGAAACTAGAGTGTTCGATTAATCAGATAACACTTGACAGATGAATGGTTGGGAGGTAGTGTTAGTTACCGAGAGATCCTTGGTTCGAATCCAGCAACTGCAATATATTTTTTTTAAAGATACAGCTTTGGGCCTTTTGGACTTGGACAATATATTCTTGGGCTTGTTACAAATAGAATTGGATTAGGCTTAAATCAAAGTGGGGTTGCAAGTATTAAGGCTATTGGATTAATATTAAGCCCATTTGTTAAAGGTATAAACTATTATTATTGTTATTATCATTGTTATTATTACTTTTATCATTTTTATTATTATGTCATCATTAGTATAAGAATTATCATCATTAGTAAAAGTATAGTTTTTAATATTATTATCATTAAAATTTTCTTTATTATTAAAATTATCATTGTTAGAATTATTATTATTATTATCATTATTATTAGTATTATTAATTCTTAATTTAAAACAAATGATATTATATAAAAATATATATATATATATAACCTAACTATATTGATTTTTTTTTTTACAATAAATATTAAATTATTATTTAAAATATATAATATAAATAAAGTTAATTAATTAATATAATAATTATATCATTATTATATCAAACTGTTCGATTACAAGTATGTGTTTTAATATATCTACATATATATGAACAATATAGGTTCGTGAATCCAAGGCCAACCTTTTACGTGTTCAATGATGTTATATGTATTTTTGCTACAAAATACATTAGGTGAGTATATAGTCCCTTTTAAACTCTAAATATTTTTGGGCTGAGAATACATGCGCTATTTTTATAAATGATTTACGTTATGGACACAAGTGACGAAAATATATATTCTACGTTGAGTTGTACCACTGGCATATTTCCCTGTAGCTTGGTAACTACAATTTACAGCGGTATTGTAAACGCGAATCCTGTTGATAGATCTATCGGGCCTGACAACCCCAACCGGACTGGACGACCAGTATTCAACGGTTGCACAGTACTTCGTTTCGTAACTACACTTGGTACGGTGTAGTAAGATTTCATAATAAAGGGAATATGCGACGTGATTAAATGTTAAGTATGGTTACCAAGTGCTCAACCACTTAGAATATTTTTATTAAAATGTTTACATATGAAATCTTGTGGTCCATAGTTATAACATTGCTAGCATCAAACCTATATATCTCACCAACTTTATGTTGACTTTTTAAAGCATGTTATTCTCAGGTACGAATTAAGTCTTCCGCTGTGCATTAGCTCATACTAAGGACTTTACTTGGAGACGATCAACGCAATGGGACCAGATGTTGATGATTTCGTCCAGGGGGACTTGGACGGGGTTTGACATTTGGTATCAGAGCGTTGGTCTTAGCGAACCAGGTCTCCCATTAGTGAGTCTGGACTTTGGCCATGTTTGCATGTTAAAAGTTTTGCTTACCATATCTTGTCGGAAATCATCTACTTATCATCCTTAGGGAATTGCCTGCTTATCGTTCATAAGTCTAGACACGTCTTACTGCATTTACTGCATCGATAGTGTATAGACAAAATTCAAATCTTAGCGAATCTGATAATTCATATCTTAGCGCATCTGTAGACTTGCCTGACATATGCCGTAGTTTCCCCTGTAGGTTACAAAATCTTTAGTATAGATATTCTATGAAGTTAGAATATCATCCTATATTCGAAAATCATTTCACATCGAAGATCCTTCTCATTCACCAAATTGCCCTTTTGGCAATGAACCTGAAAGCACTTACCGGCGAACCTGTTCGAGAAACCATCTACCCTCTCATTTCTAGAATATCCCGTCACGAATATATATTATCCTATGTTTCGAATCTTACTCACCCGCTCGTTTCAATCGTCAATCATCCTGTAGTACTAGAAGAAGTTAACAAACTACGCGCTCGTGTGACGACTTTGGAGAACTTGGTGCGAAGGATACGAACACCAGCAGCAGCACCAGCAGCATAATCAGTACCACCATCATCGACGTCGACAGTACCCTTATCATCCCTAAACCATAACCGCGCCGTAACTCTCAACATCACAATTTGTACCTCGAATATCAACATCACACGCCTCAATATTACTATCTGTATTTCGAGTATGATCTTTGTTCTACATATCGTTCTACATCGATTAATTTCGTTCTACGTATTGTCCTACCTCATTTACCTTCGTTCGACATGGTGATTATGTAATCTCTAATGTTTTAGAGATTAGGTAATCTAGTATTAGCAATAAATCAAATGAGTATAATATCCCATTGACTCATTAAATTCATAATTACATCCGAAGAAAATATATATGCAAGTATATTTTCATAAAGATCGTAATTAAAAATTCTTGCGTACAAACTGTTAATGACGAAAATATTTTAACGGGTGGGTAGTACCCAAGGAATATTTAAAATTCACATTAACAAGTTACACTGTACATTCTTTGAATCTGATTCAACGATCATTTACTATCCTACTTACAATCACCGATATACGTATCCGTTCATTTCAGAATAACCATTTCCATTCAAATTTCACATTTGGATTTTTATCTATCCGAATCCAACAAGTGGCATAACGAAGAAAACATTGGACAAAAATAAAAAGTGTTAGAAACAAACGAATTAATTAATTGGAATTGTGATAGGATTTCACGCTAACTGTTCCGGCTAACTAATCCCAGCTAACAGATTAACATTTAATTTATTGCAATTTACATTCTAGCAATTTTATTTATCGTCATTTAATTTCTGTTATTTATTTTTACGCACTTTAAATAACGGGACACGTATGCAAGGTTTCGACTTATCATATCGACCCATCTATATATATATTTCGGAACAACCGTAGATACTCTATATGTGAAGGTGGGAGTTGGCTATACAGGGTCGGAGTTGATTCCAAAATATATATATACTTTGAGTTGTGATCGACACCGAGACCGGTACACGGGTCCCGATACGTATTATTTAATTCGAATATTATATATTAAATTATATATGAATTATTGAACTATTGAACTATTGGACTGCTAACTTTGGACAATTAAAATGAATTAAAATATTGATTATAACATATGAAACTAAATAATTCTTCAAATTGCCACTTGATTTCCTCTTAAACCTCATTAGTACCTCGACAATTACAATCCGCGTTCAAATCTTTTCATGATTCTTGAAAACACTTCGATCGAGAAGTTGAACCAGCCGCACCTCGTCCACGGAAGAAAGAATTATGCATACATTATGCACCTGAAAAATTATCGAAACCAAAATTATAGTTAAAAACGTATCCGCGTCGAATTCCTTATCATTTATTAGCAAAAACAAACCTCACAATTCCTTTTCAAGAAGCTGATTTTGTCACAGCTCCTATTCGACTTCTCCGTAAGACTACTTTTATTATAATCTCAATATATATGTATCCTTTCGCCGTCGTTACTGGAGAACCTTTTACATTCCACCATACTACCATCAGCGTTTAATCATCTAAAAACACAATTCGCCCGAAAATACCTCGGAGTGATAACCGATGATTCAGATATGGCTGCATTGAATGCAGAGGAAACAGTAAAATTGTAGATGGCCTAAATGGCCAAAAGTTTGATGATAATGAAGGGAGTGTTAGGAACGCTCGATAGAAAATTTGGTATTGAAAAATGGAATGAGCTAACCGTGAAGGAAACAAAGAACAAATACAAGGACTGAACCTGCCCTCAAAGAATCTAAATGATTCAGTACCTGCTGAAACCGTTAGTAAGAACCCTACCCCTTATTCTAAACCTTCTCAAATGATATTCTTCATCATCATTTTATCTTAGATATTATAAGATATCTTCAAATCTTCCGTTATACATAATCTCCATATTTCTAGAGATATTTACACAACTATTCTTATCTGAGATCATTTATCCCTTCGTAAAATCTGCGTTACAAAGAAACTGTGTTAGTTTCTAAATTCTGAAACCTTCGAGTTTAAAATAGGAATGTTCTGAAGCGGTGTTGGGAATTGATGCATGAATTATTGTAATATAATGAAACTTGATCAACTTCATTATGTTACAGTAAGTCATGTTGAGTTTCTAATGGAATGTGATGATACACAGTACCGTCATCATGTGCCATGTTACACGGCTCTAACATTCTATCTAATCTCTAAACATATCAAGAAAATAGTTTTTGATGATTCGGTCTTTTCCAGAATATTTTGGTAATTTGACAATCAAAATAGTTCCATTATCATTTCTTTCTTAGAACGTTAGCTATGCTCATTCCAAACTTCATACTTACGAATTCCTGACCATTGCTCGCTTGACTCGAGGACGGGAAGATATCAAACCCAACAACCACCCAGAAATTACAAACTGTGTATATTAATACGTATTGCAACGTAAAGACACGGAAAAAAAAACATTGTAATTCCAAGGAAATAATAGAAGTGAATAGATTTTTCTGGTGGCAGATGGAAGAGAAAAATGAAAGATATGGAAGTTAGAAGTATAACAAGAATCATAAAGAAATGGAGTATTTTAAAGAATACTTTAAGGTATGAATTGAGGGAGAAAGGATATAAGATGTGAGGAAGTAAGGAAGGGAAGGAAGTGGATTTATAGTGAAATATCCGATAAAGAAATCAAAACAGATTGGCACATTAAATCAAAGAAGAGCATAATTTCATTATTCGCCAAGGAATCAAATCTCTTAGATTTTCAAGAATTTCTTTTAAATCCCTTAAATCCCGGAAAAATTCACTGTGACTACGTCCAAAAGTTAAATCTCTATCTCAACCTCTTGTGACAGCTTCACTCGTACGCTTCACATAATCGAATTGTTTTACCACTAATACTAAATGGTGATAAAACTCTAGCTATCAATTCATATTCGTCATAGAAACATTTTTATCATTAGTCATGGCGATCTCGATCAAATTTCGGGGACGAAATTTCTTTAACGGGTGGGTACTGTAACGACCCGGAAATTTCCGATCAAATTTAAACCTTAAGCTTTATAGGTTTCCGACACGATAAGCAAAATTAGTAATTTTGAGTCTAGAAAATTCGAAATTTATATTCGGATAATCAGTTACCCTTTTGACCATGCCTGGCGATTCACGTACAACTCTGTATAAACAAAAATGTAAACATTTAACTTGTTGTACCTTCATTATTATTAGATATTGTTTAATACTCATTGTTATATAAAATATATTATATAGTTATATTACATAATTGATAATATGTAATATTAATATATTAAGTATAGTTGTTATAATAATATTATTATGATTTTTAAATGGTAACATAAATACTAGTGTTATTAATATCCTAATTTCAGGAAATATAATATATCAATATAAAACTTGGATATATATAAATATATATATAAATATTATTACCAACACTAAATATAATAAAATATAATTAGTATTATTATTATAATTATCATTAATTATATCATTAGTATTAATTTCATTAAAAATCTTTATTTTTGTGACTTATGATTATTATTACTCTTGTTATTATTATTATTATTATTATTATTATTAATATTATTATTATTTGTATTTGTATTTGGATATTTATTAGTATAATTATAATTATTAATTTTAATAACAAATATATAACATTATACCTATAATTTAGGATTTGCCAAATCAGTTACATATATATCTTCAATTGTGCTTAGGTGTTTTATTTTTTTTTTATCGTTATTTTTTTTTTATAAAACTGCTGAGTAATTAAGATATTGGAGGACAGATAAATACGCAGGTAACCTGATCCCCATCATTATCAGTTTTATTTTTTTGTTCTTCTTCTGTACATCTGTGACTTTCGGTCGACACCCATTTAGCCAATAGATAAGGATCGATCATCTATAATACTTTAAACCAATTACCATCATCAGCATAATTATTATGTAATACTAGCTGTATCATTTATTGAATTGAAACAGAAAAACGTAACACCTGATAGTTCTCTGTTCGTGCCTCAAACTTTGGAAACTCGACTCTTCAATCAATTTCAAAAAGTATTTGTGAGGTTTTGTTAGGAATTCTCTTTTGAATCTTTCTGTAAAAAAAAATGAACTCTCGAATCATATTAACAAATCTCAATTTTGAGTTCAAAGATTGATTTTGAAAGGTTAAACTTTTCTGTTATTCAGTAAATTCGAGTTAGATTTTGGGTTTCAAGTCCAAATGTTCGTTTTAAAAGTCTTCAGGAAGGATTTGAGAACTAGTTCATGTTATAATCATTGTATAAAACTGTCTAAATTTACATATTAGCGATTGTGTTCATCGAGTTCAAAAACGATTTCTGAGTCTGTGTATTTTTATTCGGTTAAATATAAAGCCATAATTAAAAGTGGTAGTCGTTTTAAATTTTTGTATTAAAGCAAACGATTAAGTAAATGGGAGTATTATTCTGGTCTCGATTGAGTTGCACCGTGAGGGAGATGAAGAAAGGGTTACAGTTTGTAAGGGTTATATGAAACTAGAGTGTTCGATTAATCAGATAACACTTGACAGATGAATGGTTGGGAGGTAGTGTTAGTTACCGAGAGATCCTTGGTTCGAATCCAGCAACTGCAATATATTTTTTTTAAAGATACAGCTTTGGGCCTTTTGGACTTGGACAATATATTCTTGGGCTTGTTACAAATAGAATTGGATTAGGCTTAAATCAAAGTGGGGTTGCAAGTATTAAGGCTATTGGATTAATATTAAGCCCATTTGTTAAAGGTATAAACTATTATTATTGTTATTATCATTGTTATTATTACTTTTATCATTTTTATTATTATGTCATCATTAGTATAAGAATTATCATCATTAGTAAAAGTATAGTTTTTAATATTATTATCATTAAAATTTTCTTTATTATTAAAATTATCATTGTTAGAATTATTATTATTATTATCATTATTATTAGTATTATTAATTCTTAATTTAAAACAAATGATATTATATAAAAATATATATATATATATATAACCTAACTATATTGATTTTTTTTTTACAATAAATATTAAATTATTATTTAAAATATATAATATAAATAAAGTTAATTAATTAATATAATAATTATATCATTATTATATCAAACTGTTCGATTACAAGTATGTGTTTTAATATATCTACATATATATGAACAATATAGGTTCGTGAATCCAAGGCCAACCTTTTACGTGTTCAATGATGTTATATGTATTTTTGCTACAAAATACATTAGGTGAGTATATAGTCCCTTTTAAACTCTAAATATTTTTGGGCTGAGAATACATGCGCTATTTTTATAAATGATTTACGTTATGGACACAAGTGACGAAAATATATATTCTACGTTGAGTTGTACCACTGGCATATTTCCCTGTAGCTTGGTAACTACAATTTACAGCGGTATTGTAAACGCGAATCCTGTTGATAGATCTATCGGGCCTGACAACCCCAACCGGACTGGACGACCAGTATTCAACGGTTGCACAGTACTTCGTTTCGTAACTACACTTGGTACGGTGTAGTAAGATTTCATAATAAAGGGAATATGCGACGTGATTAAATGTTAAGTATGGTTACCAAGTGCTCAACCACTTAGAATATTTTTATTAAAATGTTTACATATGAAATCTTGTGGTCCATAGTTATAACATTGCTAGCATCAAACCTATATATCTCACCAACTTTATGTTGACTTTTTAAAGCATGTTATTCTCAGGTACGATTTAAGTCTTCCGCTGTGCATTTGCTCATTTTAAAGACAGTACTTGGAGTCGATCATCGCAATGGGACCAGATGTTGATGATTTTGTCCAGGAGGATAAGGACGGGTTTTGACATTGTGAAGACCCGTTCTTATCCAACCGGACGATATCTTCAACATTTGGTCCCATTGCGATGGTCGACTCCAAATAGGGTCCTTAATATGAGCTATTGCACAGCGGAAGACTTAATTCGTACCTGAGAATAAACATGCTTTAAAAAGTCAACATAAAGTTGGTGAGATATATAGGTTTGATGCTAGCAGCGATATAACAATGGACCACAAGATTTCATATATATACTTTTTAATAAAAATATTCTAAGTGGTTGAGCACTTGGTAACCATACTTAACATTTAATCACGTCGCATATTCCCTTTATTATGAAATCTTACTACACCGTACCAAGTGTAGTTACGAAACGAAGTACTGTGCAACCGTTGAATACTGGTCGTCCAGTCCGGTTGGGGTTGTCAGGCCCGATAGATCTATCAACAGGATTCGCGTTTACAATACCGCTGTAAATTGTAGTTACCAAGCTACAGGGAAATATGCCAGTGGTACAACTCAACGTAGAATATATATTTTCGTCACTTGTGTCCATAACGTAAATCATTTATAAAAATAGCGCATGTATTCTCAGCCCAAAAATATTTAGAGTTTAAAAGGGACTATATACTCACCTAATGTATTTTGTAGTAAAAATACATATAATATCATTGAACAAGTGTAGAGTTGGCCTTGGATTCACGAACCTATATCATTTGTATATATATTAAAACATATAATCGTAATCGAACCAATTTATATATTCTTATAAATGATGTAATTTCTATATTTAATGCTTTATGAGTTTTATTATTTATTTACATATAAATATTAATATAGTTAAGTTATGCGCATTAAATATACCTATATACTGATATCATTTATTCGTTAGATTAAAGATAATACCTAAGTAATAAATAATTAGATTTAGTTGAAAATAATAATTTTGGGTAATAACATTCGTCATTTCATTTGTAAAAAAAAAAATGATAGTAATAATGATATTATTAAAGTATTAATATAAATTTTAATAGAAAGATAATCTTATTGATACTAAATATAAAAATAACCATTTTTCTACAAATGGTGATAAGTTAATTAATAACTATACTAATAATCATCTTAATAATAATGATGATAATATTAATTATAATACTTATGTCATTAATAATAATGCTAATAATAATAATAATAATAACAATCCTAATAATAATAATGATAGTTTTGATAATAATAAAATGATAGTTTATAATAGTGATATTAAAGTATACCTTTGTGGTGTTAACAAGAATTAAACTGCTCAAGACAGGACTCGAACCCAGGACCACTTGCTTAACTGAAACTCCCCTTAACCAAACCGCTATTACCGTTTTTCTGTTTAATATCTTAATTAAATCCATATAAACCTTATTTTCGTCTTCTTAATTAGTAACGGCCCAACAACGTTCTTAGATAAACTCGGCCTAACATATACGGCCCAAGTATTAATCAAAATAAAAGTTATGGCCCGATTATTCTCCCATGTCCAGCTGAAAAGTTATGGCCCGATGCATAAAAAAAAAATTGTTATAGTCCATGATCGTGTTTAAACTCTCGAACAAAAATAGATACTAAGGCACCAGGATTTCGGCCGCCACTTTCCAACTCAACATCCATTAACAATTTATAATTATATATAATCATATACCGACACTTTGATTATTTGAAAACGTTTTTCATAATATAATCCTATTGTTTATTTTATCCCCATCATTCCTTTTCATCTTTTTGATTTTTAAGAACAGAAACAACGGGTGGTTTGTGAGGGTTTATGGTGGTTCGATGGTGACTGAATCAGAAGCAAGTAACAGCAGCAGTTATCGAGCAGTTAATCGCCATTTGTTTGTGAGAGTGGCTCATTGATTTGGAGATGAAAATGGTGGTGGTGTTGGGTCTTTTACATAGGCATTCGAATGGTGAGAAAGGTGAAGGTGATCAAGGTTTTGGTGGTAGTTTGATGAAGATAAAGTGGTGGTGATAGGGTAGTTTCGGACTGAATAGAAACAGAAAACATTCCAGTAAAGATGGTGGTTTGATAGTGTTTTATTGGTAGTAGCACGGTGGTGATTAATTAGAGTCCGAGGGTGGTAGCCGTAGTTTGTAGGATTGTGGTCGGATTTAAGTGTAGTGGAGGTGATGCAAGTTCATGATGGGTTTTTTTTTTTTTTTTAGAGTTGGGAGGTTGATGGTTTACATAGACAAGAAAGAAGAATGAATGGTGGGTTTTCGATTAGAGGTGACGGTTAGTTGCTCTAGGGTGGCGGATGGTGGTGTAATGGGTGGTGTTGGGATCGTATATGGTGGTTTGAAGATATCACGGTGGAGACTTTAAGGGACTACGAAGAATATTAGATAGAAAATTTGAAAGAAGTAAAGATGATGCAAGTAGTTGAGGAATGAGGCAATTTGATTAAAATGATTATCATATTCCTTTCAACATACATATACATATATAATAAATATCTCTTAAGAATTGGGGATTAGCTGTAAAGCAATGAATATATTTTAAAACTTTAGTGTCACGGATTAATTACTGTATCTATGTCGACATATATACTAGAGATATTAATTTGTGCTTCATTATTAATCAGGGGCGAATAAAAGTCTTTCCGAAAAATCATAAATTATATTTATAAAATTCTATTATATTTTACTCTCGTCGATAAATATAATAATCTTATATCGAAACCTAATATTACATATCTAATATCTTGTTAACGTTATCAGTTAATAAATATATATATCGTATACACATAGATGTTCGTGAATCGTCAAGTTTGGTCAAAAGGGGTAACTAGTTATCCAAATATAGATTTCCAACTTTCTAGACTCAACATTAGAGATTTTGCTTATCGTGTCGGAAACATATAAAGATTAAGGTTTAAATTTGGTCGGAAATTTCCGGGTCGTTACAGTACCCATCCGTTAAAGAAATTTCGTCCCCGAAATTTGATAGAGGTCGTCATAAATAACAATAGAAATGTTTTCATGACGAATATGAGGTAATGATAGAGTTTTATCATTATCGGAAGATATGGATAAAACGATTCGATCATGTGAAGCGCACGAGTGAAGCTATCACAAAAGAATGAAATGAGTGAATATGTAATTGTTTTAACCGATGATGTGATTAGAATTGATTTCCAAAATTTAAGGGATTTAAAGAAAATCTTACATAATAAGATTTGGTTCTTCGGCGATTTAGAAAATCAGGATCTTCTTTGATTTAATGCGGCAATCTGTTTCGATTTCTTTGTCGGATATTTCACTATAAATTTACCTCTTCGTTTTTCTTATTCTCCACATCTTCTATTCTTTATCCCTCTACTCATTCCTTAATATGCTCCATCCAATCCTGATTCTTATTATACTTCTAACTTTCATATCTTTCATTTTTCTCTTTCATCTGTCGCCAGAAGAATCTATTCACTTTTATGATTTCCTTGGAATTATATTGTTTCTAATTCTCCCGTGTCTTTACGTTGCGATATGTATTGATATACACGGTTTGTAGTTTCTGGGTGGTTGTTGGGTTTTATATCTTTCCTTATACTTCGATGTTATTACTTTTGTTTTCTATAATCATTGTTATCCACAGTTAATGTTCTTTCCTAATTGCTGCGATCTTTACTACAAATTTTATTTCGGAGCTTCGTTCTTTTTCTTTTCCTCCTCTTCAACTAAGCATCCTTTGTAATGGTCCAGAATTCGTAGGTATGAGGTTCGGAACGAGCATAGCTAATGTTCTAAGAAAGAAAGGGTATTGGCAAAATTTTGATTTGTTAAATTACCAGAATACCCTGGAAAAGATAGAACTATCAAGACGATATGTTCCTAATACGTTTGAGGATTAGATAAAATGTAAGAGCCGTGTAACATGGCACATGATGACGGTACTGTGAATCGTCATATTCCATTAGAAACTTAACATGACTTACTGTAATATAATGAAGTTGATCAAGTTTCATTATATTATACTAATTCATGCATCAGTTTCCAACACTACTTCAAAACATTCATATTTAAACTCGAAGATTTTAGAACTTAGAAACTAACACAGTTTCTTTTATGTTGTAACGCAGATGTTACGAAGTGGTAAATGTTTTCAGATAAAGATAGTTGTGAAAATATCTTCAGAAATATGGGGAATATGTATAACGGAAGATATGAAGATATCTTATAATATCTAAGATAAGTTGATGATGAAGAATATCATCCGGGAAAGGTTTAGAATAAAGAGTAGGGTTCTTACTAACGGTTTCAGCAGGCACTGAATCATTTGAATTCTTTGAAAGCAGGTTCAGTCCTTGTATTTGTTCTTTGTTTCCTTCACGGTTAACTCAATCCATTTTTCAGCACTAAATTTTCTATCGAGCGTTCCTAATATTCCCTTATTTATCATCAAACTTTTGGCCATTTAGGCCATCTAAAATTTTACTGTTTCCTCTGCATTTAATGCAGTTATATCTGAATCGTCGATTATCAATCCGAGGTGTTTTTGGGCGAATTGTGTTTTTAGATGATTAAATGCTGATGATAACATGGCGGAGTATGAAAGGTTCCCCGGTAACGATGAGGAAAACCAATCGTATATATCAAAGTTATAATAAGACTTATTCGAATGAAAGGTCGAAGTTGTTCTGCTGAAGCTGTGACAAAATTGGCTACTTTGAAAAGGAATCGTAAGGTTGTTTTTGCTAATAAATGCTAAAGAATTCGTCACGGTACGTGTTAAACTATGACTTTGGGTTCAAGAGTTTTTCATGTGTATAGATCTTTTCTTCTGTAGATGAAGTGCGGTCGGTTCAACTTCTCGATTGAGGTATTTTCAAGAATCCTGATAGGTTTGTACGCGGATTGTAAACGTCGAGATACAAATGAGGTTTAGGATGGAATCAAGTGGCAAACTTGAAGATTAGTTTAGTTTCATATGTTATAATCAATATTTTAATTCATTTTAATTGTCCAAAGTTAGCAGTCCAATAGTCCGATTGTACAATGATCCAATATATTCATATATAAATTAAATATATAATATTTGAATTAACTAATACGTATCGTGACCCGTGTACCAATCTCAGTGTCGATCACAACTCAAAGTATATATATATTTTGGAATCAACCTCAACCCTGTATAGCCAACTCCAACATTCACATATAGAGTGTCTATGGTTGTTCCGAAATATATATATAGATGGGTCGATATGATAGGTCGAAACCTTGTATACGTGTCCCGTTATTTAAAGTGCGTAAAATAAATAACAGAACTTAAATGACAATAAACTAAATTGCGATAAAATGTAATACGGAATTAACAGTTAGCTGGGAACAGTTAACTAGGAACAGTTAGCGTGGAATCCTTAACAGATTTCAATTAGTTAATTCGTGTGTTTCTAAAAATTTTTAATTTGTCCAATGTTTCTTCTTTATGCCACTTGTTGGATTCTGATAGATAAAAATCCAAATTTAAAATTGAAATGGAAATGGTAAATCTGGGGTGAATAGATACGTATATCGGTGATTGTAGGTGAGATAGAAAATAACCGTTGAATCAGATTCGAAGAATATACACTGTAACTTATTAATGTGAGATCTAAATATTCCTCGGGTACTACCTACCCGTTAAAATATTTTCATCATTAACAGTTTGTACGAAAGAATTTTTAATTACAATCTTTATGAAAATATACTTGTATATATATTTTCTTCAGATGTAATCATGGATCTAATGAGTCAATAAGATATAAAATTTTTTTTTTTTTTTTTTTTTTTTTTTTTTTTTTGATTTATCGTTAATACTTGATTACATGATCTCTAAAACATTAAAGATTACATAATTACCATGTCGAACGAAGATAAATGAGATAGAACGATAAGTAAAGCGAAGATAATCGATATACAATGATATGTAAAACGAAGGTCATACTCGAAGTGCAAATAGTGATATTGAGGTGTGTGATGTTGATATCCGAGGTACAAATTGTGATGTTGAGGTTTACGACGCGGTTGTGGTTGAGGGTGATATGGGTACTGTCGGTGTTGATGATGGTGGTACGGATTATGCTGCTGGTGCTGCTGCTGGTGTTTGTAACCTTCGCACCATATTCTCCAAAGCCGTCACGCGAGCGCGAAGTTCGTTAACTTCTGCTAGTACACCGGGATGATTGGTGGTTGGAGTGAGCGAATGAACAAGATCTGAAATATGGGATAGTATATAATCGTGACGAGATACTCTAGAAATGAGAGAGAAAATGGTTTCTCGAACAGGTTCGCCGGTAAGTGCTTCAGGTTCATCGCCAAGAGGGCAATTTGGTGGATGGAAGGGATCACCCTCTTCATGTCTCCAGTGACTTAGTATATTACGAACCCACCCCCAATTTATCCAGAATAGATGATGGGAGATTGGTTGATCCATTCCGGTGATGCTGCCTTCGGAGCTTGAATGAAAATCCATATCGGCATAGCCGTCATAATCTGAGGAATTCGAACTAGATGCGGAATCCATCTTGTATAATCGGAAAAATAAATTTTTGGTATGAAATAGATTATAGAAGTTAGATTTGGTACTCTTCTATACATACTTTACATATGTATATATAATACCAAAATCCCGTAAATTACGGAGAATCTTTGAAAAGATGTCAACTAAAGTCCAAAGTAACAGATATGCTAAGATATGAATTTTGTCTATACACTATCGATGCACTAAATGCAGTAAGACGTGTCTAGACTTATGAATGATAAGCAGGCAATTCCCTAAGGATAATAAGCAAATAATTTACGACTAGAAATGATAAGCAAAACTTTTTGACAGGTAGACACGGTCAAAGTCCAGACTCACTAATGTATCCTAACAGCTACTAGTTAGACACACTAATGCAAGACCTGGTTCACTAAGACCACCGCTCTGATACCACCTGTGAAGACCCGTTCTTATCCAACCGGACGATATCTTCAACATTTGGTCCCATTGCGATGGTCGACTCCAAATAGGGTCCTTAATATGAGCTATTGCACAGCGGAAGACTTAATTCGTACCTGAGAATAAACATGCTTTAAAAAGTCAACATAAAGTTGGTGAGATATATAGGTTTGATGCTAGCAGCGATATAACAATGGACCACAAGATTTCATATATATACTTTTTAATAAAAATATTCTAAGTGGTTGAGCACTTGGTAACCATACTTAACATTTAATCACGTCGCATATTCCCTTTATTATGAAATCTTACTACACCGTACCAAGTGTAGTTACGAAACGAAGTACTGTGCAACCGTTGAATACTGGTCGTCCAGTCCGGTTGGGGTTGTCAGGCCCGATAGATCTATCAACAGGATTCGCGTTTACAATACCGCTGTAAATTGTAGTTACCAAGCTACAGGGAAATATGCCAGTGGTACAACTCAACGTAGAATATATATTTTCGTCACTTGTGTCCATAACGTAAATCATTTATAAAAATAGCGCATGTATTCTCAGCCCAAAAATATTTAGAGTTTAAAAGGGACTATATACTCACCTAATGTATTTTGTAGTAAAAATACATATAATATCATTGAACAAGTGTAGAGTTGGCCTTGGATTCACGAACCTATATCATTTGTATATATATTAAAACATATAATCGTAATCGAACCAATTTATATATTCTTATAAATGATGTAATTTCTATATTTAATGCTTTATGAGTTTTATTATTTATTTACATATAAATATTAATATAGTTAAGTTATGCGCATTAAATATACCTATATACTGATATCATTTATTCGTTAGATTAAAGATAATACCTAAGTAATAAATAATTAGATTTAGTTGAAAATAATAATTTTGGGTAATAACATTCGTCATTTCATTTGTAAAAAAAAAAAATGATAGTAATAATGATATTATTAAAGTATTAATATAAATTTTAATAGAAAGATAATCTTATTGATACTAAATATAAAAATAACCATTTTTCTACAAATGGTGATAAGTTAATTAATAACTATACTAATAATCATCTTAATAATAATGATGATAATATTAATTATAATACTTATGTCATTAATAATAATGCTAATAATAATAATAATAATAACAATCCTAATAATAATAATGATAGTTTTGATAATAATAAAATGATAGTTTATAATAGTGATATTAAAGTATACCTTTGTGGTGTTAACAAGAATTAAACTGCTCAAGACAGGACTCGAACCCAGGACCACTTGCTTAACTGAAACTCCCCTTAACCAAACCGCTATTACCGTTTTTCTGTTTAATATCTTAATTAAATCCATATAAACCTTATTTTCGTCTTCTTAATTAGTAACGGCCCAACAACGTTCTTAGATAAACTCGGCCTAACATATACGGCCCAAGTATTAATCAAAATAAAAGTTATGGCCCGATTATTCTCCCATGTCCAGCTGAAAAGTTATGGCCCGATGCATAAAAAAAAAATTGTTATAGTCCATGATCGTGTTTAAACTCTCGAACAAAAATAGATACTAAGGCACCAGGATTTCGTCCAGGGGGACTTGGACGGGGTTTGAATACCACATGTCATAACCCGTCCTTAACCATAAGAACGTGTTAGATAACGTATGATTTCATTGCGAGGTATTGACCTCTATATGCGACATTTTTAAAAAGGAAAACTGCATATATTATACATTACAAACCAAACCATTATTTTTGTTACAAGCTTTAGACAATAAAAAGATGATTATCGTTTAACGATAATCTTCGACTTACAAACTTTACAAATGATAATAACAACACGATTTCTAGCATATTTTACAACACACGTCCTCGGATATGCAGTTTTATTTTTGACACAAATATGAGTACGCATGATCCTGCTTAGATTCAACATAATGCAGCGGAAGCTTTAATTATCACCTGAGAATAAACATGTTTAAAAACGTCAACATAAAGTTGGTGAGATATAGGTTTAGTGCGCAGCAATATATATATATAGACCACAAGATTTCGTATATAAACATTTCAATAAAAATATTCTAAGTGGTTGAGCACTTGGTAACCATACTTAACATTTTCATGTCGCATATTCCCTTTAATATGAAATCTTACTACACCGTACCAAGTGTAGTCACAAAACGAAGTACTGTGCAACCGTTGAATACTGGTCGTCCAGTCCGATTGGGGTTGTCAGGCCCGATAGATCTATCAACAGGATTCGCGTTTACAATACCGCTGTAAATAACAGTTACCAAGCTACAGGGAAGTATGCCAGTGGTACAACTCAACGTAGAATATATTTTTCAGTTACTTGTGTCCATAACGTAAAACATAAAATACATGTATTCTCATCCCGAAATATTTAGAGTTTAAAAGTGGGACTATATACTCACTCTTGTCTTGATGATATATATATTTTGACTCGGTCTTCCGGTTGATATCACGAACCTATCCATATATAATATATCAATATGTTTTCATTTTTAAACAAACGTTATAAATATATACTTGTTATACTTTTAATACTTTGAATAATTCCTTAGTCCGTAGTTAGCAGTCCGATGTTAGTAATTCAATTTTAATGGTTCATTTTTAGATGTTTAATATACCCGCAATGAAATAAATAAAACCCCCAACGAAATCAATAAAACCCCATCGTATATGTGTTGGTCGAGATTAATCTTGACCCATGGTACCGGTGTTGTCAAATGACGTGTTGCGTACATAAAGTACCGGTGTTGTCAAATGACGTGTTGCGTACAAACATGGGATCTTATGATTAATCTTCTCGTATTGTTTACGGGTGATCCTGAACCATATAAAATTGAATTATAAGTACATATATATAAAATATCATGTTATCTTAGAAATATGTGATTTATATCATTTTTTTCCAATTGATCCCGTAGTTGAAATGATCTAGGATAACCAATTTTGTTTCGGTCATAGTTTCTTCGTTACAAATCCGTTTTCGTTGATTCAAATTGCCATCTTCTTGGATCGAGTTCTTCTTTAAGACTATGAACTGTAAATACCTTGGTTTGTATTCAAAATCATACGGCATAAGTGAAACATTAGTGAAACATATGAAGTTAAACATTTTTGTTACAACAAAATCATTTAAGGACCATTTTTCTAAAAATACTTATACTTTGAAAAACCAAGTTTTACCTTGTTAAATTAGTATATACATAAGTTATATTACAGGTCTTGAAGTATTTTAAAAGTTAAGTTAGAAGGATCTATTTAGTTTGCAAACAAGTTTGAAAACATTCAAACTATGTTCTTGTTGTTAAACTTTTGTACCACAAAATAAGATAGCTATATATATATGAATCGAATAAGGTTATGAACATAGTTACTACCTCAAGTTCCTTGGATAAGTTTGCTGTAAAAGAGGAGTAAGAAGCTAGAATCAAAAGGGTGATAGAAGTGGATGAAAGATTGGAAGTAAGTTGGTGTTCTTGGAGGGTTTTCTTGAAGTGTTTTTGTATGGTTTTCTTATGGTGTTTTAGTATGGTTTTTGAAGCTAGATCTTCAAGGTAAGTTGCTGAATTGTTATGGAGTTTAAGACTCTTGAATGTGTGTGTGTTTTTAGCTAGAGAATGGAAGTAAAAATGAACTAAAATGATGATACATATATACACCATAAAAAACGTGTTTCATGGGCATACATGGACAAATTTTAGTTTGTAATCTTGCTAATTAGTCTTGCAATCATACAAAAGTAATTACCTAGCTCTAAGGGCATGAATAATGGCTGGTTAGGTGGTGATTTTGATGTGTATTTACTATTAGTAAATACGTATAGGAGCTAGGTATGATACGAGTACAAATACTCTAGGTATACGTATAGAAATTTTGTGAAAAATGAAATGAGGATTCAAATATAGCTATCTTTTGTGAATACACTTATATGGTTTTATGTATTTAAGTTCTTTAAAAGTAATTAAATACATTACTTATACAATATATGTATAACATTATAAGTCTTAAGTATATATGTCAAATAACGTTACGTATTGTTATCGTTTTGAAAACTTAAGTTAGTAGTTTCAAAATACACATATAACTTGTTGTTATTAATATAAAATGAGGTATTAAATCATTCTTTAATCATGTTAAATATGTATATATACATATATATACACAGACGTATAATTATCATATATTGTATAGTTCGTGATATCATCGGTCAAACTAGACGGTCAAACGTTGTATAAAACTCTTTTCGGAAATATAAGTCTCAACAATTTGGATTACTTATCATGTTGGTAAGGTTTAATTTATGTAAATATCAATCTTATAAGTATAGAACGATCGAAAAAGTGCGGGTCGTTACATTACCTCCCCGTTAAATAAATTTCGTCCCGAAATTTTAAAATTGTACCTATTTTGCGTTATCGAGAAACAAGTGCGGATACTTTCGTTTCATCTGATCCTCGCGTTCCCAAGTAAACTCGGGACCTCTTCTAGTATTCCAACGAACCTTAACAATCGGTATATTACTCTGTTTGAGCTGTTTAACTTCACGGTCCATGATTTCGATTGGTTCTTCGACGAATTGTAGTTTCTCGTCGACATGGATTTCTTCAAGAGGAATGGTGAGGTCTTCCTTTGCAAGACACTTCTTAAGGTTTGAGACGTGAAAGGTATTATGTACTCCGGCGAGTTGTTGTGGTAACTCGAGTCGATAAGCTACCGGTCCAATGCGTTCGATGATCTTAAACTTGCCTACGTATCTTGGGTTCAGTTTACCCCTTTTGCCGAAACGTATTACACCTTTCCAAGGTGACACCTTTAGCATAACCATGTCCCCGACCTGAAACTCTAATGGTTTCCTTCGAACATCGGCGTAGCTCTTTTGGCGACTACGGGCTGTTTTCAATCTCTCCTTGATTTGCACTATCTTCTCAGTCGTTTCATGTATGATCTCGGGACCAGTTAAATGTCGATCTCCTACTTCATTCCAACAGATAGGAGATCTACACTTCCTTCCGTACAATGCTTCGAATGGCGCAGCTCCAATGCTCGCATGATAACTATTATTATACGAGAATTCTGCTAACGGTAGATATTTATCCCATCCGTTTCCAAAATCGATCACACATGCCCTGAGCATGTCTTCGAGAGTCTGAATCGTTCTCTCACTCTGTCCATCGGTTTGTGGATGATATGCGGTACTCATATCCAACCGAGTTCCTAGTGCCTCCTGTAGTGATTGCCAAAATTTTGAAGTAAATCTACTATCACGATCGGATATAATGGAAATAGGTATTCCATGCCTTGAAACTATTTCCTTTATATATAATCGTAATAATTTCTCCATTCTATCTGTTTCCTTTATAGGCAAGAAATGTGCAGATTTGGTAAGACGATCAACAATTACCCAAATGGTGTCGTATCCCCAGGCAGTCTTTGGTAACTTCGTGATGAAATCCATGGTAATACCATCCCATTTCCATTCTGGGATTTCTGGTTGTTTAAGTAACCCTGACGGCTTTTGGTGTTCTGCTTTGACTTTGGAACAAGTTAAACATTCCCCAACATATGTTGCAACGTCTGTCTTCAAATTAGGCCACCAATAATGCGTCTTAAGATCTTGGTACATCTTTCCAACTCCAGGATGTATCGAATATCTTGTCTTATGTGCCTCGTTCAATATCAACTTCCTTAATCCACCCAACTTCGGTACCCAAATACGATTTGCAAAATATCGAATTCCATCTTCCCGCATAACGAGTTGCTTCTCATACTTCTTCATTATTTCATTTCCTATATTTTCTTTAGTAAGTGCTTCTCGTTGAACTTCTTTGATTTGTGAGTTGAGATTCATGCGAATTTTTATGTTCATCGCTCGTACTCGAATTGGTTCTCGTTCCTTTCTGCTTAGAGCATCGGCCACCACGTTCGCCTTCCCGGGATGATAACGAATTTCACAATCATAGTCGTTTATCAGCTCGACCCACCTACGTTGCCTCATGTTCAGCTGTTTTTGATCGAAAATATGTTGAAGGCTTTTATGATCAGTAAACACAGTGAATTTAACCCCATACAAGTAGTGTCTCCACATCTTCAATGCAAACACGACTGCTCCTAATTCTAGATCATGCGTCGTATAATTTCGCTCGTGAATCTTCAATTGTCGGGATGCGAATGCAATAACTTTCTTCCGTTGCATAAGAACACAACCAAAACCTTGTCGCGAAGCGTCACAATATATTTCGAAATCATCGTTCCCTTCTGGTAACGATAATATAGGTGCCGTAGTTAACTTCTTCTTCAGTATTTGAAATGCGTTCTCCTGCTCCGAGGTCCATTCGTATTTCTTCCCTTTTTGCGTTAATGCTGTCAACGGCTTAGCTATTCGAGAAAAATCTTGAATAAACCTTCTATAATAACCGGCTAAACCCAAAAATTGGCGTATCTGCATTGGTGTCTTAGGAGTCTCCCATTTTTCAATGGCTTCAATTTTTGCTGGATCAACCTGAATTCCTTTGCTACTAACAACGTGGCCAAGAAATTGTACTTCTTTCAACCAGAAAGCACACTTAGAAAATTTAGCATATAGCTGTTCTTTTCTCAACAACTCTAATATCAACCTTAAATGCTGCTCATGCTCTTGCTCACTCTTGGAATAGATAAGAATATCATCAATGAAAACGATAACAAACTTATCTAAATACGGACTACAAACTCGATTCATGAGGTCCATGAATACAGCTGGCGCATTCGTCAATCCAAACGGCATAACCAAAAATTCGTAATGACCATAACGTGTCCGAAAAGCAGTTTTCGGAATATCCTCTTCTTTGACGCGTAGTTGATGATAGCCCGATCTTAAGTCAATTTTTGAATAAACACATGATCCTTGCAATTGATCAAATAAGTCATCAATTCTCGGTAGTGGATACCGATTCTTGATAGTTAACTTATTTAATTCACGATAGTCTATACACATCCTAAAAGATCCATCTTTCTTCTTAACAAACAAAATTGGAGCTCCCCACGGTGAAGTACTCGGTCGTATGAATCCACGGTCCAGTAATTCTTTTAACTGACTTTGAAGTTCTTTTAACTCGGACGGTGCAAGTCTATATGGAGCACGAGCCACTGGTGCAGCTCCTGGTACTAAATCTATTTGAAATTCTACCGATCTAAATGGATGTAATCCCGGCAATTCTTCCGGAAAAACTTCAGGAAAATCTCTTGCCACAGGCACGTCGTTGATGCACTTTTCTTTCTTTTCGACTTTATTAACATGTGCTAAAATAGCGTAACATCCCTTTTCTAAACACTTCTTGGCTTTCAAACAGCTAATGAGTTTTAGCTTTGAATCACCCTTCTCTCCGTAAATCATCACCGGCATTTTATCCTTACCAGGAATACGAATTGCCTTCTTGGCACAAACAACTTCCGCTCCTATTTTGGACATCCAGTCCATGCCAACTATTACATCAAAACCTCCTAATTCTACGGGTATTAAGTCGATTTTAAACGTTTCTCCGGCTAGATTTATTTCACAATCACGACAAATTTTATCGGCTTTAATTAGCTTACCATTAGCTAACTCAATCAAGTACTTAGCATCTAGAGGTAATGATGAACAATTCAATTTAGTGTAAAAATTTCTACACACATAACTTCTATCGGCGCCAGTATCAAATAAAATAGATGCTGATAAGTTATTAATGGTAAACGTACCCGTAACAAGCTCCGGGTCTTCTCGTGCCTCTCTAGCATTAATAACAAACGCTCTTCCACGTGCAGGTCCGCCATTCTGATTCGGGCACTGGCTCTTATAATGACCTTGTTTTCCACACCCAAAACAAGTAATGTTAGCCAAAGCAGTTCTATTTGCGTTGGTGGCAGGAGTCTTGTTACCATTTGCATTTGTAACGAGAGCCTTACAATCTTCAGCAAGATGTCCCTGTCTATTGCATTTAGTGCACAACACACTACAGTAACCAAAATGATGTTTGTGACAACGGTTGCATAAAGGACTTTGTCCTTTGTAACCAAAGCCTGAACCGCTACCCGCACCTTTCGTGGTTTCTTGTTTCTTATAAGGTTGTTGTTGGTTACCTTGATCATAACCTCCATTCCACTTTTTCTTGTTCCCCAATACCTTCACCTCAGTATTGAATGCTTTCTTGTCCAAAATGACCTGATCCATTAGCTCGTTTGCCATGGTTATAGCTTCATGAATTGTCTTAGGTTTCGATGCTGTAACGTTTGCCTTGACCTTTTTGGGCAAACCACCTTTGTACATTTCAATCTTCCGTGCTTCGGTTGGAACCAATTCAGGACATAGCAAAACTAATTCCATGAATCGCTGGTTGTAGTTGGTGATTTCAGTACCAACCACCTTCAAACTTCGTAACTCATCTTCTAACTTAATAACCTCATTCCTTGGACAATACTCGGTGATTATCATTGCTTTGAATTCTTCCCATGGAGTATCATAAGCTACATCTCCTCCTACCGCCTTCACATAATTCTTCCACCATGTGAGTGCACTATCTTGTAAAGTGCACGATGCAAACTTGGTCATGTCTTTTTCATCACAACCGCTGATTTTGAACAGCCTTCACATAATAGTGCACTCACAACCGGTTGTGATGAAAAAGACATGACCAAGTTTGCATCGTGCACTTTACAAGATAGTGCACTCACATGGTGGAAGAATTATGTGAAGGCGGTAGGAGGAGATGTAGCTTATGATACTCCATGGGAAGAATTCAAAGCAATGATAATCACCGAGTATTGTCCAAGGAATGAGGTTATTAAGTTAGAAGATGAGTTACGAAGTTTGAAGGTGGTTGGTACTGAAATCACCAACTACAACCAGCGATTCATGGAATTAGTTTTGCTATGTCCTGAATTGGTTCCAACCGAAGCACGGAAGATTGAAATGTACAAAGGTGGTTTGCCCAAAAAGGTCAAGGCAAACGTTACAGCATCGAAACCTAAGACAATTCATGAAGCTATAACCATGGCAAACGAGCTAATGGATCAGGTCATTTTGGACAAGAAAGCATTCAATACTGAGGTGAAGGTATTGGGGAACAAGAAAAAGTGGAATGGAGGTTATGATCAAGGTAACCAACAACAACCTTATAAGAAACAAGAAACCACGAAAGGTGCGGGTAGCGGTTCAGGCTTTGGTTACAAAGGACAAAGTCCTTTATGCAACCGTTGTCACAAACATCATTTTGGTTACTGTAGTGTGTTGTGCACTAAATGCAATAGACAGGGACATCTTGCTGAAGATTGTAAGGCTCTCGTTACAAATGCAAATGGTAACAAGACTCCTGCCACCAACGCAAATAGAACTGCTTTGGCTAACATTACTTGTTTTGGGTGTGGAAAACAAGGTCATTATAAGAGCCAGTGCCCGAATCAGAATGGCGGACCTGCACGTGGAAGAGTGTTTGTTATTAATGCTAGAGAGGCACGAGAAGACCCGGAGCTTGTTACGGGTACGTTTACCATTAATAACTTATCAGCATCTATTTTATTTGATACTGGCGCCGATAGAAGTTATGTGTGTAGAAATTTTTACACTAAATTGAATTGTTCATCATTACCTCTAGATGCTAAGTACTTGATTGAGTTAGCTAATGGTAAGCTAATTAAAGCCGATAAAATTTGTCGTGATTGTGAAATAAATCTAGCCGGAGAAACGTTTAAAATCGACTTAATACCCGTAGAATTAGGAGGTTTTGATGTAATAGTTGGCATGGACTGGATGTCCAAAATAGGAGCGGAAGTTGTTTGTGCCAAGAAGGCAATTCGTATTCCTGGTAAGGATAAAATGCCGGTGATGATTTACGGAGAGAAGGGTGATTCAAAGCTAAAACTCATTAGCTGTTTGAAAGCCAAGAAGTGTTTAGAAAAGGGATGTTACGCTATTTTAGCACATGTTAATAAAGTCGAAAAGAAAGAAAAGTGCATCAACGACGTGCCTGTGGCAAGAGATTTTCCTGAAGTTTTTCCGGAAGAATTGCCGGGATTACCTCCATTTAGATCGGTAGAATTTCAAATAGATTTAGTACCAGGAGCTGCACCAGTGGCTCGTGCTCCATATAGACTTGCACCGTCCGAGTTAAAAGAACTTCAAAGTCAGTTAAAAGAATTACTGGACCGTGGATTCATACGACCGAGTACTTCACCGTGGGGAGCTCCAATTTTGTTTGTTAAGAAGAAAGATGGATCTTTTAGGATGTGTATAGACTATCGTGAATTAAATAAGTTAACTATCAAGAATCGGTATCCACTACCGAGAATTGATGACTTATTTGATCAATTGCAAGGATCATGTGTTTATTCAAAAATCGACTTAAGATCGGGCTATCATCAACTACGCGTCAAAGAAGAGGATATTCCGAAAACTGCTTTTCGGACACGTTATGGTCATTACGAATTTTTGGTTATGCCGTTTGGATTGACGAATGCGCCAGCTGTATTCATGGACCTCATGAATCGAGTTTGTAGTCCGTATTTAGATAAGTTTGTTATCGTTTTCATTGATGATATTCTTATCTATTCCAAGAGTGAGCAAGAGCATGAGCAGCATTTAAGGTTGATATTAGAGTTGTTGAGAAAAGAACAGCTATATGCTAAATTTTCTAAGTGTGCTTTCTGGTTGAAAGAAGTACAATTTCTTGGCCACGTTGTTAGTAGCAAAGGAATTCAGGTTGATCCAGCAAAAATTGAAGCCATTGAAAAATGGGAGACTCCTAAGACACCAATGCAGATACGCCAATTTTTGGGTTTAGCCGGTTATTATAGAAGGTTTATTCAAGATTTTTCTCGAATAGCTAAGCCGTTGACAGCATTAACGCAAAAAGGGAAGAAATACGAATGGACCTCGGAGCAGGAGAACGCATTTCAAATACTGAAGAAGAAGTTAACTACGGCACCTATATTATCGTTACCAGAAGGGAACGATAATTTCGAAATATATTGTGACGCTTCGCGACAAGGTTTTGGTTGTGTTCTTATGCAACGGAAGAAAGTTATTGCATTAGCATCCCGACAATTGAAGATTCACGAGCGAAATTATACGACGCATGATCTAGAATTAGGAGCAGTCGTGTTTGCATTGAAGATGTGGAGACACTACTTGTATGGGGTTAAATTCACTGTGTTTACTGATCATAAAAGCCTTAAACATATTTTCGATCAAAAACAGCTGAACATGAGGCAACGTAGGTGGGTCGAGCTGATAAACGACTATGATTGTGAAATTCGTTATCATCCCGGGAAGGCGAACGTGGTGGCCGATGCTCTAAGCAGAAAGGAACGAGAACCAATTCGAGTACGAGCGATGAACATAAAAATTCGCATGAATCTCAACTCACAAATCAAAGAAGTTCAACGAGAAGCACTTACTAAAGAAAATATAGGAAATGAAATAATGAAGAAGTATGAGAAGCAACTCGTTATGCGGGAAGATGGAATTCGATATTTTGCAAATCGTATTTGGGTACCGAAGTTGGGTGGATTAAGGAAGTTGATATTGAACGAGGCACATAAGACAAGATATTCGATACATCCTGGAGTTGGAAAGATGTACCAAGATCTTAAGACGCATTATTGGTGGCCTAATTTGAAGACAGACGTTGCAACATATGTTGGGGAATGTTTAACTTGTTCCAAAGTCAAAGCAGAACACCAAAAGCCGTCAGGGTTACTTCAACAACCAGAAATCCCAGAATGGAAATGGGATGGTATTACCATGGATTTCATCACGAAGTTACCAAAGACTGCCTGGGGATACGACACCATTTGGGTAATTGTTGATCGTCTTACCAAATCTGCACATTTCTTGCCTATAAAGGAAACAGATAGAATGGAGAAATTATTACGATTATATATAAAGGAAATAGTTTCAAGGCATGGAATACCTATTTCCATTATATCCGATCGTGATAGTAGATTTACTTCAAAATTTTGGCAATCACTACAGGAGGCACTAGGAACTCGGTTGGATATGAGTACCGCATATCATCCACAAACCGATGGACAGAGTGAGAGAACGATTCAGACTCTCGAAGACATGCTCAGGGCATGTGTGATCGATTTTGGAAACGGATGGGATAAATATCTACCGTTAGCAGAATTCTCGTATAATAATAGTTATCATGCGAGCATTGGAGCTGCGCCATTCGAAGCATTGTACGGAAGGAAGTGTAGATCTCCTATCTGTTGGAATGAAGTAGGAGATCGACATTTAACTGGTCCCGAGATCATACATGAAACGACTGAGAAGATAGTGCAAATCAAGGAGAGATTGAAAACAGCCCGTAGTCGCCAAAAGAGCTACGCCGATGTTCGAAGGAAACCATTAGAGTTTCAGGTCGGGGACATGGTTATGCTAAAGGTGTCACCTTGGAAAGGTGTAATACGTTTCGGCAAAAGGGGTAAACTGAACCCAAGATACGTAGGCCCGTTTAAGATCATCGAACGCATTGGACCGGTAGCTTATCGACTCGAGTTACCACAACAACTCGCCGGAGTACATAATACCTTTCACGTCTCAAACCTTAAGAAGTGTCTTGCAAAGGAAGACCTCACCATTCCTCTTGAAGAAATCCATGTCGACGAGAAACTACAATTCGTCGAAGAACCAATCGAAATCATGGACCGTGAAGTTAAACAGCTCAAACAGAGTAATATACCGATTGTTAAGGTTCGTTGGAATACTAGAAGAGGTCCCGAGTTTACTTGGGAACGCGAGGATCAGATGAAACGAAAGTATCCGCACTTGTTTCTCGATAACGCAAAATAGGTACAATTTTAAAATTTCGGGACGAAATTTATTTAACGGGGAGGTAATGTAACGACCCGCACTTTTTCGATCGTTCTATACTTATAAGATTGATATTTACATAAATTAAACCTTACCAACATGATAAGTAATCCAAATTGTTGAGACTTATATTTCCGAAAAGAGTTTTATACAACGTTTGACCGTCTAGTTTGACCGATGATATCACGAACTATACAATATATGATAATTATACGTCTGTGTATATATATGTATATATACATATTTAACATGATTAAAGAATGATTTAATACCTCATTTTATATTAATAACAACAAGTTATATGTGTATTTTGAAACTACTAACTTAAGTTTTCAAAACGATAACAATACGTAACGTTATTTGACATATATACTTAAGACTTATAATGTTATACATATATTGTATAAGTAATGTATTTAATTACTTTTAAAGAACTTAAATACATAAAACCATATAAGTGTATTCACAAAAGATAGCTATATTTGAATCCTCATTTCATTTTTCACAAAATTTCTATACGTATACCTAGAGTATTTGTACTCGTATCATACCTAGCTCCTATACGTATTTACTAATAGTAAATACACATCAAAATCACCACCTAACTAGCCATTATTCATGCCCTTAGAGCTAGGTAATTACTTTTGTATGATTGCAAGACTAATTAGCAAGATTACAAACTAAAATTTGTCCATGTATGCCCATGAAACACGTTTTTTATGGTGTATATATGTATCATCATTTTAGTTCATTTTTACTTCCATTCTCTAGCTAAAAACACACACACATTCAAGAGTCTTAAACTCCATAACAATTCAGCAACTTACCTTGAAGATCTAGCTTCAAAAACCATACTAAAACACCATAAGAAAACCATACAAAAACACTTCAAGAAAACCCTCCAAGAACACCAACTTACTTCCAATCTTTCATCCACTTCTATCACCCTTTTGATTCTAGCTTCTTACTCCTCTT
This sequence comes from Rutidosis leptorrhynchoides, assembly GCF_046630445.1. Classification (NCBI taxonomy): domain Eukaryota; kingdom Viridiplantae; phylum Streptophyta; class Magnoliopsida; order Asterales; family Asteraceae; genus Rutidosis; species Rutidosis leptorrhynchoides. The sequence goes on along the minus strand of NC_092340.1, from coordinate 187,587,326 downwards.
TTACAGCAAACTTATCCAAGGAACTTGAGGTAGTAACTATGTTCATAACCTTATTCAATTCAAATATATATAGCTATCTTATTTTGTGGTACAAAAGTTTAACAACAAGAACATAGTTTGAATGTTTTCAAACTTGTTTGCAAACTAAATAGATCCTTCTAACTTAACTTTTAAAATACTTCAAGACCTGTAATATAACTTATGTATATACTAATTTAACAAGGTAAAACTTGGTTTTTCAAAGTATAAGTATTTTTAGAAAAATGGTCCTTAAATGATTTTGTTGTAACAAAAATGTTTAACTTCATATGTTTCACTAATGTTTCACTTATGCCGTATGATTTTGAATACAAACCAAGGTATTTACAGTTCATAGTCTTAAAGAAGAACTCGATCCAAGAAGATGGCAATTTGAATCAACGAAAACGGATTTGTAACGAAGAAACTATGACCGAAACAAAATTGGTTATCCTAGATCATTTCAACTACGGGATCAATTGGAAAAAAATGATATAAATCACATATTTCTAAGATAACATGATATTTTATATATATGTACTTATAATTCAATTTTATATGGTTCAGGATCACCCGTAAACAATACGAGAAGATTAATCATAAGATCCCATGTTTGTACGCAACACGTCATTTGACAACACCGGTACTTTATGTACGCAACACGTCATTTGACAACACCGGTACCATGGGTCAAGATTAATCTCGACCAACACATATACGATGGGGTTTTATTGATTTCGTTGGGGGTTTTATTTATTTCATTGCGGGTATATTAAACATCTAAAAATGAACCATTAAAATTGAATTACTAACATCGGACTGCTAACTACGGACTAAGGAATTATTCAAAGTATTAAAAGTATAACAAGTATATATTTATAACGTTTGTTTAAAAATGAAAACATATTGATATATTATATATGGATAGGTTCGTGATATCAACCGGAAGACCGAGTCAAAATATATATATCATCAAGACAAGAGTGAGTATATAGTCCCACTTTTAAACTCTAAATATTTCGGGATGAGAATACATGTATTTTATGTTTTACGTTATGGACACAAGTAACTGAAAAATATATTCTACGTTGAGTTGTACCACTGGCATACTTCCCTGTAGCTTGGTAACTGTTATTTACAGCGGTATTGTAAACGCGAATCCTGTTGATAGATCTATCGGGCCTGACAACCCCAATCGGACTGGACGACCAGTATTCAACGGTTGCACAGTACTTCGTTTTGTGACTACACTTGGTACGGTGTAGTAAGATTTCATATTAAAGGGAATATGCGACGTGAAAATGTTAAGTATGGTTACCAAGTGCTCAACCACTTAGAATATTTTTATTGAAATGTTTATATACGAAATCTTGTGGTCTATATATATATATTGCTGCGCACTAAACCTATATCTCACCAACTTTATGTTGACGTTTTTAAACATGTTTATTCTCAGGTGATAATTAAAGCTTCCGCTGCATTATGTTGAATCTAAGCAGGATCATGCGTACTCATATTTGTGTCAAAAATAAAACTGCATATCCGAGGACGTGTGTTGTAAAATATGCTAGAAATCGTGTTGTTATTATCATTTGTAAAGTTTGTAAGTCGAAGATTATCGTTAAACGATAATCATCTTTTTATTGTCTAAAGCTTGTAACAAAAATAATGGTTTGGTTTGTAATGTATAATATATGCAGTTTTCCTTTTTAAAAATGTCGCATATAGAGGTCAATACCTCGCAATGAAATCATACGTTATCTAACACGTTCTTATTGTATAGATAACTTTTTAAAGTCAACATAAAGTTGGTGAGATATATAGGTTTGATGCTAGCAGCGTAATAACTATGGACCACAAGATTTCATATTTATAAACATAATACACTCGCAAGTGTATGAAAAGCATTCCAAGCAGTGGGCACCCGGTAACTAGCCTTAACAAGAGTGTGTACCCCTGAGTTATAATAATATGTGCACCGAATCAAGTGCGTTCCGTTAACCTCGAAGTACTAAACACCCGTTCTTCTAGTTTAGTAGTGACTAGAACAACATCTGGGTGGGGGTGTAAAACCCGATAGATCTATCTTTAGGATTCGCGCCTACCAGTTCATAAACCAATAGTTAAAGTTACCAAGCTAGGGGATTTTTGATTCAAACCCATGTAGAACGTAATTTTAGTCACTTGTGTCCATACCGTAAATCATTTATAAAAAAAAAATAGCGCATGTATTCTCAGCCCAAAAATATTTAGAGTTTAAAAGGGACTATATACTCACCATACTGTATTTTGTAGTAAAAATACATTTAACATCATTGAACAAATGTAGGGTTGGCCTTGGATTCACGAACCTATATCAATTATATATGTTAACACATAATTGAAGTCAACTAATTTCACCTATTAATTATATAATACTTATATAATAAATGTTAATGTCTATTTAATATTTTAGGTAATATTAATATGACTATATGTCAAATATTTTTATATTTATTTAAAAATATTGTTAATATTAATAATAAAAAGAATTTTAAAAAAAAAAAAAAAATAATAATAATATTAATGATAATAATAATAATAATAGTAAATATACCTTAATAATCATAGAAATGATTATAATAATAATAATGAAATTTTAATAAAAATGATAATTTTGATTCTTTTAGTGATAATGATAATAATAATAATAATAATAATAATAATAATAATAATAATAATAATAATAATAATAATAATAACAACTACCTCAAGAATAAGTCTCAAAAATGATTGCACTTGACCGGGCTCGAACCCGCGACTTTCCGCTAACCAACTAACTTCCTTAACCATATTTATTACGATCATTATTATAATCGTAATCTTAATCATACTCTTATAAACTGTCATCACCATCTTTTATATTATCCTCTTATTATCATATCATTATCATCTATATTATTGTGATATCGTCATCATCATTAACGTTAACACCCTTATCGGTTATTATCTTTATCTAGATTTTTTTATTATTATCATCAAGTCATCATGTCTTCTCATGTTCTATTATCCATGTCATTATAATCATAATCATAATTATAACAACATCATCCTATCATCTCCTCGTCTTCATCAGCTGAAACCAAAACGTACAGCAATAGCAATACGCCAAGCAACAGTATTTAGCCCAAGTGATTTGTTGGGCCGATTAGGTCTGATTATACATATATTGTGTAATGGGCTTCGGCCCACACTACATCAAAAGCCCAACAATAAAATGTAAATTAAAACTGCCCATGTTTGTCACGTTAGAATGTTATACAGAAATTGAATCACTGACAGCTCATATTCCAGCTCATTGTTCCACCATCGCCTTTCATTATCTCACATAATTTAATTCGTGGATAAAGTTGCAGCAACGACAGGAAGCCAGCTGTAGAGTTTTGTCATAATTGAAACCGAAAAGAATTATGCAAAAGCTTCATCTTTTCTTTCCACTATCATCATCTTTATATTTACTGTTACAGGAATTAGGTCTTCGTGGTTACCAAAGGAAATAGCAGCATCTTCGATGGATCTTGTGTGTTTATGGTTTCACAAAGTAAAACAGAAAACGTCGAGCGAAATAAAGTAGCAGCATAGATGATGATAGGTGTTATCGAGAAAGAAGAAAACAGCTGTAACATTAAAGTGGTTTTGGGGGTTTTCGAATAGAAAACAAGAGGGATAGAGAGAGAAGTGGTTGTGATGATCGTCTTACACGGTAACAAAAGCTTGGTCATGGTTATATATATGGTGACGGTTTTATGATGGGTTGTGGAGATAGTATACCGATAGTTTGAAGGTGGTTCTTGGTGTTACGTTTAGTGGAGATGGGTGTTTTAAAAGTTGCAGTAGTAGTAGCAGACCCAGAAGACGATAGTAACAAGATTAGAAGGGTTTGGGTGGTTTTAAAATCGAATGGAAACAGATGGAATAGCAGCTGTGATTTTCGAGGTGATGATTGTTTGGGTTGAGGTGATGTTCGTCAAAACAGAAAAGAAAAATATCAAAATAGTTTGATGGTTATTTGATGATCGAGAGTTGGTGAAGTTCTTGGGTTTTAATTGAGTATTAATCAAAATTTAATGTTGTGCTTTGGTCTTGATTCTTGGGTTTGTTTTGATATTGATACAAAGGAAAATATGTAATTGTAGGTTTCATGGAATGGTGATTAATACGGTTTGTGGGTTTCGAACTTAACAAAAACAAGTATTACCGTAGTAGCAAAAATAAATGGGTGCTCTATGGGGCATAAAACGTGTGATTAAGGTGGTTTAACACAAAGATGGTGTGGTGGGAATAGGATGACAGTTTTAATGAAAGGTGGTGGTGAGTGTGGTTGATATATAACGGAGGTGGTGATTGTAAGGTGGTCCACGACGTGAGATAGAGAGAAAGCGTTTCACGGCGGTTGGTGATGATCATGGTGGTGGTGCCGGGACAAGAAGAGAAGGAGAAAGATATTGTGGGCTGCGTTCGATCAGAGAAAACAGAAATAAATGGTGGTGATGTTCTATGATTAACAAATGGAATGAGATGTTAATGTATGCATATCATGTATATATATAAATCGTTTTATGGTGAAGTCAAAGAGAATTATAGTAATTTCACTCATAATACAAATGATCACGGGTTAGCAATAAACAGAAGAAGAAAACAAATCACAGCTGTAAACACGTATGTATATATACATATTATCTGTATTTAAAATTAATAATAATAATAATAATAATAATAATTAATAAAGATAATGATACTTAAAAAAAATGATACATAACATTTAATTGGTAATAACAATAATACTAATAATTATTATCATACTAGTACATAAAGGTTTTCAATTTCGATAATACAGATATTAATATTAATCATAAATAATAACATTTATCTATTTACACGTAATTGTTCGTGAATCGTCAGGCTTGGTCAAAGGTTAACTAATTATCCAGATATAGATTTCAGACTTTCTAGGCTCAACATTAAGGTTTTTGCTTATCGTGTCGGAATCATATAGAGTTTAGAGTTTAAATTTGGTCGGAAATTTCCGGGTCGTTACAGTACCCACCTGTTAAAGAAATTTCGTCCCCGAAATTTGGTAGAGGTTGTCATAAATAACAATTGGAATGTTTTCATGACGAATATGAGGTAATAATAGAGTATTATCATTATAGGAAGATATGAATAAAACGATTCGATTATGCAAAGCGCACGAGTGAAGCTATCACAAAAGAATGAAATGAGTGAATGTGGAATTGTTTTAACCGGTGACGTGATTAGGATTGATTTCCAGAATTTAAGGGATTTAAAGAACATCTTATGTAATAAGATTTGGTTCTTTGACGATTTAGGAAACAGGATCTCCTTTGATTTAATGTGGTAATATGTTTCGATTTCTCTGTCAGATATTTCACTATAATTCCACTTCTTTCTTTCCTATATCTTCCATATCTTTCATCTTTTACTCTTCCTCCTTAACTCTTACTTTAAAGCATTCATCAATATGCTTCATCCAGTCCTTATTCTTGATATACTCTTAACTTTTGTATCTGTGATTCTTCTTTTCCATCTATCGCCAGAAGAATCTATTCACTTTTATATTTTCCTTGGAATTATAATGTTTCTAATTCTCCCGTGTCTTTACGTTGCAATACGCATTGATATACACGGTTTGTAATTTCTGGGTGGTTGTTGGGTTTTATATTTTCCCTTATATCTCGATGTTTCTACTTCTGTCTTCTATAATCATTGTCATCCACAGTTAATGCTTTCTTCCATTTGCTGCGATCCATATCCCAAATTCTACTTTGAAGCTTCATTCTTTCGTTTCCTCTTCTTGCGTTTAAGCGTCTCTTGTAATGGTCCGGAATTCGTAGGTATGAGATTTGGAATGAACATAGCTAATACTCTAAGAAAGAAAGGGTATTGGCACGATTTTGATTTGTTAAATTACCAGAATACCCTGGAAAAGATAGATCTATCAAGACGATATGTTCGTAGTACGCTTGGGAATTGGATAGAATGTAAGAGCCGTGTTACATGGCACATGATAACGGTACTGTGAATCATCACATTCCATTAGAAACTTAACATAACTTACTGTAATATAATGAAGTTGATCAAGTTTCATTATATTATACTAATTCATGCGTCAGTTCCTAACACTACTTCAAAACATTCATATTTTAAATTCGAAGGTTTCAGAATTTAGAAACTAACACAGTTTCTTTTATGATGTGATACAGATAGCGCGAGAAGATAGATGATTTCCGATAAGAATAGTTATAAAAATATCTTCAGAAACATTGAGGATATTTATAATGAAAGATATGATAATATCTTGGAACTTCTAATGCCGAAGGATGATGATGAAGAATAGTGTTAGCAAAGGTTTTAGAGTAAGGAGTAGGGTATGTACTAAGGATTTCAGCAGGCACTGAATCTTTTAAATTCTTTGAAGTCAAACTTATTCTTTGTGATTTGTCCACGGCTTACTTCATAGTTTCGCATAATCCGCTTTTTGATACTAAATTTTCTATTGAGTGTTTCCAATACTTCGTTCTTTATCATCAACTGTTGGCTATTAAGACCATCTACAACATGCTGCTTCGTCAGCATTCTCAAAGTTAACGGATCTGGGTCGTCGGTTATCAAACTGAGGTGGTTTCAGGAGAATTGTATCTTTAGATGGTTAAACGCTGATGATGGAATATAAAAGATTCTCCGGTAACGACAGCGAAAGAATAACGTGTATATATATCGAAACTAACCTTTCTGAGAAGTCGAGGTTAACTTGCTGGAGCTGTGACAAAATTGGCTAATTTGAACTATTATATATATATTAAATAGTTGGTATTTATTTCACCTACAATCACCGATATACGTATCTATTCACCCCAGATTTACCATTTCCATTTCAATTTTAAATTTGGATTTTTATCTATCAGAATCCAACAAGTGGCATAAAGAAGAAACATTGGACAAATTAAAAATTTTTAGAAACACACGAATTAACTAATTGAAATCTGTTAAGGATTCCACGCTAACTGTTCCTAGTTAACTGTTCCCAGCTAACTGTTAATTCCGTATTACATTTTATCGCAATTTAGTTTATTGTCATTTAAGTTCTGTTATTTATTTTACGCACTTTAAATAACGGGACACGTATACAAGGTTTCGACCTATCATATCGACCCATCTATATATATATTTCGGAACAACCATAGACACTCTATATGTGAATGTTGGAGTTGGCTATACAGGGTTGAGGTTGATTCCAAAATATATATATACTTTGAGTTGTGATCGACACTGAGATTGGTACACGGGTCACGATACGTATTAGTTAATTCAAATATTATATATTTAATTTATATATGAATATATTGGATCATTGTACAATCGGACTATTGGACTGCTAACTTTGGACAATTAAAATGAATTAAAATATTGATTATAACATATGAAACTAAACTAATCTTCAAGTTTGCCACTTGATTCCATCCTAAACCTCATTTGTATCTCGACGTTTACAATCCGCGTACAAACCTATCAGGATTCTTGAAAATACCTCAATCGAGAAGTTGAACCGACCGCACTTCATCTACAGAAGAAAAGATCTATACACATGAAAAACTCTTGAACCCAAAGTCATAGTTTAACACGTACCGTGACGAATTCTTTAGCATTTATTAGCAAAAACAACCTTACGATTCCTTTTCAAAGTAGCCAATTTTGTCACAGCTTCAGCAGAACAACTTCGACCTTTCATTCGAATAAGTCTTATTATAACTTTGATATATACGATTGGTTTTCCTCATCGTTACCGGGGAACCTTTCATACTCCGCCATGTTATCATCAGCATTTAATCATCTAAAAACACAATTCGCCCAAAAACACCTCGGATTGATAATCGACGATTCAGATATAACTGCATTAAATGCAGAGGAAACAGTAAAATTTTAGATGGCCTAAATGGCCAAAAGTTTGATGATAAATAAGGGAATATTAGGAACGCTCGATAGAAAATTTAGTGCTGAAAAATGGATTGAGTTAACCGTGAAGGAAACAAAGAACAAATACAAGGACTGAACCTGCTTTCAAAGAATTCAAATGATTCAGTGCCTGCTGAAACCGTTAGTAAGAACCCTACTCTTTATTCTAAACCTTTCCCGGATGATATTCTTCATCATCAACTTATCTTAGATATTATAAGATATCTTCATATCTTCCGTTATACAAATTCCCCATATTTCTGAAGATATTTTCACAACTATCTTTATCTGAAAACATTTACCACTTCGTAACATCTGCGTTACAACATAAAAGAAACTGTGTTAGTTTCTAAGTTCTAAAATCTTCGAGTTTAAATATGAATGTTTTGAAGTAGTGTTGGAAACTGATGCATGAATTAGTATAATATAATGAAACTTGATCAACTTCATTATATTACAGTAAGTCATGTTAAGTTTCTAATGGAATATGACGATTCACAGTACCGTCATCATGTGCCATGTTACACGGCTCTTACATTTTATCTAATCCTCAAACGTATTAGGAACATATCGTCTTGATAGTTCTATCTTTTCCAGGGTATTCTGGTAATTTAACAAATCAAAATTTTGCCAATACCCTTTCTTTCTTAGAACATTAGCTATGCTCGTTCCGAACCTCATACCTACGAATTCTGGACCATTACAAAGGATGCTTAGTTGAAGAGGAGGAAAAGAAAAAGAACGAAGCTCCGAAATAAAATTTTTAGTAAAGATCGCAGCAATTAGGAAAGAACATTAACTGTGGATAACAATGATTATAGAAAACAAAAGTAATAACATCGAAGTATAAGGAAAGATATAAAACCCAACAACCACCCAGAAACTACAAACCGTGTATATCAATACATATCGCAACGTAAAGACACGGGAGAATTAGAAACAATATAATTCCAAGGAAATCATAAAAGTGAATAGATTCTTCTGGCGACAGATGAAAGAGAAAAATGAAAGATATGAAAGTTAGAAGTATAATAAGAATCAACGAAAACGGATTTGTAACGAAGAAACTATGACCGAAACAAAATTGGTTATCCTAGATCATTTCAACTACGGGATCAATTGGAAAAAAATGATATAAATCACATATTTCTAAGATAACATGATATTTTATATATATGTACTTATAATTCAATTTTATATGGTTCAGGATCACCCGTAAACAATACGAGAAGATTAATCATAAGATCCCATGTTTGTACGCAACACGTCATTTGACAACACCGGTACTTTATGTACGCAACACGTCATTTGACAACACCGGTACCATGGGTCAAGATTAATCTCGACCAACACATATACGATGGGGTTTTATTGATTTCGTTGGGGGTTTTATTTATTTCATTGCGGGTATATTAAACATCTAAAAATGAACCATTAAAATTGAATTACTAACATCGGACTGCTAACTACGGACTAAGGAATTATTCAAAGTATTAAAAGTATAACAAGTATATATTTATAACGTTTGTTTAAAAATGAAAACATATTGATATATTATATATGGATAGGTTCGTGATATCAACCGGAAGACCGAGTCAAAATATATATATCATCAAGACAAGAGTGAGTATATAGTCCCACTTTTAAACTCTAAATATTTCGGGATGAGAATACATGTATTTTATGTTTTACGTTATGGACACAAGTAACTGAAAAATATATTCTACGTTGAGTTGTACCACTGGCATACTTCCCTGTAGCTTGGTAACTGTTATTTACAGCGGTATTGTAAACGCGAATCCTGTTGATAGATCTATCGGGCCTGACAACCCCAATCGGACTGGACGACCAGTATTCAACGGTTGCACAGTACTTCGTTTTGTGACTACACTTGGTACGGTGTAGTAAGATTTCATATTAAAGGGAATATGCGACATGAAAATGTTAAGTATGGTTACCAAGTGCTCAACCACTTAGAATATTTTTATTGAAATGTTTATATACGAAATCTTGTGGTCTATATATATATATTGCTGCGCACTAAACCTATATCTCACCAACTTTATGTTGACGTTTTTAAACATGTTTATTCTCAGGTGATAATTAAAGCTTCCGCTGCATTATGTTGAATCTAAGCAGGATCATGCGTACTCATATTTGTGTCAAAAATAAAACTGCATATCCGAGGACGTGTGTTGTAAAATATGCTAGAAATCGTGTTGTTATTATCATTTGTAAAGTTTGTAAGTCGAAGATTATCGTTAAACGATAATCATCTTTTTATTGTCTAAAGCTTGTAACAAAAATAATGGTTTGGTTTGTAATGTATAATATATGCAGTTTTCCTTTTTAAAAATGTCGCATATAGAGGTCAATACCTCGCAATGAAATCATACGTTATCTAACACGTTCTTATGGTTAAGGACGGGTTATGACATGTGGTATTCAAACCCCGTCCAAGTCCCCCTGGACGAAATCCTGGTGCCTTAGTATCTATTTTTGTTCGAGAGTTTAAACACGATCATGGACTATAACAATTTTTTTTTTATGCATCGGGCCATAACTTTTCAGCTGGACATGGGAGAATAATCGGGCCATAACTTTTATTTTGATTAATACTTGGGCCGTATATGTTAGGCCGAGTTTATCTAAGAACGTTGTTGGGCCGTTACTAATTAAGAAGACGAAAATAAGGTTTATATTGATTTAATTAAGATATTAAACAGAAAAACGGTAATAGCGGTTTGGTTAAGGGGAGTTTCAGTTAAGCAAGTGGTCCTGGGTTCGAGTCCTGTCTTGAGCAGTTTAATTCTTGTTAACACCACAAAGGTATACTTTAATATCACTATTATAAACTATCATTTTATTATTATCAAAACTATCATTATTATTATTAGGATTGTTATTATTATTATTATTATTAGCATTATTATTAATGACATAAGTATTATAATTAATATTATCATCATTATTATTAAGATGATTATTAGTATAGTTATTAATTAACTTATCACCATTTGTAGAAAAATGGTTATTTTTATATTTAGTATCAATAAGATTATCTTTCTATTAAAATTTATATTAATACTTTAATAATATCATTATTACTATCATTTTTTTTTTTTACAAATGAAATGACGAATGTTATTACCCAAAATTATTATTTTCAACTAAATCTAATTATTTATTACTTAGGTATTATCTTTAATCTAACGAATAAATGATATCAGTATATAGGTATATTTAATGCGCATAACTTAACTATATTAATATTTATATGTAAATAAATAATAAAACTCATAAAGCATTAAATATAGAAATTACATCATTTATAAGAATATATAAATTGGTTCGATTACGATTATATGTTTTAATATATATACAAATGATATAGGTTCGTGAATCCAAGGCCAACTCTACACTTGTTCAATGATATTATATGTATTTTTACTACAAAATACATTAGGTGAGTATATAGTCCCTTTTAAACTCTAAATATTTTTGGGCTGAGAATACATGCGCTATTTTTATAAATGATTTACGTTATGGACACAAGTGACGAAAATATATATTCTACGTTGAGTTGTACCACTGGCATATTTCCCTGTAGCTTGGTAACTACAATTTACAGCGGTATTGTAAACGCGAATCCTGTTGATAGATCTATCGGGCCTGACAACCCCAACCGGACTGGACGACCAGTATTCAACGGTTGCACAGTACTTCGTTTCGTAACTACACTTGGTACGGTGTAGTAAGATTTCATAATAAAGGGAATATGCGACGTGATTAAATGTTAAGTATGGTTACCAAGTGCTCAACCACTTAGAATATTTTTATTAAAAAGTATATATATGAAATCTTGTGGTCCATTGTTATATCGCTGCTAGCATCAAACCTATATATCTCACCAACTTTATGTTGACTTTTTAAAGCATGTTTATTCTCAGGTACGAATTAAGTCTTCCGCTGTGCAATAGCTCATATTAAGGACCCTATTTGGAGTCGACCATCGCAATGGGACCAAATGTTGAAGATATCGTCCGGTTGGATAAGAACGGGTCTTCACAGGTGGTATCAGAGCGGTGGTCTTAGTGAACCAGGTCTTGCATTAGTGTGTCTAACTAGTAGCTGTTAGGATACATTAGTGAGTCTGGACTTTGACCGTGTCTACCTGTCAAAAAGTTTTGCTTATCATTTCTAGTCGTAAATTATTTGCTTATTATCCTTAGGGAATTGCCTGCTTATCATTCATAAGTCTAGACACGTCTTACTGCATTTAGTGCATCGATAGTGTATAGACAAAATTCATATCTTAGCATATCTGTTACTTTGGACTTTAGTTGACATCTTTTCAAAGATTCTCCGTAATTTACGGGATTTTGGTATTATATATACATATGTAAAGTATGTATAGAAGAGTACCAAATCTAACTTCTATGATCTATTTCATACCAAAAATTTATTTTTCCGATTATACAAGATGGATTCCGCATCTAGTTCGAATTCCTCAGATTATGACGGCTATGCCGATATGGATTTTCATTCAAGCTCCGAAGGCAGCATCACCGGAATGGATCAACCAATCTCCCATCATCTATTCTGGATAAATTGGGGGTGGGTTCGTAATATACTAAGTCACTGGAGACATGAAGAGGGTGATCCCTTCCATCCACCAAATTGCCCTCTTGGCGATGAACCTGAAGCACTTACCGGCGAACCTGTTCGAGAAACCATTTTCTCTCTCATTTCTAGAGTATCTCGTCACGATTATATACTATCCCATATTTCAGATCTTGTTCATTCGCTCACTCCAACCACCAATCATCCCGGTGTACTAGCAGAAGTTAACGAACTTCGCGCTCGCGTGACGGCTTTGGAGAATATGGTGCGAAGGTTACAAACACCAGCAGCAGCACCAGCAGCATAATCCGTACCACCATCATCAACACCGACAGTACCCATATCACCCTCAACCACAACCGCGTCGTAAACCTCAACATCACAATTTGTACCTCGGATATCAACATCACACACCTCAATATCACTATTTGCACTTCGAGTATGACCTTCGTTTTACATATCATTGTATATCGATTATCTTCGCTTTACTTATCGTTCTATCTCATTTATCTTCGTTCGACATGGTAATTATGTAATCTTTAATGTTTTAGAGATCATGTAATCAAGTATTAACGATAAATCAAAAAAAAAAAAAAAAAAAAAAAAAAAAAATTTTAATATCTTATTGACTCATTAGATCCATGATTACATCTGAAGAAAATATATATACAAGTATATTTTCATAAAGATTGTAATTAAAAATTCTTTCGTACAAACTGTTAATGATGAAAATATTTTAACGGGTAGGTAGTACCCGAGGAATATTTAGATCTCACATTAATAAGTTACAGTGTATATTCTTCGAATCTGATTCAACGGTTATTTGCTATCTCACCTACAATCACCGATATACGTATCTATTCACCCCAGATTTACCATTTCCATTTCAATTTTAAATTTGGATTTTTATCTATCAGAATCC